>NW_020171809.1:1084493-1166049 GCF_003031525.2 Neophocaena asiaeorientalis asiaeorientalis | reverse complement strand
GGGGGGGGGGGGTCCTCTCAGAAAATGCTGGAAAATGTGACTTTTCTCTCTCCCTCACCCCTCAGGGATGCAGTTCCCCTGAGAAGCATGCAGAGGTCTTTGCTGGCAGCTAAAGAGTCCTGATGCTGTGGCTGCGTTTGGGTCTGATGGGCTGTGGGAAATGACATTGAGTGCACCCCACAGCCATCCCTTTCGGTCCAACCACCTTTGCCTGGGCTGCACCTCTGTCACCCTGCTCCCGCCCCCAACCCCACTCTGCCAAGCATCCTCCAACCAGACCAACTCTTCCTATTTCTTTCTTTTTTTTCTGGGCTATTTTTTAAAAAATTTTTATTGGAGTCTAGTTGATTTACAATGTTGTGTTAGTTTCAGGGGTACAGCAAAGTGAATCTGGTATCCATATACATCTATCCACACTTTTTGAGATTCTTCTCCCATATAGGTCATTACAGAGTATTGAGAAGAGTTCCCTGTGCTACACAGTAGGTCCTTATTAGTTATCTATTTTATATATGGTAGTGTGTACATGTCAGTTCTTTTCAACGCACTCCCCTGCCACTACCTCTGTGAGCCGGGCACCTGGGCCCCTCGCTGTCGCCCACGTCTCTGCTCAACTCTGCTCCCTGGGGAGCTTCTGCCCCAGGTGAGCTGATGCATAGCCCGTCGTCTATATCACCCACCCCCTGCATCCTGCTACATCCTAGATCTAAACTCTGTCTCAGCCTACGAACAAGAGCCCCCGGTACAGTACGCTGGAGCTTCAGAGGAGACCCGAGTGGGCACTTTGCAAACCAAGACGCTGTTTCCAGAGGGGCAGCAGCCCAGCGTGGGAGAAGTAGGGTGAGGCTCAAAGGGAGGGTCATCAGATCAGCTGGGGCAGTGTGGTGGGCGAGGGGAGGGGTGTGAAGAGGGAAAAGGGGGAGTCCTAAGGACAGGACCGGCAGGTGTGCAGAGGCTCAGGACGGGCGCGCTGAATCGCGTCCGCATCAGGAGCGGCTGGCGGCTGCTGGTCCCGGGTTCCTGATGCTGGTGTGGGGTCCTCGCCATGCTTTCCCAGATTTATTTCAATCTCCCCAGGAACGTGGACTTGTCAAGCGCTCTTCAGAATGACCTGGCAGGTTTTCCCCAGTGGACGCCACCCTGATTAAAAGGAAAATTGAAAATCTTCACACCTTCTTCTTCACCATAATCAGGACTGTGAGCCCTGGAAATCTCTCAGTCTCACAGCCTTCCACAGGGTGGGAATGGCAGCAGGTCAGAAACTCGAGGGTGGGGAAGGTGAGGATCTCGGTGCCAACAACACAAGGGGCCTTGAGCCCCTGGGTCTGTTTCCTTTGAACAGAACCCCCTCGGAGGCGTCCCCGGGACACTGGGGTTCACGGCCGGGGGGCACCAGCTCCCCTGAGGCTGAGTTTTGCTGCTACAAAGGCAGTTTGGGGATGGCCCCTGAAGACCCCACCCCTTTGGCCCTGTGTAATTCCAGCCCTTGAGTGATGCAGGCCCGTGCCTTGTTTCTGAACAAGAAAGGACAGTACAAGGAATGGGATACCCCTTCCGAGCTTGTTTGCAGGACTCCAGCTTCTGTCTTGCTTGCCCTCTTGAGCTCTGATGCATTATTTTCTAAGGAAGCCGCCTGCCCTGCTGTGAGCTGTCCAGCAGAGGGAACAAAGGGTGGACTCCGGCTGACAGCCTGCAAGGAGCCGAGTCTGGGCAACGACCATGTGAGTGAGTGTGAAAGTGGACCACCTCCCAGCTGAGCCTTCCGGTGAGATCACAGCCCCAGCCGACTATTCTACTGCAGCCTCACGAGAGATCCCAAGCCAGAGGCACCCACTCAGCCGGCCATCCAGTCCAACCTCCACATGGCCCCTCCCCCAGAACGATCCAGAATCCGAATCAGATCCCATCCCTGCCCTGCCGCTAACAGCCTCACAAGGCTGCCCGTGGCCCACAGCAGAGTGGCCACCTGACCGCAGCGGCCGGGGAAGCCCCCGTTCCTGCTGTCTGCCTGCCACATTCAGGTGCTGGATACATCTCTGTTTGTGCGTGACAGACCAAGTGATTCCTGGGAATAACCGTGGGGAGAAACCCGGTACCTACGTGGAGAAGCACAGAACTTAGAGACATTAAAGAACTCTTACATAGGGCTTCCCTGGTGGCGCAGTGGTTGAGAGTCCGCCTGCCGATGCAGGGGACACAGGTTCGTGCCCCGGTCCGGGAGGATCCCACATGCCGCGGAGCGGCTGGGCCCGTGAGCCCTGGCCGCTGGGCTTGTGCGTCCGGAGCCTGTGCTCCACAACGGGAGAGGCCACAACAGTGAGAGGCCCGCGCACAGCAAAAAAAAAAAAAAAAAAAAAAAAAAAAAAAAAAGAACTCTTACATAGACGTAAAGACACACTCTGCTTAAGGCTGGAATAACAAAATGCATACCAATATTAATTCTTTCCTAAATTAATGTATAGCTTTTTAACAGAATTCTACAACAATCTCAGTGAACTTTCAGATGGACTTCAGAGCAAAGCTGTAAAGTTTAAACAAACTGATTTATAACTATTGTTATAAAACAATAATTACATCTTCGAAAAGTCATGAGGAATGACCAGCCCCAGCAGATGTTAAAGCATTGGAATAATGCAGTAGTGAGCCTTGCGCAATACTGGCGTGAAAGTAAACTTCTAGGGCAGTGGGACAGAACAGGTGATCCAGAACCCAAAACTGGTACACCAGGAAACTCAGCCTCTGCTGCGAAGCCACCCCAAGTCAATTGGGAGCAGACATTTAGTCAATAAATGATGCTGTAAGAAACGATACTGAGATAACCAGTTAGGTATTTGGAACAAAATTTGAAATTTTATTTTTCACCTCACAGGGTTTTACAGGGGGAAAAAGTAGAAGAAAAAAAATGCAGAAATGCAGTAAATTTAACCACTGAGGGAGCCAGGAAGGAGATCTT
Organism: Neophocaena asiaeorientalis asiaeorientalis; assembly: GCF_003031525.2. NCBI lineage: Eukaryota > Metazoa > Chordata > Mammalia > Artiodactyla > Phocoenidae > Neophocaena > Neophocaena asiaeorientalis. The sequence continues at coordinate 1,163,096 of NW_020171809.1, read as the reverse complement.
GTCAGGGCTGCAGGCTCTGAATCTGGCCCAGCCTGGGAGTAGCGGGTGCTGCGGGAGGAGAGAAGGAAGAAAGACAGATCTTGACATGACTCCCCAAGCCTGTGATAACTGACTGACTTAAATACAAATACATTTCTAACTTACCGGTTTGAAATGAAGGTTCGGGGGCAATATTTAGGAAAAATACGATACTAAAAAGGAACCCTTCTTTTTAATAAACAAGTGCTCCCATCAGTGTGTAAGGAGCAAAGTTTTGGAAGAAGCTGTATGTCCAGTGTATTTATACTTTTCATGTTAGGCAGGTGCCTCGTGACTCCTCCATAAGGAACAATCCCCACTTCATCCAGATAAATTACTCGCCGCCTGCACTGCTGATTTCTGTGGGCGGGTATTTGCCATTCGCGTCTTGGTTCGTGTGAGCGCGTTTCCGCAGCGTGGACTCCCAGGCAAGGAGTCGCGGGGTCGTAGGGAACACATTGGTCAGTTTCCCCTGCGGTCGCACCAACTGACCCCGCCTCCCGCAGTCCTCCTATTGCCCCGTCCCCGTCCTCCCGGGGTTGGGGGCGGTGGCGGCCTTGGTGGGCGGGCAGGGTAGCAGAGGTGTTTCATCTGGTTGTACTCTAGCTACTGGCGCGATTGGGCGCTGCTGTCATGTTCTGATTGGCCAGTGGGATCCCTGGCATTTAGTTTAAATTCATCACTTACACTCACGCGGGATTGATCTTGGTTTCTCATCAACGTCTTCTTTGCCTGTTTTCCACATAGGCTGGGCCAGTGTCCTAACTTGAACCGGGAGGTCGCCCTCCTTCTACATGTGCAGAAATGACCACACGTTCCAGAGAGCAGGCAGTGTCTACCCCTCCGGCTTCCCCACACAGACATCTGTCCAGCACACACTTGGTGTCAGTACAGGGACAGTCTCTCCATGGGCCACATGAACTCTGACATTCTGAGAATCACCACCAAAACCTCCAAGAAGGAGCTGGTCTCCTCCCTGCTTTCTCTGCTCAGACTGTAAATGTCCTGCTGACTCAGTTTCAGCAGGGCTTGTCCACTAAATGCTCCAATTTATAAAGACCGTTTTCCAGAATTAGTAAAACTGCGATATCTGTGTTTCCGTTAGAACCTCACTCACGCTCGCAGTAGGAAAATTAGAATAACCCCTAAAAATGAGAATAAAATGATAATATAAACACCAGCCACCCCATCCCCCAGGTTATCACCAGTGATTTTGGGTGTGTATTTACCCAGACTTCGATTTTTACTCCTTTTATAAACCCGATGCCCCACGTTGCGTAATTGCGTACTCCATATTTTGCTTTGCAGCAGGCGTTTTTCCTCTTAGGCTATATTCTGAGCAACTTTGCAAGTCGATCAGCTGCATTTACATCATGATTTTTAGGGTGTCTGGTACCCTTCGTGTGGATGTACCGTGATTTATGCTGTCCCTCATTTAGGCTGTTTCCAGGCTTTTATAGTTGTGAACAATGTTACAGGTCTTTGACTACTTGTCTGCTCGGTTCCTTTTCATGGTTTTCTAAAGACAAACGGCTGCGTAAAGCCATTTTCCCCACGTATCACCAGGTGGTCCTGAGCGTGTTCCACTTCTCATTCCTACGAGCAGAATGAACACACATCAGACCTTCCGGCCGGTGCAACAGACAGAGAGCTACGCCATTGCTGTCTTTTCAGTACACGGGCCTCTCACCGCTGTGGCCTCTCCCGTTGCGGAGCACAGGCTCCGGATGCGCAGGCTCAGCGGCCACGGCTCACGGGCCCAGCCGCTCCGCGGCATGTGGGATCTTCCCGGACCGGGGCACGAACCCGCGTCCCCTGCATTGGCAGGCGGACCCCCAGCCACTGCACCACCAGGGAAGCCCCCATTGTTGTCTTAAAAACGATGTTTCATATGTTCATTGGTCTTATTTTTCCAATGTCCCATTGCTTCTCAGAGCTCTGTCTGGAGAGTTAATGTTTCCTAATCGATTTGAAAGAATTCTCTTTCCACGATGGCTGCAGGGGAGGCCTCTCGTGTCTGACGCCCCGACGTGATGCATGACGCCTTCTGCGGGCGACGTCTCACGGGAGGTGAGGATGCAGGAGGCTGGGGCTCTGACTGCTGCCTGGAAACTGCCTCCCAGCCCCTGCGCGTGGGTCCACATCACTCCAGGGCCAACTGCAAACCTTTAAAACCTGTGTTTTGCATATTCTTTCTGATACTAGTGAAAACAGCAAGATCTATGAATGTTTTCTGATAAATGTTGACCAGAGATATTGGGTGAGTCTTTGAAATGGGACTGGAGAACTTCTGACCCATGTCAAGTCAGTCGCCCATCCCCTACCCCGCAAGACCCCTCTCCCTACCCCCAAAGTCAGAGTGCTTGGTTGGTGGGCAGTACGGGGTGATACAGGACCACCCCTCCCCTACTCGGGTTCACCAAGTGGCTCCAGGCTGACGGTGTCCCTGGGTGGACACTCATTCACTCATCCAGCCAACAACTGCAGACCACTGACTGTTAGGACAGAGGGGACAGAGCCGGGTGCAAGGCCAGGAGCACCTGGCACCTGCCCACCCCAGCCCCTGACCCCCTGCACCCCCTTCGCCGTGCGTGAGGTGAGGGGAGGTGAGCTCAAGCCCTGGCAGCTTGAAGTCTGTTGTCCCTTAGAGAGACCCCGAGGCCCTTTCAAGTCTACACCCGTGTCTCCGTCAGCTGCCACCTCCTCTGTGCCTTTTCCTAGGGACCAATTTGGGGAGAAATTAAACCCATGTTATTTCATCTCCTTGTAAACCCTAGCTGTGTTTTCTGATGTGTTTTACTAGAAATAGACTATTTTAAAGCAGACGATGGCATGGATCCAGGGGACTCTGTGCGTCATCCTGAGAACGCAACCCCAGTCATGACCATCTCCTCAAAGCCCAGATGTCCTGGGTGGCGACACTGCAGGTCACAATAGACCTCCAGGCACAGATAGGGTTCACCTAGTGGATGGCGAGGGTGCGGAGGCTTCACCCCACTGATGGGAACAAGCGTTGTGAGTATTTGCCACCGTGTGCAAGAAACCTTCAGCAGACGATGGACATGGGGGTGTCTTTACACAGAAACTATAAAAGATAAGTTGTAAACAGGGAAATAGTTTGGGATAAAATTCTCTTGTCTATTTCTGTTGAAAATGACATAAACACTGAGAAGCTGATATTACATCATTAAACAATAAGCACCCACATAACTACCTCCCGGGCCAAGGACTAGAACATTGCCAGAATTTCAGGATCCCCCTTGCCCCTCCCCACCGTGGGTCCCTCCCCACTATGGGCCCACACACACTGAGGCCCCTCTCTAATCCCAGCACCACACCCTCTGCCAAGTGGGGCCATTGCTCAACTTTTAGACAAATAGCGCCCTCCCTCTCCTAGGGTTCTCACCCCGGTTTGCACCCCAAACAGGGAGGCGGTTTGCCGTTCTTGAGGTTTACGTGAAGGCTTAATCTGTTCTTCCATGTCTTTCTTCTCCCTCCCAGCATCTCGTGTGGGGGATTTATCGGAGTCTAAGCCTGTGGGTAAACGTCCATTTTCATTGCTGTACGGTACTCCATCAATTGTGGGTCAGTTTACTCTGGGTGATATCTGCTTTGTTCTCGATCCCATTGTTGGTGGTGCACACAGTGTGGCCGTGAGCTTTCCCACACCTGTATCCGGGGCCCAGGGGCGCATCTTTCTAGGTGGACACCCAGGGTGCAATCGCTAGCCATACAGCATGTGTGACCTCAGCTTTACTGGATAAAGTCAAACACCCAAGGTGTCCAAGGGTTCCCCATGCCCCATAGACTTGTGTGGGCTTTTACATTCTAGTCATTCAGTAAATTGGTTGGTGTTGAAGGTTTTCTTTTTTTCGATTTCTAAAATTTTTAATTGTGGTAAAACATACTCTCTTGACCTGTTCGGGCTCTGCTATAACAGAACGGCACAGACTGGGGGCTTATGAACAACAAACAGTTCCCACAGTTCTGAGGCTGGAAGTCCAAGATCGAAACAGAGAGGAACCCTGGTCTGGTTCCTGGACGGCCGTCTTCTCTCTGGGTCCTCTCATGGGGGCAGGGATGAGAGAGCTCTCTGGGGTCTCTGTTGTAAAGGCACTCATCCCATTCCTGGGGGCTCCACCCTCGTGACCTAATCACCTCCCAAAGAGCCCACCTCCTAACACCTCTGTCTCTGTGACGACTCCAGGGACCTCATAATAAGTGGAATCAGTCAGTATTTGTCCTTTGGCGACTGGCTTATTTCACTCAGCCTAACGTCCTCAAGCCTCCTCCGTGTTGTAGCAGGTGTCAGGATTTCCTTCCTCTTTAAGGCTGAATGATGCTCCCTTGTGTGGATGGACCCCATTTTGTTGACCCGTTTTTCTGTCAATGACACTTGAGTTGCTTCTACATTTTGACCATTCTGAATAGTGCTGCTGTGAATAAGGGGGTGCAAATATCTGTTCCAGACCATAATTTCACCTCTTTTTGATGCATGCTCGGCACTGGGGTTGCTGGATCCGGTGGTAAGTCTATGTTTATTTTCTGAGGACCCTCCATACTGTTCTCCACAGTGGCTGCTCCATTCCGCATTCCCACCAACAGGGCACAAGGGTGCCCCTTTCTCCACATCCTCATGTCTGCTTTTTGATAGTGGTTCTCCTGATGGGTATGTTGAAGTTTTAACGTGTGCCTTGGGTAGGTGTCCCTAAAGCAGAGCCTGAGGTGGGTGTTCTTGTGGTTCTAAGGAGATGGGAGAGAGGGAAGCAGGAGGGGCAGAAGACGGAGCTGGACAGGAGGTGGTCTAGGTGGGGTCGGGCCCTCCCGGGTCCCACAGGGAGCTCCGGGGTGTGACCCGCACGAGGAGCTGCTTCCAGCACGAGGTGGAGTCTGGCCTGTCGGTCATACCCTCACGCCAGTTAGCTGTCGACCCCAGTGGGCCCCAAGGTGAGGTGGCCTCTGCTTGGCCTTAGGTGATCCTCCAGGGAGAAGTCACCTGTGAGTTATCGGCCAGCGTGGGCTGCAGCTGAGGGTCAGTAAGGGGCCCTGACCTGCTGCAGTTACAATCCCTTGTTGCCAGTGAGGCAGTGCATCCCGCCTGACCCACCCACCGCTGGACCTGCTCTGCTGTGAAGCACCTGTTCACGTACTTTGCCCACTTTGCGTTGGGGCATCTGTATTTGCTGTTGACTTGTCCTTTCTCTATTCTTTGCCATTGCACACATGGCAAATCTATTCTCCGTGCTTTGGCTTATTATTGACTTTCAACCCGTAGAATGAATGGATCAGTCTCATTGTAAAGACATCCTCCCCTTTCTCTCCTGGAATCAGGAAGGGATTTGGAGCACCCTGTCTCCTTCTGCCTGTGCAAACAGAGCCTTTTCACCACCACATCAACGCAAATATTGTGAAATCTGATTAAAGTAAGAAGGGAGAAGACATTTTTCACGATACTTTTGGCTGGAAAATCATAGTTAAAGTAACTCAGTGTGGTGCAGATTTAATGAAGACGGGGTCGCTCAGACTGGAAACGGTATTAGTCTTCAGCATTCGGCCTCCTGGAAACTCACTGAATGTGACAGTCGCAATTTAAGGGCTTCAGAATGAATTTTTTTTTGCGGGTTAGGCTTTCACGTGGCTATTAGTTTGATGAATATCAGAAGTTATTGGCATCCCCTCTGATTTTCTGCCTTAACAATGTCTGATGGAAGAAAAAGCCTCCCACTTCACAGTGTTATTGATGAGAGCGTAACCAGAGAGCTGAGGGTCTGGGCTGACCCCTTAGCTAAGCCCCTGGCTCCTGGACCCCTCTCTGCTCTGTGCCCCGCAGCCCTTAGGCCAAGCTCACTCCACCAGAGCCCTGCCCAGGCACTGGCCACAGCTGACCACAGAGCGGGGTGCAGACTGGCCCCTCACCAAGCTCACCATCCCCAGAATTCTCGCTACTCTATATGTTGGAAAGGTCCAGGTGCGTCCACTCCCCGTGGAACCCCTGTTGCAGGGCGTGCAGGTTTTCCTGATCACAGCCTTTGGCCGTAGCCATGACCCAGCATCGGCCGTGGAGGATTCCTCGCTCGCTTCTAAGCCAGGCGGACGTTGCCCGGTTGTAAAGCAGCGCTTCTCAACCTCCAGAGGCGCCAGCAGACACCGCTGGCTGTCACAGCTGGGGTGAGAGTGTTTGGCATCTAGCGGGTAGGGGTCAAAGGTGCCCAGGACAGCTCCCACAGCAAAGAACAATCCTCCCAGAATGCCACTGGTCCAGGCAGGGAAGCCGGCTCCACGGCAGTCACAAATGCCCAGAACCCAGGCGCCATCTCTCGCTCTGGTCTCCCAGTCACAGGCCTCTGGGAAGTGCTCCCTTAACCGGCAGGGTTTTCTGGGCTTTTCCCTCTCCACTCACCCAGACTCTGACTCGACAGATAAGGATCCGTGCACGGGCTGGCAAAGCTGGACAGAAGATGTGGCTTGAACGCGGAGCCTCCTGCCACACCCTCGTCTTGACCTTGGGACCTGTGTGGGGACAGCTGGGTGGCTGGTGCACACCCTGAGGGGCAGGCCACAGGGCCACCTTCCGGGGACCCTTGCAGTTGCCCTGAGAGCAGCAAGCAGGCACTGGCTTTACGTTTACACGACTAGAGGGCCCTGACCTTGACAGTGGGGGGCACCGTGAGCACCAGGCCTCTTCCCCCAGGACCCTCCCCACCTTCCTTCATTCTCATGGCTGCGTGTGACCACGTGAGCCATGCTAATATAATTTAAGCAACGGCTTTAATTAAGTTCCATTAATTTCCCAAGACCCTGTCTTAACTGGTATCATAATTCAGTCTGTGCGTTAACAGTACGGTACTTGCTGCTGCCTTCTGATAATGTGATACATAATCCATATCATACTGGGAAAGACGCGTCTTCATTTCCTACTTTCCACGAGAAGTTTTATCACCTAAGCCTGTTGTTGGCATTCTGAAGCGTGTCTGCACTTCCTCCGAAACAAGGCTCCTCCCCTACTGTAGGGGCCGACCCCGGGGTCCACGCCCAGCAAATGGCGTCCGGCAAAGTGAAGGCAAGCCCCAGCCAGACGGCTCTCTCACCTCCTGTCCTGGGAAGAGCCAGGTGCCGCCGCGTGCCCTGGAAAGGCCCTCCTGGTGGATAACCGAGGGACGCCTCTGGCCCACGGCCCAGGAGGCTCACAGGCGACCCCACGAGCCAGTGGTAAGTGGCTACTCCCCACCCACCCCTCAGATGAGAACGCAGCCCGGCCAGCACCTCAACAGCAGCCTTGTGAGACCCGCTGAGCTACGCCAGATCCTGACCGCAGAAGCTCTGAGATGACGAAAGTCTATACTTCTAAGCTGCTGAGTTCCAGGGTGATTTGTTACACAGCCGTTGATTATTAACACAGCTGTCAAATTTCACTAAACGCCTTTGGAACGTCAGTTAAAAATATCACTTTTTCTCTCCTTATGCTATTAAAGCAATGAAGTATTTCCCCCTATTTCCTGGACGAGAGGCCGTTTCGTCATGGATGAGTTTCATGTCCTGAAGGACACACTTCCCTCTGGTCACTCTCCATCCCTGTCATGTGGGTGTCCATTGGCTCCAGCTGTGGACGGGGGAGGTGCGGCCCACACCATCGTCTGGCGGCCAAGCCTCACCGGCCAGAGTCAGTCACAGGGGGTCCGACTGCACGGGACCTGGGAAAGGCAGACTTGCAGGGGCTGAGGCAACCAGAGAGCCAGGGAGATGGACCTCTGATGGAGCCAGCAGGCCCTGCCCCACCCTCTCCCCTCCGAGCCTGCTCCCAGCTGCTGGCCCTCAGCCTGGGCGCAGACGCGGGCTCCACGGCCGTGCACTCCGGTTTCCAGTGTCAGACGCTGTCCACTGCCTCTTCGCTTGAGGAGTTGAAGGTCTGCCCATCCTCCCAACGCAGCATGCTGGGCCTCCCCCACCCGCCTGAGTTATACCGCAGTTGAATTCACTCCACGCTCACGCCCGCATTATGACAGCTATGGAAATATTCTGCACCACCGAGCCATGGGCCAAACTATGATTATGCGGCTCTTCTGACACGGGTCTTTTTGGGTTTGTTGGCTTCGTTTTCTATGCTTTTCCATTTCACAAATGCTTCCCCAACCCAGACAGACCCGGGGAATGCATCAGATATGTGCTGGTTCCACATTACGTTTTTCCTGGACCATCTGCCCTCCCGTCCAGCTGGCCTGCTGTCTGTCCAGAGCAGCCGCCCTGGACCACCCGTCGTCCCAGGAACTTCCTCCACGGGAAGCAGGAAGCCCTTGTTTCCGTGGTGCCCATTTTTCTCTCGGTTTGTTCCTCCGTTTGGTGACATTTGCTGTCCCAGAGCCTCCTGAGAAAGGGGCAGACGGGGCTCTTTTATTCCATCGATTGTGTGTTCATGCCTCTTACCCATATGATCTGGTGGGTTTTCACTATTTTTCCTTCTGAACTTGTGATTCTATATTACTTTGTATTTTCTGTGAGAATCTCTTCCCCATCTTGCTGTGTCTCTTTCAACTTCTTTGTGATACCTTTTATTTTACTGAGTTTTAAAATGCAATCAAATGTGTGCCTTTAGAAACTGCTTTCTGGCCTTGTTATGCTAAGAAAAGATTTTCCCTCATCATTATGTTACATATCATTATTTTTATGAATTTTTAAAATATATAAATCTTGTACCTATCTGAAGCTAAGTTTTCAAACATTTTTTACTTCTTTAGCCATGAAGTATTGTCCATAAACATATGAAAGCACTTTCATCTGACAATAATTTTAAAAATTCAGCCCGCAGTAGTGAGCAGGCATTTCTTGCCTCCCAGACTGGCCTGCATGACAGAGGTTGGTGCCACTGATGCCGACAAGGTGAGAGGCCACACACGCTTGTGCACGTTGATGGAAATACGACTTGACAGCGCCCATCAAACTTTAACTTATGGACGCTTTTGACCCACCTCCAAAAATGTATCTCCAGAAACACTCACCCACGAATACAAAGATGCTTATTGCTGCATTATTTTTGATTCTAAATAAGTAGAACCAAGCCAAGTGTCCATCAAAATGATGCTGGTTGAATAAACCACTGAACGTCTATAATATACTGCAGCTCTTGAAATAGATGGAAATACACGATGTGTGTGTGTTTGCACGTATATATAATTTACAGTGTGTGTATGCAAAAGCATAGCGTAATGTATTTTATATAAATTTACACATATTACATATATATATATATATATTTGAGTTGCATCTGCATTTATCAATGTGGAAAATTACCCAAGAATTTCTGTGCAAGCATTAATTGATAGAATAGTGCTAATAATATAATCCCACTCTTAAAAAAATTATATCTTCATATACTCAGTGCAGAGTTTGAAAAGAAATTCACCAAACTCTTCTCTCTGGCTGTGAGATGTCCAGTGATTTTTTTTTCCCCCTTTTTTCTTACACTTTCTGAATTTTTTAAAAATTGCGATGAGCGGGCTTCCCTGGTGGCGCAGTGGTTGAGAGTCCGCCTGCCGATGCAGGGGACACGGGTTTGTGCCCCGGTCTGGGAAGATCCCACATGCCGTGGAGCGGCTGGGCCCATGAGCCATGGCCGCTGAGCCTGCACGTCCGGAGCCTGTGCTCCGCAATGGGAGAGGCCACAACAGTGAGAGGCCCGCGTACCGCAAAAAAAAAAAAAATTGCGATGAGCAAGGGTTCTTTTAAAAAACTAAAAGCAGCACGGCTTTCTCAAAGGAGCTATTAAGTTTTAAACCAGAGTAACAAGAGACACGAGAGACATCAAGTAAAGAGGGTTTTTTCTCATCAGAGAGGAGTAGCGTCCTGGCAGCAGGAGAAACACCACATGTGGCTGGCACAGCCCGTCCAGCCATGCTGGGTCCCCTTGCCCCTGCAGAGGGAGCTGGCCTTGGTCCGTCGGTCCCTCGGGACCACTACTGTGGTCTTGGGAGTCTGAGAGTAGAAGGCCGGGGGAGAAGCCACCAGTGCTCGCTGGGACCACATCTCTCACGTCCGTGCACAGCCCTATAATTTCATTTGTCCTCGCTGGGCCTCTGTGGAAAAGCTGGGCCCCTCCATTCAATCACCGTTTACCAAGGACCAGCACTGTGCAGGTGGGGGCCCGCGGCTGCCCTGAGAGGTGTGGGCGCCGAGTAGGGAGGGATCAAGGGACAGGCAGGGGCTTCAGGGTGCAGCGAGGAGACCCAGGGTGTGTCGCCGGGGTGCAGAGCGGGCGCGGGCCTGAGCTGGGATCGGGAGAGTGTCCAGGGGCAGGGCTGTGGCCAACAAAGTCAGAGTGTGGCAGGTGGGCGAGATCTGGGCAGGGGCCACCGGAGAACTGTCTGCGGGTCTCCTGCTCACCAAGCCCTCATCCCGTTCAGGACCAGTGGGACCATCGGGGGCAGTGGGGGATGAGGGCACCGCACTGCTGGACTGACTCTGCGGGCAGAGGAGGGCCGTATACCCAGCACCTGGGTGAGCTCAGGCTGCTGCAGGCACAGAATGTCTACCCTGGGAGCTGAGAGGGTCTGGAGCACGGAGCACCTGTACGCCTGGCAAACGGCGGTGTGTCCCCTGCCAGGTGCCAAGGGTCCGGGCCAGCTGTCCATCTCAGCCTCACATGGGGTCCCTGAGGGCGTGAGGACTGAAAGGAAATATTGGGGGGAGGGGTGTGGAGAGGAGGTGAGAGCCGGAGAAACGTGCTGGGGGATCTCATTAATCACACTCAGCGCTGCTTTTAATTACACAACAATTAAATCCGCGGGAACTCGAGCAGAAACTTTCATTTGACACCTTTGCCGGTTCCCCGCTAAGGAGCTGCCTCGGTCTTAATTAGCACAAGGAATTTCCTCCGTCCTTTGTGCTTTCTGTCCCAGCTCGTTGCTTTTGCCCTGCCCCTGTCTCAGCATCCTCAGAGCCCCCAGGCTCACTCGTCTGGAAGAGGGAGCTTGGAAACCTGCCTCTTCAAAGTCTAGCCAAACTTGGAAATCCTAGAACATCAAAGGACAAAATCTTAGCTGTGGACGAGATGGGACAGAAACCTGCTTTAGCGGGGCAGTGGCAGGGATGGCGCTTGGAGGACACAGAAATTCCTATCACCTGGAGCCAGCCCGCCTCAAGGCCAGCCTGGGTCTTGGAAATTGGCTTGACTGGGGGGAATTCTGCGATATTCCCTGCACTATGTCTGGTAGCTGAGCGCTGTCCTCTCTGTGCAGCTCTAACCTAGGGCTCCTGGAATCAGGAGGACCCCAGAGCTCCAGTGAGTGGACCTGGGGTCAGCAGGCCTGCCCCCCACCTCCCTGCCCCACCGGTCACTCACTGCTCTGCCCAGTGCAGTGCTCTGGGGGGGAAGAGATGGCAGGGGATTGTTTGAAGGGAGAAGAGGTCACTTTATAATGACCAAGATTACAATCCACTCCAAAGCTATTATTCACAAACAAAATACAACAAATTAATGGCATTAAGCTGTAGACAGCTGGAAGCTATGCAGAGAAAAACCCATAAAAATTCAATAGGAGTGGGAGGTGTCTCTCAGTCTTTAACAGATCAAGTAGATTAAAAAAATGATAGGGAATTGAGAATATGAGCATAATAAAATTAATGAGAAATAAACACCTTGTGCTAAGTATGTAGCCTGCATACAGAAAAAATACTCATTTAAGTACCCAGGAAATATTCAAAAATAGATCATGTACCACACCAGTGATGTCTAATCATTTTCAGCCATGCACCCCATCAACAAAAACCTTTTAATCATGCACACCAGTATCGGGATACTTATAGTTTATTTATAAATTATAATTCATAATGTGTGATATAAAAGTGTAATACATCATGCCCATTATAAAATACACACAAAAGCAGACATTGTGCAAAGCCGTGATAATAGTGCATGTAAGTAATGTAAGTAGAAGTTTCCACATTTCCTCACTCCTGCGGATTGACCTGTGCACCTGCTAGGAAGTACACACCTCACCTTGGAGGTTTACGTCACAGACAGAGCCTCAACAGACCCCAAAACCAGTGATGATAAAGCCTGCGTAGCTTAATCACCATGTAAAGATAAAACCAGAACAACAAACTGGTAATCACTGACCAGTTAGAACCCACCAACCAATTAATAAAAACAATACTGAAGTCTGGAGAAAAAAAAAAGCACTTAGAAATTTTTTAATGTTCTCCCAAGTCAAAAGAGTGTCAAAAAGAGTCACAAATTGCAGAAGAACTAGAAAACACAGATTATAACATGACCATCTAAGAAAACCTCAGAGATGGAGCTGACACGGTTAAGGGAGTCCAATACACCCCTCTGAACAAAAAGAATAATCATGATAAATAAACTCAAACTTCTAACTCAAGAAATTAGAAAAAGAGCAACAAAATGAACCTAAAGAAAACGGAAAATCTGAGTTGTACACCAGAAAGTAATGAATTAGAAACATGCATTAGAATTGATAATTAAATCTAGGGGCTAATTCTTTGAAAAAAATTAGTAAAATAGACAAACCACTTTTTTTTTTTGCAGCCAGCATAACACTCTACTAAAAGCTGTTAAGCACATTACAGAAAAAGAAAAACTCTAGAAGTTTGATATAACCGTCATAAACAAAATGTCAAGGAGCAAAATTTATTGGTACATTGAAAAACACAGGACCTGCGTTATTCACTCCGAGAATTCAAGGACGGTTCAATGCTAGGAAATCTATTAACATCACAGAATAATAGGTAAAAAGAGAAAATTGTGTGTTGGTTGCAGCATTCTGTACAAGAGTGACACATTGGACACGAACCAAATACCCATCAATGGTGGAGTGGATGAATACATCATAAGCCATCCTCACAGTGACCTGCTTTGCAGCCATCTACAAGGATAAGAGAAATCTGTATGTCCTGTATGGAAAGAATTGCAACATAAATTTTTTTTTTTTTTTTTTTTTTTTGGCGGTACGGGGGCCTCTCACTGTTGTGGCCTCTCCCGTTCCGGATGCGCAGGCTCATGGGCTCAGCCGCTCGACGGCATGTGGGATCCTCCTGGACCGGGGCACGAAACCGAATCCCCTGCATCGGCAGGTGGACTCTCAACCACTGCACCACCAGGGAAGCCCGCAACATAAATTATTAAGTGAAAATAGAAAGCAGAAAAGTAGTACAAATACACTTAATATATTAATACGTGAAACATAAATATGGACAAAACACTTTCTGTATTTATATATAAGTACGATATATAATTTATGTATAAATTGTGTATGTATAATTCACAACCAATTGATACATAATAAGAGATGGAATTTGCATGCATTTATAGATACATATATACGTTTATGTCCCAGGCATCGACAGCCTGGGAATACAGACCAAACCTGCACCTATCATTATACCCAAATGACGACTGACACCCCAGCGCCCCCTGAAGGATGCTTCGACAGCCTGGGAATACAGACCAAACCTGCACCTATCATTATACCCAAATGACGACTGACACCCCAGCACCCCCTGAAGGATGTCTTCCCTGGCAAGTTGCCCCCCCTCCTTCCTTCCTGGAGCCATCCCAGGCCACCTGGAGAGTGCTGTGGATTCAGCTCCTAGGGTTCCTGCCCCCCCCACCCCCCGCTATGTGGCCTCCAAGCAGGGCATGACTCTCTCAGTGGTGCGGGGCAGCAGGGAGGAATCTGCTCTTGTCCAGCAGGTCATCCTGTGGTCCCTGCACCCCCCCAGAAGGGCTGCCCTCCCCTGCTGCCAAGCGCGGTCCAGGCCCCTGCTTCTCTGTCCTGCCCCCAGGATGCAGCTTGCTCTGGGCCCGCCTCACATGGGCCCAGCTGTTGGTGACATCAGCAACCTTCCAGGGAAAGTCCCCCCGCAGCCCCACCCTTCCGCCCCCAGGCCTGGCCCCTCCTCTGGGACACACGGGCTGGGAAACAGGTCCTGCTCAGGGAGAGTGTGGAGGCCCCTGGTGACCTTCTACGGTGGAGAGAATTCCAGGACGGGCACATGTGCGTGGGGTCCAGGCAGGCCTGTAGAGAAAGGAGAGGCCCACGAAGAGAGATGCCCATCAGGGCTCGCAGAGAACGTTAGCCCTAAAGGAAGGGGTGCATGCTGGGAAGGGGACCTTGAACGCCCCTCCGGTCAGGGTCACGGCTCCCGTCCCCATTGCACTCTCCTTCCACGTGTGGTATGAGGTCTTGTTGCTGAATTCCTGCCCGGGAAGACACTCTGCAGGCCTCTCCCCACACCCTCAGCCCCTCTGCTGCCGGCACAGGTGCGGCGGCCGTGAGCTCAGCCCTCACCTGTCCAGCTCTGCGGGACCTGCAGGTCCTCCCACGGCGCTGGGCTCCGGCCGGCTCCCTGGGCTGCTGCCCTGCACCTGGGCATTCACCTGGCAGGCAGGTGAGGGAGCTCCAAGGGCTCTTGCACCCGGAGACTCCAGAGCCCCCAGTGGCCCCCACCATCCTCACCACCTCAACCCCACACTGAAGGCTGAAACAGCAGCAGGACGGGGCCCCGGCTGGCAGAGCTGTGGCTCTGAGCTGAGGAGAGGCCTGAGAGGCGGGGCAAGAGGGTGCGCACGGGGCCAGGGCCAGGGAGGAGCCACCAGGAAGCAGAGCCTGCACGCGACCACCTAAGCTCTGAGTCATAATATGCGCACGTTAAAGCCTGACATCCATCACCGGTCCTTGTCCCCAGAGGAACCACTCAGAATGTCGCAGCCTTTCGTCTGAACTGCTCCCTGACCAGCACAGGACTACAAACGGCTTCCGGGAACAAGAGAGATGCCTGACACGCGGCCATCCCTCCCCAGCACGTGGGCCGCGGTCGCAGCCCAGACCAGCGTCCACTGGGCCCTCCCGACTTCCTTGATCACGTCGCATGTGTCCAGAATTCGGGCCACAGTGACCAGTGCGAACAGTGATTTCTGTTTCATGTGATACCAGCTGTCTCTATTTCTACTTCATGCTATTCCAGAGGGTGCTGGCCCAAGGCAGTGGTACAGGTGACTGTCCCTCGTCCCCAGAGACCTGCCTACCTGGCCCTCAGGGAGGCCACGGTCCTGGGCAGACCCAGCCTCCCGGCCGCCATCAGCACTTGGTACCGCCCACGGACAGACCCTGATGGTTGGTCTCCACGTTCAGCCAAATCACGCTGTCCCTGAGAGGATCCCACGTCCCCACCCAGCCGCCGCTCCACACCCCCCCCAGGCCCCATTGTCATGAGGGGAGTCATGGTGGGGCTCCTCTCCTTGCATTATGGGCAGGGTCCCACGGGCTGAGGGTGGGCAGTGCAGGAGCATACCCAGTCGGGAGGGGACGGTTGCCCCTCTTGGTCACTGCCCACTGGGCAGCCTGACCTCCTGAGGACTCAAGGTGGCCACAGCAGAGGCTGTGTGAGTGTCCAGGCCCTGTGATGGGGGCCCTGTGATCAGACACAGCCCTGCCGGGGGCACTCGGTAGCTCACGGTGATGCCACAGAGCAGGGGGCGTGGGCAGGGACAGGCTGCAGTGGTCGCGGGGAGGAGGGGGGCTGAAGGCGGCCTTGGCAGCGAAGCAAAGGAGAAGACACGGCCAAGCCCAGGCGGTGCATCCACTCGGCGTCTAGCACGTGGACCCTGGATGGAGCGTGCCTTCCCGGTCACGCAGGGACGCGTGCTTCCTGCTCGTGTTCCCGTCCTGGTCCGAGGGGCTGAGGCAGCACCGCCCTCGCATCCCTGTACTGCCCGCCGTGCCCACCTCTGACTTATGCTGCCAGTCTCCTCTCTCCTGGCCCCTCACACCGTCACGGGTATTATTAGGGTCGGCGCCAGCGTTCCCTGCTTGTTTTCTGTCTCCCCCACGAGGCTGGGAGGCTGGGACCCTGGGATGCAGCAGCTCCTCCCAAAGTGTTTGCAATGAAAAGGCTGGGGCGGGGGCCGGCTGGAATGAGGGACCCCCGTGACCCTGGGAACCTAGGAACACCGGGGCAGAGGACGTTGGGCTCGGGCCCCACGGAAAGGGCGCTGCTCCGCGGGGGAGACAAGGCTTCTTTATCACGCGGAGGTGGATGGGGCGGTCCTGAGGACTCCCAGGCATACCGGATATCACTAAAGACTCCCTGTGGGGGCCTCGTCCAGGGCTTTCCCTCCTAACGCAGGGGCAGCACCGGGAGAGGAGGTCGGGGGCCGGGGTCTAGGCCCGAGTACTCAGGGCCCCCGGAGAGGGACCAGGAAGTAGGGGGCACAGTCCCTGGGCAAGGCAACCCTCTGCCCCCAGCCTGGCTGCCCTCTGAAGCCCCCCAGGGAAGCCCACGCCCCACCCCCTCACAGGGTCTCTCTCCCACCATCACCGCTGCAGGAAGCCCTCCTGACAGGCTGATGGGCTGCTGCCATGGGCTGCCCGCACCCACCCACCCCTGCAGCCTCGCTGAGTGACAGGTGTAGAGGCCTGTAGGGCCTACTTGGACCCCCAGGCATCTGGGTTTCTGGAGAACAGGAGGGGCTGGTGGTGTGTCGGGGGCAGGAAGGGGTGTGCCTGGAGGGAAATGCCAGGTCTGTGAGACCTGGGGTCCTCCCTGGCGTCCTCCCTGGGGTCCTCCCTCGGGTCCTGCCTGGCCAGGAAAGGAAGCTGCTGTGTGTCCAAGCCCTCTCCTGAGGCCGAGGTCTGCGGAGCTTCAGTCCTTGAAACACACGCCAGGCCTCACTCTGAAAAACGAGGGAGAAATCCAGGAGAGCCCAGGAGGCGGTCCCACGTGAGCGCTGGGTGCTGGGAGATGGCGTGCCGTTGGCCTGGCTTAATGAGAGAAGCCTGCGGTTTACGGGTGAGAAGGACCCAGCACCTGAACATCCAGGTCTTTCCAGACACGGGCACCGAGAGGACGTGGAGGGGAGAGGGCAGCAAAGGGGCCTTTGAGGCGGTCTTGGAGTCAGGCCCCAGCCCCCATGAACCGCCAGACCCTGGGCTCCCAGCACCCCGAAACATGGAGCCCAGGGCACCCTGCCACCGTTACCGTGTGGGCCCGGTTCCAGGGCCAAGCAGGGACACCTGCTTCTTGCGCTTGGCCTGAGTCACCAAGATCAGCCTGAGCACAACCGGGAAGGTGCCGAATGCAGCCTAGATCAGGGTCGAGGCTGGCACGGGGTGCAGGCTGTGTAGACAGACACGTTTTCCTCGTGGCCCTTTGGGCAAAGTGACCCAGGACATGGAACGAGTGAGCAGGCCCCGTGCCAGGCCCCTGTACACACATTTCAGTCTTTCAATAGAGGAGGGTCCAGGTACCATCAGGGCTGAAGAAAGGCCCCCCCTGAAGGGGGATCAAGCAGCGGCCTCCCCACACAGGCTGCGGGGACAGGTGGACATCGGTCCTTCACTCCATTCCCCACACCCGGCTCCTGCCCTCCAGTCGCGCCCGGCCCGGCCCGGTCCCAAGAATGGCAGCGCCGGCCCCCTCGGCAGGGTTGCTGGGCAGAGAGGCTGTTGGCCCCCGCCTCGGTCTCCCTCCTAGCACAGCCTTGGGGAGGGGTCTGGGGGTGCATCGTCTCCCCCCAGCCCGGACCCCCCGCCCGCCCCCTGGAGCAGTGCCAGCTCCTCTCCTTCACTCCACTCACGGCAGCCTCAGCGTCACCATTCAACTGGACAGAGCGATGCGGGGGTCAGAGCACAGGGGCCTCCAGTCCCCTCACCTGGAAAACAGGACGACAGTAGTGCCAGCTCAGGAGGAGCTGATAGGATGCCAGCGAGTCCTGCAGAGTCCCTGCCCCTTGGCTCTCAGCGGGCGCCGTCACGGCCGGCTGAGCTCGTCGGATGGGCGTCCCTCTGGCTCAGTGCTGGGGGCCAGGTGTGAGGTATTGCTGGGGGAGAGGGCACTCACAGGCTCGTTAGAGGCAAGGCAGCGAGTCAGGTCTTGGGCATGGACACCAGGGCAACAAGACCAAGGTGGGAAACCCAGCCGCGGTGGCCCCGGCTTTCAAGGAGAGAGCTCAGTTCCAGGCCTGGAGCCCTCTGCTCGGGGCAGCTGCTCAGCCTGCCAGACCGCCTGCCAGAGCTCAGGGCCGTGAGCTGGTGGGAGGGGCTGGGCTCCTTCCCGGAGCAGGCTCCCGCGTGTCCGCTAGCTGAGACGGGAAACATGCCTGTACCAGAGCGGCACTGCCCGCCTGCCACCCGCAAGTCTCAGGGCAAGCGGCCTCCCCACTGGCCGGTGCCGGGCCGGAGCTGGCATCTCTGGCTGGGATGCTCAGCACAGCTCGCCAGGCCTTCAAGCTCATCCTCTTCCCTGCCCTTCCTCTCGCAGCTTCGCCTGCCCGGGTCCCACGCCTGTCGGCCGGCAGGTCTATTTACAGACCCGGGAAGGACGGCACGTGCAGAGCAGATGGTGCTCTCTGCTGGAATGCACCGAGGCGTCTCATCAGCGTACGGGCCTAGGAACTCCCGCGCTGCCCTCCTCGGAGGGCTGCGGCTGTAAGCATCACTGCTGGACAAGGGGTGAGCCAGCCCCCCGCGCCGCGGGTCAGGCGTCAGGGAGACTCAATGGGGGGTGGCGATGGAGGTGGACGGGCCCCTGGGTGAGGCCTGTGTGTTCTTAGGGGGAAGCGGAGGTCAGCAGCCTAGAGGTTTGGAGAAGTCCCTGCCAACGGGAGGTCAGAGGTCAGGGGTCAGGCAGGGGTTGGGATTTGAAGGAGGCCAGACGGGGACATTGGGGAGGCAGGCTGCTGGGCCAGGGCATCTGGGCTGAGATGGAGGCTCTGGGCAAGGGCAGCCCTAACCTGACAAGGATGGGGCATGGGCAAGGCAGGGAACCAGGGTGGGCCCGGACACAGCTCTGCCCCTCAGCCCCCTTCCAGCTGTAAACAGAGGTCTGAAGGGGTGGGGCATGCTGGGAGAACTCATGCCGCTGGGGTCCTGCTGTGCTGGGCGGTGGCCACAAGGGGCTTCCACACAGATCGCCTGGCCCTGTGGTGCCTGGGCCGGTGCAGCTGCCCTGTCCAGGTGCAGACATTCTGTCCCCCACACACCGCTGATTGCGGGGTCCCAGATCCCAGCTCCAGGACAGCGACTCTGCGGCTGCCGTCCCAGTAGGGGGGCCCTTAACAAAGGAAGCAAGCAGCTTTCTTTGCAGGAGCCTTGTGGGCCTCTCGGACCCTCTCGGAGCCCCCCCTGGCCCCCATCGCCAGCTGTGTTTTCTCAGTCTGCTCGGGCAGCCGCGACGGTACACCACGGACCAGACACCATGGGCTGGAGGCTTAAGGCACAGGCACTGATGTCTCACAGCCTGGAGGCTGGACGTCCGAGATCAGGCTGCCTGCGGACTCGGTTCCTGGTGGGAGCTGTGTTCCTGGCTTGCGGACGGCTGCCTTTTCCTGTACCTCAAGTGGTGAAGAGACAGAGACAGACAGAGACGGAACATACTTCTTTTAAGGATGCTAATCCCATCACTCCCCCCAACCTCATCTAACCACAATCACCTCCCAAAGGCCACGCCTCCAAATACTGTCACATCGGGGGTTTGGGCATCAGATGTGAACTGGGAGACACACTCAATCCACAACACGAGTCCCCAGCCATCTCAGGGCCTCTGCTCTCCGGGCTTCTCAGCGTGGCAGCTGGGGCTGGAGGCCAGGTGCTCTGAGCCCGCCTTCATCCACGCCCCTCACCAGGAAGGCCGGGTCACCCCCACCGGGACCTGAGAGCCAAGGGGCTTCGGGCAGCTGCCCTGAGGGATGACCTCTGGAGGACGGGCGGGGAGGGCCCAGCACAGCGGGCCGAGGACGGCCAACAGGACAGCCACGCAGCCTGCCTCTGTCTGGCCAGCCGCCCGCCCGGCAGGGGTTTGCTTCTCTTGTCACGAGCCTGTGCTGACGAGGGCTCCGCAGGCGGGAGCCTGGCCGGCAGCCTCTGTAGAGCTGGACCCTGCGGCAGGGGGCCGTCTATTCTTGGACAGACTTTGGCATCTCAGGACCTCGGGAGGGGTCAGAATTCCCACGGGGGTGTTGTCACCGTCTGAAGATCCTACTAGACTTTGAGAACACAGGAAATACTGCAGGACAACGTATGATCCTTTAGATAAAAGTAGCTTCACAGGAGAGCCACCAACAAGCCCTCCGCTGAGGCCGGCTCCCCGTGGGAGGGGCAGGGAAGCTGAGACCCCACCATCCTCCCCGCCACCTTCTGCTGGACCAGGCAGAGGACGAGGGGCCAGGGACTCCTTCCCTGCTGCCCCCCTCCCCCAAGCCAGCCATGGGGGAGGAGCCCATCAGACCCTCCCTCCTTCTCCCACGGCTGATTGGCCCCAGGGCTGCACATGGGGGGGCTGTGCCGCGAAGCGTGCCCTCCGCAAGCTGTCCCGGTCCGCGGAGGGAGGGCCAGAGCAGGGCTGGCCCCCGGGGGAGGGGCGGCGAGGCACTGGGCCTCTCCTGGAAACCAGAACACTCAGCTTGCCTTTCAGCTTCCAGCCATCTCCGTGATGCCCCCAGGGAACAGAGGGGGTGGCACGGGTCGTCCGCGTCCACGGGGGACTCCATTCCAGGACTGCTGGGGTTTGGATTTCAGGTGATGGGGTGCTGGCCAAGGCCCTGCAAGGCGTCCCTAGCGAAAGGACTCGTAACTGCCTGGTTCCAGGGCCGGACGGCAGCGGGTCTCACCTTACGGCAATTTTTATCAGCCCAGGGCTGGGGGGCAGTGCCATGTGTGATGGGCTGAGGCTGCATCGTTCAGACCCAGAAGGGACGTGCTCCTGTGTCGATTAGTGATGTCTGGCACGGGCACAGGGTGCAGGTCTGAGAGGGGTTTGTGTCTGCTTCGCAGGTGAGTACTCGGTGCACACATCAGGTGGTTTTTTCCGAAGCTGCAGCTTGGTCAAGGTCTGTGAGCCCCCGTCATCTCAGGGAAGGGTGGGGGCCTTCCCCAGGTGCTGTGCCCTCTCACCTAAGCGCAAGGGCGCCAGGAGGGAGGTAAGATCGGAGGGGCTGCCCTCCGTGGTTTCCGGCCTCCAGACCCTTCTGTTGGCGCTCACCTGTACCCTGTTCTGTTGAAAGACGCCTTGAGAAAGGTTTATGGTTCATTGCCCCTTGTCTTCAAGTGGACATTGACCTCTGAGTTTGTGGCCACAGATCAAAACAAGATGGTCAAGGCCATCGACAATTTCCTCCGCTAAGTAAAAACTGAGTTGTGGGAAGAAGCGCAGGCTCCTCTGGGGACCCCCCGCCAGGTTGGAACGTTTATTCCAGCTTTTCCTCTCTGTCCTAACTTTGAGCCCGGTGACATTAGCCCCCCGGCTCAAAGCTCTGTGGGCAGGAAAACCCAGGAGGTGGCAGCTCGGTCTTCACAGCGGGAGAGCACACGGAAAATTCTACCTCCACAAAACATACAAAACCAGAGCACGCTTTTTCTAGATTTTCTTTAACCCTAGAAAAGCAAAACGATGCTGCCCGGCAGACCTCGGGCTCCAGCTGCGTCTGCACCAACCCAGCCTGGTTTGCTGCTGGTCCTGGCAGGGCATGATTTGGAGCCAGACAGGCTTTTTCTATCCCTCTCTAACCACAGAGCTTCAGGTGAGTCCTGAATCCTCTGAGCCTGTTTCCTCCCCAACAAAACAGGAGAGACTTTTATTTTCACTCACTCACTCATTCACTCACTCATTCATCAGTTGAACTTTTCCTAGGCGTGTTTGTTAAGCCCCCTTAGCAGAGCTGCTGTGTTGATTAAATGAGAAAGTATGTAAAGCTCTGAGCATCGCGCCCCTTCTTCCCCTCCCCACCCCACTTCCCCCACCCACCTTTGCCCTAGAAATTTCTGCTTCTGACAGAAAGTCTGGTCTCACTGTGGGGCATTCCAGAGATGGTCAGACGGCCCAGCCTCCAGCTTCCCACTTGAACCCAAACTCTAAGAAATCCCCATCTCCTTATGGCCAAGGCTGCTTTCCTCTGACACCCCCAGCAGCCTGGAAACCCTTCCCCTCCTCTCTTTCCTTGAACCGAATCCACACTTGGGTTGAATGTCCAAGAAAAAAAGTGGTATTTATCAGCATTTTTTTTCTGAATACTGAAATAGTATTGTTATATGTTATATAGTTATATGTCAGTGCCATTTCGTGTTGAGGCTAAAACACCTGCCATGACCGGTTGTGGAGGGAGAGTGCGAAGCAGGACTGGCTCCCTGTGGACGGCCAGGCCGAGCCCCAGTTACGGGGTCCACCCTCCCGGAGGGCTGTGCAGACCAGGGACAGGCCGCGGTTTCTCTAGTTAGCACACTGGCCCTCGCCCAACGGGTGTGAAATAAAGAAGTGAAGCCGAAAGCTCTCGTCATGTCCTCACCAGACTGCCACCAGCCCTGGAAAGCCTGGTCCTTTGTCCTGATTTTAGTGACACCGTTTTGTTTTGCTTTTTTGTAACAGATGTTTTGAGATGTGATTCACCCCTGTGTAACTCGCTCATTTATCGTGTACAATTGAGTGCGTTTTAGTGCCTTCACAGACATGGGCCAGCATCACCACAGTCAATTTTAGGACATTTTCATGACCTCGAAAAGAAACCCGTACTTTTTAGCTGTCACAACCCTATTCCCCAGCCCTCACGCAGCCCTAGGCAACCACCACTCTATTTTCTGTCCATGGACTTCCTTGTGCTGAATATTTCGTAAAATGGAATCATACGACATGTGCCCTTCTGTGCCTGGGCTCATTTCGCTGAGCATGTCTTTGATTCATCCATGCCGTAGTGTGAATTAGTACCTCATTCCTTTCTTATGATCAAACAATATTCCACTGTGTGGATGAACCACAGTCCGTTTACCCACGCGTCAGTCGTGGGCATCTGGGTTTCTCCCACTTTCTGGCTGCTGTGAATGGTGCTGCTATAAACGTTCACGTACAGGTCTCGTGAGAACACGTCTTCATTCTCCTTGGGCCTGGTCCTGGAGGTGGGATGGCTGGGTCCTGTGGTAATTCTGTGGGGCCGCCTCAGGGACTCTGAGATTATTTTCCCAGTGCTGGCGCCATTTTACAACCCCACCCGCAGGCCTCGCCGACACTTGTAACTATCTGACCTTTGAATCTAGCCATCCTAGTGGATGTGAAATGGAAAACTGGTTTCTTCAGGTACCTTTCGCTGTAAGGGTCCGGGTCACACGCAGAGACCTGCATCAGACTGGGGCTACCCTCGGACCATCGGAGCCGTCTTTAATTTCCTGACCCCCATTTTCTCAAGGGCGACTCTCCCACTTTGAAGATGTTGCTGTGGTCTCCTCTCCCATGTTCTTTGCAGTTGTGGGTTTATGCTTCCTGCAGATCTCTTTACTACCATTTCACTGGGGCTTCAGAAGCGGGCAATAGGAGGAAAATGCATGTGTTCACCCTCAGACGCCTCCATTCTCAGAATAGTTTTCTTTCAAGACAAATCTCTCTGTGTCTCTCCCGTGCAGTCAGGATAAAATTCCACCTGGGCACCCGCCTTCCTCGTGTCGTGGCCTTTATGGGCCCCTCTGGTGTCACACCACGTGGATCTTCACAGATGCTCTGCTCAGTCACACCTGCCTCTGAGCTGCTGTACACTCTGTTCCCTCCACCTGTGAGGCTCACTCCTCTTTGTCTGGCTAGTTCCTTCTGGTCTGTACAACTCAGCTCAAGCAGCGCCTCCATGAAGACTTCCAAGACCCTGGCCAGATTTAGGTACCCCTCCCTGGTGGTCCCAAAGCACCATAGCTTTGGCCACGTGGCTCTGCAGCCTCTCAATTACTTGTCTGCTCTGCAGACATGGCTCAGCACATAGTAGGTGCTCAATAAATCTTCACTAAGTGAATAAATGTATAAATGAAGAATAAATGAATCTGTAAAATGGGGACTCAGAAAAGTGTTTACTGACTTTCTGCTGTGTGCAAGACATCATGTGATTATTGTGAGAGGAGGGGTGGGATTCTAGGGGGCGCATCTCTGGAACTCCATCAAGACCACATGTGTATCCCGGCTGCGTCTCTGCTACTTGAGGCCAGGGATGTCTCTGGGGCCTCACTCTGAGATGAGCACACAGTAGGACCTCAATAAATGCCGTCAGCAAAGAAGAGGAAGATGAACTGCCCACCTGCTTTGCCTCTGCACATAACACTAGGAAAATAACTGTCCCCCTTTCAAAGGAAGGAGATGAAAATACAAGTGTTTTGTTGTTCTTCCTTATTTTATTGACTCTTTTAAACATTCCAGAAAGTAAAATAACACAGCCGTGTATGAAGAAGAGTCAGCAACTTCCTTCTCCCTGTCTCCCATCCTCTCCAGGGATAAACAAAGTTTATTATTGTTGCTCATCCTTCCTCACCTTTCTCTGTGTTCATAAAGAAGGTACATGCACATTTCCCCGTGTAGGCTTTGCTTTCTATCAACACAGGACCACTCTGAACACATGAGCTGGCCCCTTGCTATAAAAGCACTTTCAAGATGTTAAAGTTCTCTATGCATCTGAGGAGTGATTATCTTCCGGATCTGGAGACCTCCCTATTCCTGTTAGCAATACCTGCCTGCAACATGTAAAAATGATGAGAAATTTGGGTTCCAGAATGGAAGGAAGGACGTCACCTGCTATGAACCCCAGCATAACCTTCTATCACCACTCAGAAATCTCATGAACGAACATCGAACCACCATGACAAATGCCATTCCGACAGCTCAGAATTCGATTCTGTTCAAGGCATGATCGTGCATTTCCCAACTGAGATTCCTAAGAAAACCTTCAAAGTTAAGGTCGCGTGTAGCTTCTGGACTTGCTGGGTGGGGGGCTGGGGAGCTAGACCTCGAGGTCCCGCAGGCTGAGTCCCGCTGAGTTCCACAGGCGCCGCTGTCAGTGCTCAGAAAAGCCCACGTCTGCCGAACCACAGCTGGCCCCGGAACCCGCTCACATCGGCCAGCCTGGACTGTCTGCTGGAGACCTCCTCCCACACGTGCCCTCCTGAGGCGCTGCAGGTCCTGAGCGTCCGTGGCTGACAGCCCTGCACAGACAGGGTCAACCTCCCGCGATGCCCCAGGGTTTGGGGCTGAGCAGGTGAGGAGACTCCAAAGAGGGGAGTGGGTACCTCCCGTGTCTGCACGAAGAGCAGGGAGTCTTGTGCAAACAGGCTGTGGCAGAGACAGGACCCACGGCCGTCCTCACACCTGCGCCAGCTCACCTGGAATTGCGTGGGGTGAGGACAGGCCTCCTCAGGTCCACGTGCTGCTCCTGCGGAGTCACGGTTCTCTCAGGCTTCGAGCTTCGACCCTGAACAACTCTTGCCCAGTTCAGAACTGGCCCAGTTCAAGGTGGGGCTCAACAGGGAGTTCCAGCCGGGAGGGAGGGTGCAAAGGCCATGCACCACAAAGCCTGGCACTGCGTGTTGCACGGCAGGCCTGACCCCAAGCAGCCCTGAGACCCACGGCACAAGATCGGATGGGAGCACACGCCCTGCACGGCAGCACCTGGGTGGGCGAGGAGCAGACGGCCCGCGGAAGCAGCACCCCCTGCTCCCGGGCGAGCGGGGCGCCGTGGGCTGCGCGTCCCGCCAGCGCCGAGATTCTGACAGCCCGTGCTGGGCCCGGACGGCAACATGCGGACTCTGCAGGGCAGCTCTCAGGGCTGCGGGCGAGACAGGGAGGCCACGTGGCAGCTCGCAGCCTCGCTCTTCCCTGACCCTTCACGAAAGTGCTGCCAATCTCATGCTCCCGGACCGGAATCTCCAGCCAGAGAACAGCGGGTAGCGGGCGGCAGAATGGCGCTCGGATGGGGGTTTTTTTTTTGCAGTGCGTGAGCTCAGCTTCATCACGGGAGGCCGGAGCCCCTCAGTGTGAGCTCGAACCCCCTGCACCCCACAAATCGCACCACAGATGGCGATCCCCGGCTGCCCCACCCCTGGTGAAGGTGAGAGACAGGGGGGCCCACAAGGAGAGGCAGTGGGCTCGGTGAGAAGCTCCCTGAGACCTGGGGGGGCGACAAAGGGGAAAGGGGGAACTGGGGCGTGGTCTCGGCAGCCCCCAGCCCGCCGCAGGCAGTGTCCACCTGCCTTTCGCGGTCCAACTGGATGAAGACACGAGAGAGATACAACGGAATCGTTCTGAGGGGACGTGTGGCCTGAGACAGGCTCACTGGGTGGAAAGGGGGCGATGCTGAGAGCCGCCCCTGACGGGCATTCACTGCACAGTGCAGCGAGCCCTGCGGTCACAGCGCTGGAGCCCCGCGGCCCCCAGGCAGCTTCACTCCGGCTTTCCGGGAGGTGGTGGGCTCCGAGGGGCTGCTTAAGTCTCCTAAGGACCCACACGGAAGAAGGTGGATGCCAGGAGCAGAACTGAGTGTTTTTCCACCTGTAGTGAGGATACCAAGGATGCAAATCAGGGCCACGGGGTGCGGGCTCCTCCAGCTGAGGTCCGGACACACTTCCCGAGCTGTGTCTCCAGACGGGGAACCCCCAAGGTTCCAAGGGGCAGCTGCAGGCCCGGGCAAGGGCCACCTCTACCCCTCAGAGCCCCCCGCTCCACGGAGGGAAGCGTCAGGCTGGGTGGTCAGGCTGCAGTGTCGCGGGGGGTGGAAATGGTGGGGAGGCTTCAGAGGCTGCTGCTCCTGGTGGCCTGTGCAGTGGCACCACCCCCAGTACCCGACGGTACTGCCAAGGCCGACTGCCCAGGGAGGAGCTGGCGCCTGTCAAGGGGCTCGTCAGGGGGAAGAGCTGCAGGTGGAGGGGTGCCAGGCAGGGCTGAGGGCCACACCCTTTCCTGTGTCTCCACTGAGCACAGCTGGGACGCCACAGGGACGGAATCATTGACAAATGTTCAAACTTGTCAAAAGGAGCCCTTTAGGGAAAACTTTTGTTCCATTATAAAGTCGTATATATCCATTACGGAAGAAATCCATACAACACAGAAAACTTTTGCAAAGAAAGTAATCGTCAACCATTATCTCATTCCTAGTGATGATATTTTTTTCATTTTGTAATATTTCCTCACAGTACTGTGTATGTATTTTTCTTTTTTTATAAAGCTGAAATAAGTAAAATCACTTAACAAGAGTTAAACTGAGCCCTTCAATAATGAATTCATTTTTATATGAAAGTATAGAATCTGTCCACATAGAAAAAGTGCAGGTTTTTATTTTTACGTAACAGGCCCGTGTACTCACACCCAGATTCAATATGCATTAACATCATGCTGTATTAGCCACAGAACTTCCTGTGAAATAACCTACCGAATACCACAGATCCAACGTAAGGTGCTATGTGCATGACTGCAAAGATCATCTCTGTACTTGTTTCTTTGTGCCCGTGTGTGAAAGTCTAGGCCTTGAAGCAGAAGTGCTAGATTTGTTTCCCCACATCCTCACTTCCATTTTGTGGGCCCTGGGGGTGAGCTGGGGTGAGGGGTGTCTGAAAATTGGACAAGAAAGTCTTCACCCACCAGCTCAGAGATGCAAGATGCTTTCTCATCTCCACCTGGACTCTCAGTGGAAAAATTCTCTCCTGAAAAATCAGACTCCAGGCCTGTACTTTGAACATTTTGGCGGATCCAGATTTCTAACACATGGGATTTTAAGCTAATAAGTTAACATTTATTCAGCCCTGGGCCAGTCCTGGGCATCTGGCATAAACAAAAGTGGAACCACGTGGGGGGCATGTTCCCACAACCTAGATTCCAGTGCGTGTGTGTGGGTGGACCTTCTGAATGTATATGCTCAGGCAGTCAGCATTTACCCAAACTGAGAGGATCAGCACTCCCAAGACATTCATATCCTGAAGTAATCTGGAAGTAAATATAAAAGTTTAAATGAATAAGTAAAACCTGGAGAAATTGAAATTCTAAGTAGAGAACAAGATTTAGGGAAAAAAACAAACAAACTTCTAAAAATAACTCTATAGGAATTTTGAATTTAAACTTAATGGAACAGTTAAAAAGCAATTAGGTTCAGCTGAAAAGAGAATTTATGAACTGGAAGATGGATATTATAGGCTGAGTTGTATCCTCACAAAATTCATATGTCAAACTCTTAACTCCCAGGGACTTCCCTGGTGGCGCAGTGGTTAAGACTCCGCACTCCCAATGCAGGGGGCCCAGGTTCGAACTCTGGTCCAGGAACTAGATCCCACACACATGCCACAACTAAGAGTTTGCATGCACAACTAAGGAGCCAGAGAGCTGCAACTAAGACCCAATGCAACCCAATAAATAAATAAATACTAAAAAACCCCTCTTAACTCCCAGTACTTCAGAATGTGACTGTATTTTGATATATGGCCTTTAACTAGTTAATTAAGTGAAAATGAGGTCATTAGGGTGAGCCCTAATCCAACATGATTTGTGCCCTTATAAGAGGGATTTGGACAAGACACACACACAGGGAAAATCATGTGAAGACATGGGGAGAAGATGGTCGTCTACAAGCCCAGGAGGGAGGCCTCATCAGAGACCAACACCCCAGAACCCTGGTCTTGAACTTCTAGCCTCCTGAATTGTAAGAAAATAAATTTCTGTTGTATAAGCCACCTACTCTGTGGTACTTCATTATGGCAGTCATAACAGACTAAGATCACAGAGTTAATAAATTACCCAGAATACAACAGAGAAAGAGATAGAAAAAAGAACAGAGGAAAGTTAGAGGGATGGAACAAAGCGCGAGAAGGCCCGGTGTATAAATAATAGATGTCCCAGAGGGAGAGTCTGATAGTTCAGGGAGAGGAAATGTATAGAGAAGAAACGCATACAAATTTTCCAGAACTGATAAACACGCATCCTCAGATTTACGAGGCACAAAAGGTCCAGAGCAGAAAACATAAATCTAAATCCCCACCTGAACACGTGGTAGTGAGTGCCCGTGTCAGGCACAATGAAGTATCTTGCTCAGCACCGCTCTAACCTCTTCTAGCTCTTCTTCCTCTACTCAACCTCTTCACACACGGGCACAAAGAACCAGGACAGAGATGCTTTTTGCGGTCACATGTACAACGACTTACAATGGATCTGCTGTGTTTTATTTCTCACTAAAGAAAGATCCCTGGACAAAATAGCAAAACGTTAATTCATATCCCTCCATCCTACACCCCCTTTCAGGTGGGATACAGGCATAGGATCTAGATTCCCCCAAGGTTGCAGCTTCTGTTTCTTAGATGGCAAAGCAGGCAACGTGGGTGGTGGCTTCAGGTAGAGGAAAGTCCGGGACTTTTGACAACCTACCAGAAGACTAAAGGTGTGGACCCCAGGGCCCAGGGAAGGGCAGTGACACATGGAGTTGGAAGGTGTCAGGTTGGAGGGTGAGCACGACTTAGACAGAAGGAGCAGATGGTTTTATTCAACTGTGGAGACATGAGGATGAGAAGGAGCCTTGGGAGAGAGGAGGAGCCCTCCCCATTCTGAATTCTGTGGGGTGTGAGGAAGGGGCTTCTCTTACAGCAGAGGGTGGAAGCTGGATCACAGAGAAAGCAGTACATTCTCCATGGAAACCGCATCCCCACGGCATCCAGAAGAAGCTGGCAGTAGATCACGCTCTGCTCGGGGAGCCAGGACTGGTTACAGGGGCCAGTGGGAGCCCTACTCTGGCGTTGCGGGGTTGGCCGCTTACAGCCGGCATGGATCCCAAAGGAGCCCCTGGTGGAAGGGGGCGTGGATCTCTGTAGAAGGAGCCCGTTCCACTCGGGGTGGTTGGGCCTCTGTGGAAACATCCCTGGCTCTAATACTAGAGGAATTTTAGCAAAAATAGATACCTACTCCTTACTGAAAGATTAAAAATCAAAACGCAGAAGGAAATATTCTTAACACGATGAGGAATTTCCCCTTAAAACAACACCCCACTTAATATGACAGTGAAGCCCAGAGAACTGGCCCTTCAAATCAGAAATTAAAAATGGTTGTCTGCCAACTGCATCACTATTTAACAGTCTAAGAGTTTGTCACTGCAGAGTCATTAGTGGGAAAGGAGAGGCCCAACTAGAAAGAAAAAGGTTACAAACTATCAGTATATGCAGGAAAAATAATTACTGTTTAAAACCTGAAAAGAATCAACAGAAAATTCAGGGCTGATAAGTTTCAATGAAAAAGTAGGATATGAAAAAAAATCCAATAATCAAAGATATTCCCATAGGCTGTATTAAGTAAGTAGAATACATTATAGGACAAAAAGATGACATTCACAATGGCATCAAGGATCCCCCAATTCCCAGGAACAAACCAAACCCCAAATAGTCAGGACTGCATAAAATTCCACCGAGAGGGTTTCACTTTAAAGTGAATAAATGGAGATAAATACCATGTCCCTGGATGGCAAGACTAAATATTTCAAAGTTGTTAATTCTTTGCAAATTGATTTACATATTTAACATGTTACCAAAAATTCTTCAGGAAATGTTTTGGAATCAAATGATTCTAAAATTTGTTTGAAAAAAAAAAATAACAAGAATACCTATGATACAGGGTGAAACAGCTAATTTTAACACATATAATAAAGCCACAAGAATTAAATCAGCACAACACTGGTTATACTCACAGAAAGTCCAGTGAGAAAAATATACATCCCAGAGAGCTTCTGGTGTATAAAAACTTTGTGAAACGTGAAGGCTGCATTACCTCACTGCTGGCAGGGGTATGAAGGGGGTGGTACAATTAATGTGCTAAGTCAATTGAATAGCTATTGGAAGATAAATTTAGACGCTCACTCCACGTCATACAACAAAAATATTAGAGAAAAATAAACTATTAAACAAAATATAGAACAAACAGATACTCGTATTTATCTGAATTTGGATAAGGGTAGGTTTCTTACATGTAAAAAATCAGTACAAATATAAAAAATGAAACTATTGATACATTGAAAGATGCTGTGTGTGTATATATATATATATGCACATCAAAATGAAGAGGACATGTAAAATAGGAGAAAATATCTGATGACACTATACATAGAAAATCCTAAAGACATGACAAAAAAAAAAAACAACCTACTAGAGCTAATCAGTGAATTTGGCAAAGTTGCAGGATCCAAAATTAACATACAGAAATCTGTTGTATTTCTATACATTAGCAATGAACTATCAGGACTATCAGAAATTACGAAAACACAACTCATTAAAAAGAATGAAATACCTGAGAATAAATCTACCTAATGAGGTAAAAGAACTGTATTTAGAAAACTACAAGACAGTGATGAAAGAAATTGAAGGTGATACGAACAGGTGAAAAGATATGCCGTGTTTGTGGACTGGAAGAATTAATACTGTTAAAATGAACATACTACCCAAGGCAATCTCCAGATTCAATGCAAGCCCTATCAAATTAACTACGGCATTTTTCACAGAACTAGAATAAATAATTCTAAAATTTTTATGGAAACCCAAAACATCCTGAATAGCCAAAACAATCAGATAAGAAGAACAAAGCTAGAGTATCACACTCCCTGATTTCAAACTATACTACAAATCTACAGTAATCAAAACAGTCTGGTACTGGCACAAAAAGAGACACACAGATCAATGGAACAGAATAGAGATCCCACAATGAACCCACACATATATGGGCAATTAATCTATGACAAAGGAGGCAAGAATCTACAATGGGGAAAAAGACAGTCTCTTCAATAAATGGTGTTGGGAAAACTGGACAGCTACATGCAATACACAACTCATTAAAAAGAATGAAATACCTGAGAATAAATCTACCTAATGAGGTAAAAGAACTGTATTTAGAAAACTACAAGACAGTGATGAAAGAAATTGAAGGTGATACGAACAGGTGAAAAGATATGCCGTGTTTGTGGACTGGAAGAATTAATACTGTTAAAATGAACATACTACCCAAGGCAATCTCCAGATTCAATGCAAGCCCTATCAAATTAACTACGGCATTTTTCACAGAACTAGAATAAATAATTCTAAAATTTTTATGGAAACCCAAAACATCCTGAATAGCCAAAACAATCAGATAAGAAGAACAAAGCTAGAGTATCACACTCCCTGATTTCAAACTATACTACAAATCTACAGTAATCAAAACAGTCTGGTACTGGCACAAAAAGAGACACACAGATCAATGGAACAGAATAGAGATCCCACAATGAACCCACACATATATGGGCAATTAATCTATGACAAAGGAGGCAAGAATCTACAATGGGGAAAAAGACAGTCTCTTCAATAAATGGTGTTGGGAAAACTGGACAGCTACATGCAAAAGAATGAAACTAGACCACTTTCTCACACCATATACAAAAAAAAAAAAAAAAAAACTCAAAATGGACTAAAGACTTAAATGTATAAGACCTGAAACCTTTAAACTCCTAGAAGAAAACATAAGCGGTATGCTCTTTGACATTGATTTTAGAAATATTTTGTTGGATATGTTTCCTCAGACAAGGGAAACAAAAGCAAAAATAAACAAATGGGACTACATCAAACTAAAAATCTTTTGCACACTGAAGGAAACCATCAATAGAACAAAAAGGCTACCTACTGAATGGGAATATTTGCAAATGATATACCTGATAAGAGGTTAATATCCAAAATATATGAAGAACTCATACAACTCAACATCAAAAAAATAAATAACTCAATTTAAAAGTGGGCAGAGGATCTGAATAGACATTTTCCCAGAGAAGATATACAGATGGCCAACAGGCACGTGAAAAGATGCCCAACATCACCAATCGCTTCCTAGGGACATGGCCAGGGTATCCTAGCAACTTCTCCGGGAGGTCACTTAGGAACCTCGAACAGGACTCGCTGTGGGAGGGTCTCAACTGTACCTCCAGCTTTGCTGAGCGATTTCTACTCTTTGTCCCAAATCAGCCTGTTTATCTTGCACACATCTGGGCCTTGGTGGAGCAGTGGTCAGGAGGACCTCTGACACCGGCAGGCCCCAAGGCCCAGAGGGGCCAGATCAGCCCCTCCTTGGGGAGACGCCCCCTCCAACTGTGCTGAACTCAGCTCTCCCACCGTGGTGAGCAGTTTTGAGTCATAGCGAAGGTCCTGGCCCCTGGAGGGGATCTGGGTCTGTGAGGGCAGCTCAGGGGCCGGGTTCTGTCCTCTGACCTCGGACCCAGTGTCCTGGGCCGCCTTCTCCAGGCAGAGGCCTGGCATCTCCTCCAGTACTGATTCCAGACCCACAGGGCCTTTCTCTGGGGTCTTCATGTGCCTCCTGGGTCCTGGGTGCGGGGCTCCTGGCGGCCTCTGAATCCCAGGACACGGGGCTGGGGCGAGCAGTGGGTGGGGGGACCCCCAGCTCCTCCGCCGCCGGCTCCAAACAGCAGGGGGCGCTCAAGCCCAAGAAAGTGTCCCGGGGATCTGGGGAGGAAGCCCTGTGCCCCGGGCTTGCTGGACGAGGCCTCCAGTCGGTGACTGTTCGCCCGACTGATCTGGGCCTGATGGGGGCAGTGCCAGCTCGAGCCTTCCGTCCTGCTTGGGGTGGGACACGCAGTGACATTGGGGATCCAGAGGAGGACTGGCCCCGGCCCCCCACTCACAAGATCTCCATCCTGGGGCCGTGGCCCCAACAGCCCTTGCGGGGAGGGGTAGTCCCACTTCTAGGGCTGCTCCAATCGCATTGCCCTTTAACAATGGGGACGCTGTGGTCGCCCTCAGGCCTGAACAGGGAGGGGACCTTTTGTTCAGTGGCCGGAAGAAGCAGTCGTGGGACATAATGGAGGGACTTCGGACCTGAAGCAAAAGCAGGGTCCACGGGGCCGAAGGTGACCCGCTGGGCCCCCTTCACCTGTCCCACCTGCCCAAGGGCTGAGGACCTGTGCAGGTGCCCCCGGGTAACTCTGCCCCCGCAGGACTTCTGTGTGGTGCCCCAGCCTCCCGGCTGCGCCCTGTCCCGTGGGCTTGGAGACAGCAGAGTGCAGACCGGTGCTGCCTGAGCCTGGGTGCTCGCGGCTCTGTGCGATGCCCTTGCCTGCTCTCAGCTCAGTGGGGCACAGGCGAGGAAGCTGAGCCCCACAGGGTTTAGTGACCGGCTGAGCCCCACAGGGTTTAGTGTCCAGCAGTGGCAGAGGACTCAGCCCTGGACTGTCCCGCAGGCACGAACGCCCCATCTCCCGGCTCCTCTGAAAGCAGCGGCAAGAGGCTGGGGGAGCAGGGACTGTGCTCACCTCTGAGGAAAATGGACCCCTGGGGGGTCCAGCGGCCCCTCCTCTGTAAAACCAGTTGACAACCTCTGAGCCATTGAGCCCTCGGGTAGAGAATGGAAGTGCAAATACTTTGCAAACAGTGAGCTGTTGGGAACAGCAAGGTGTGGGTCACCGCGTAACACGCCCAATCTTCCGTGATTCGCACAGGACACGGGGCTCTGTGGATGGGGCCTCCTGTGCCCCTGGACAGGCAGGTCCGTGGTCACTGCTGGCACGTCCATCCACATCCCCGGAAATGGTCACCACATCCTCCCACCGGAACTCCCACGCTGGATGCCAAGTCTGAACTGAAATGTTTTTGGATTCCCTGACACTCAAGGGAACTCCATGCAGCCTTAAAGCCCCCTGAGAGCTTCGTGGTTTAGTGTGTTTTTCCCAGGATGCCTTTGAAGCTGTGAGCCCACCTGTGGGTGCCCACCAGGCATGAAGCCTCAGAGGTGGAAGAGGAAGGAGGATGCCGGGAAGGCGGCGGGGCTGCAGGACACCACAGGCAAGGGAGGGGAGAAGACCCGGCCAGGTCCTCGGGCTGCAGACCCCGCAGTGTGCTCTCCCCGCCCCACCCCGGGCCCCAGCCTGAGGGCCGCTGTAAATGTGCAACCTTCCCCCCCAGGCCCTGGCATATGCGCCGTAAGACCGGTTCCTGGGGACCAGTTCTGGGAGGACAGGCAGGGCAGGGGGCAGGGCTGGAGGGGTGTCAGCCCCAGGGTCATGCAAGCCAACCCCTGCCCCTGTCACCCCACCAGCCATGGCCAGGCCCTGGCCCTCCCCTTGCAGTGGGCACCTGTGAAGGTGGCGTGACCCCTGAAAGTTCGCCATACCTGCCTAGCCTCAGCTTCGGCTGTCTCTAGCAGGGCTAAAAAGGGCCCCTCTGCTGGACACCGGGCGGCCAGCCTGGGAGGCCGGCTCTGGGCTGGGCAAGGGCGTGGCCTCTGCCCCGGAGGCTCAGCTTTTCCTGGTGACTCGGCCTCTGTCCCCACCGAGCTCAGGCACCACGGGCTTCCCTCCACACCCACCCCACCTGCGGTGGGGAGACTCATGGCCCTTCCACAGAAGCATCGAAGGTCAAGAGCATTGAACGAACTGCAGGCGGTCCTCCGTGCCCTGGAGCCGTCTGCCTGCTTTCTTGCTGACACGCCGTGCACGAAGGTCCATCACTGAGTTTTCAGCGATGCCGGGCCTGCCCTGCTTTGTGATTCTGGCCACAGCTGTGACAGGCAGATATGATGGTCTTGTTGACCCACTGTCACTTTCCACCATGCTCAGAACAGAAGGACGTGGCCAATCAGAGCTGCGTGATGGGAAGACGTCATTTCTTTCCCACCTGGTTCATTTCCAGTCGTGCGTGTCCAGGTGAGAAGCCCACCTGGGCTGCCCCCTGCTCCGGGCCCCCCACCCAGTCCTCCTCACTGTGGCCGTGAACCCAGCTCTGATGGGGCCACTCCTGGCCAGAGCCCTCAGGGAGCCCCTACCACCGGGGCTGGGGCCCGTGCAAGCCGCCTGGCCCCCGACGGGAATTACCTGCTCCAAGCCCGCCCTCCAGCCTAGCCCGGGCCCCCCAGCCCGCTGGGCCCTCGCTGGCCTGACACACCCTTCCTCCTCCAGCCCAGTGACCGGCTCCTTCCCAAGCCAGTCTCTCTTCCGAGAAGCCTCCCCAGTCCCTCTCCCACGCCTCCCGGGGGCCCTAGGGACACTTGCTCCCCCCAGATAATTCCTCCCATTCCTGAGTCCCACCCCCACCTCCCAGGAGGCTCTGGTCCACCTAAGACCCTGGGGCCCATAGCCGTCCCGGCCCAGCTGGAGTCAGGAACACGTGTCGGCACTGAGCACAGGCCGCTCATCCGTCTGTCCAGGGAAGGGGAGCCTGCAGGCAGGGGGCAGGGCGGGCACAGAGCTCTGAGCAGGCCTGGCTGTCCTGGGCCTGAAGGGCCACTGACAGGAGGCATCGGGGTTCCGGTGACAGGCGGTCAGGGTGATGGCACCTGTCAGCATTTGTGCCCTTCACTGAGAGCTGGGGAAGTGCCCTCGGGTCTGGGAGGAGCTGCGGGAAGCTGCCCGCTTAGACCTGCAACCCAGGGCGGGGGCTCCCAGGGACACGAGTCCCACGGTCTCACCCAACAAGACTGGCCCTGGGGGAGACCAGTCTCCTCTGGTCTCGCCCAGCGAGGGGGCCTGGGGGACCCCTCGCTCCCAGGCCACGGTAGAGGGTCTGCAAACACAGAGCATGGTCTACACACTCAGCACCCAGGAACACGGGGTCTGACTTGTGCCCCTCTCGGGGCTCACGGGCTGTGCAGCCTTGGCCAAGGCGCCAGGCCTCCTGGCCCTGTTCCCACATCTGCAAAATGGGAACCGTGTTGCTAACGGGGAGCCCTCAGCACAGAGCTGCCCAGGAAGTCAGCGCACCCTTGCATTAGTGTTAGCTGTTTCCTCTCTCTCCCTCCCTCTCTCCCTCCATCCTATCCCCTGGATGGCTTCTGCTCTGCTGACGCCAGGTCCCGGGCCCTTGCCCTGCTTCCACTGCTGCCCCACAGGGGTCCCACCATCACCCTGACCAGGCCAGGGCCGGGTTCTGGGACAGGCGGTGAGCACCAGCCTGAGAGTCTGGCCTGTGGGGAGTCTGGACGTTGTCCCAGCCTCAGCCGGGACCCCCGGGTCTGGAGGCACAGGGAGAGTTTCCCGCTCCTCTTAGACACCCCTGCGTGTCTGCCGTCCTCGTTCCCTCCACCCGGAGCCCGGAGCCCCGTGGAAGGACCTCAGAGCCAGCCTGGAACCTCCAGCTGGACGCCTGGTGAGCAGAGGCCAGTGTCCTCCCCGACCTGCTTCTCAGTGACAGGCCGACCCTGGGACTGTCCACTTCCTGCCGTCTCTGTGCCCTGCCTGGGAGAGGATTCAGATAAATGTGTGTGTGGTGGGTGTCGTGTGCTCTCTTGCCCTGTCTCCCATCTAGGAAGAGAACGTGTCCTCACTTCCCTCCTTCTGCTAGTCCTTTTTCATGGAAGAGCTTTTTGAAAGATTTGGTTTTGTCCTTAGAACATATCTCACTGAGACTCTAGACTCAGAATACTGCTGTTTTAAGGCTACGTGAAGATTTCTTGCCACCAATTTGCCACAGTGGGGTTCACGTTGTTCCTGCTTGTGTCCTAGTTGTAGGGATGCCTTTCTTATCCTTCATGATCTCTTTTATAAAAGTGTTTGTGAGGCTCTGGAATGGGGATCACCCACACCAGGAGAGCCCTCACCATCCTTCCTTCTGGTCGTGCCCCTTCCCCCTTCCCTCCGCCCCCCGACTAGCAGCTGTTTTGATCAGGTTGCGGTTTGCCCTTGCGTTGGTCCTTGTAGAAAAAATATAGGAAGCACACATATGTCTACCTACAAACCTTCTCTCTAGCCTTACCTGGACACTGCCCAGCACCTAAATTTGCTCACCTAACGTCGTCAGGATGTCACTGTGATGGGTCCCTTCCTTCCTGCTGTCCCGTGGCGACGCGCAGTCTCCCTTGATGGGGACTTGGGAGTTTCCAGTCTTTGCTGTCACCGTGGATGACCACAGTGAATGCCTTCCCTGTATGTCATACGTTTCCCAGCTTGTCCTGGGGCTGGATTCTTAAGAGTGGGATAAGTGGGTCTAAGGTCAAATGTATACATAACTTGACTAGATATTCCTAATTCCCTTCTGAGGAACTGCACCGTTTTGCTTCCCACCTGTAATCAGTACAAATACCAACATAATAAGTTGTTAAACCTTTCGATTTTGGCCAACCTGACAAGTGAGAAATGGAACCTCAGTGTTGTTTCAGTTCACTTTTCTTTTACGAGACCATGCTTGGATACTTTTTCATATATTTAAGAGACATTTGCATGTTTTTTTCTTTTACAAACTGTTTGTTGATATCTTTGCCCATTTTCCTATAGATTTTTGCTGAACTTTTTCTTTGTTAACAGGAACTTTTTGTGTATCAGTGATTTTAGCCCTGCATCTGTGATATTAGTTGCAAACACTCTGTGTGTCTTTTGACGTTGCTTATGGTGTATTTTGCCATACAAATGTTTTAATTTTACATAGGCAAATTTGTTCATCTTTGGTTTACTGCTTTCGGACTCTGAGTCTTGGTTATAAACGCTCTTCTCTACTCTGGGTTGTAGGCTCCAGACGCGCAGGCTCAGCGGCCATGGCTTACGGGCCCAGCCGCTCTGCAGCATGTGGGATCTTCCCGGCCCAGGGCACGAACCCGTGTCCCCTGTATCGGCAGGCGGGCTCCCATCCACTGAGCCCCCAGGGAAGCCCGATCCCACTTTTTTCCCAGCATTTATGTGGTTTCACCTCTGATCTACTCGGCGTCTGTTACAAAGAGTGGATGCAGTTTTACCTTTGTCCACGTGGCTATCCAGGTGTCCCAAAGCCGTCGATTAAAAGCTCACCTTCTCCCCCATTGACCAAGAAGCCCCCTTGACGGCGATCCACATGCTCCTAGGCCCAGTTCTGGATTCTCTCCTCTGTTCCGCTGGTCTGTTTGTCTATAGCTGAACTGGTGCCACACTGTTTGAATCAAAGAAGCTTTATAATACGTACTAGATCTGGTAGACTACCCCACCCCCACCCCTAGGGGCTTCCTGGCTCTTCTTGCTTGTTTATTCTTCCCTGTGAAAGAAAAGCATTGAAAGTGCCTGGTCCAGCTGGACAAACCCTAAGCGCCTTCACGTCTCCAGGGCTGCCCAGCAAGCTCTCATTCTTTCAGAACCAGCACAAATGTTCCATCCCCTCCAGGCACGCAGACCTTTTGTTCTGTCCCTGGAACAAGCCAGGCTCATTCCTGCCTTTGGCCTCTGCACGTGTTGGCTCTTCTGCCTGGAGTCCTGCCTCCCCAGGACCTTCCTTTGGATGGCCCCTCCGCTTTTAAACCTCAGCTCAAACACTTCCCCAGAGAGTCATCCCTGGCTGCCAGGCTTTCTCCTTCCATTACTCTTTCTGTTATTCACGGTGCTTTTCTGCATCTAAAATTATTTTACATGTTTGTTTTATGTTATGTACATGAGAAGGTAAGATCTATGAGAGAAGTGAGTTAATTTGCCTTATTCTATGGTGAATCCTCAGCATCAAGAACAGTGTGGGTGAAAGGAGCTCCCTAAACAATGCGGATGGATGGATGGGTGAGTAGAAGGGCAGATGGATGGAAGGACTGGCCAATGGGTGGT
The DNA here is from genome assembly GCF_003031525.2 of Neophocaena asiaeorientalis asiaeorientalis. Classification (NCBI taxonomy): domain Eukaryota; kingdom Metazoa; phylum Chordata; class Mammalia; order Artiodactyla; family Phocoenidae; genus Neophocaena; species Neophocaena asiaeorientalis. The sequence continues at coordinate 1,123,801 of NW_020171809.1, read as the reverse complement.
AGGTGACTGGATGGATAGGTGGGTGGACAGATAGATGGATATGTATGTATGGATAAGTATGGATGTATGTATGGATGTACGTATGGGTGGATGGATGGGTGGATGGGTAGATGGATGGATGGATGCATGGATGCATGGATGAGTGGGTGGATGGATGGATGGATGGATGAGTGGATGGATGGATGCATGGGTGGATGGATGGACAGGTGGATGGATGGATGCATGGGTGGATGGATGGATGGAAGGATGGGTGGATGCATGGGTGGATGCATGGATGGATGCATGGATGCATGCATGCATGGATGGATGAGTGGATGGATGGATGGATGGATGGGTGGATGGATGGGTGGTTGGATGGATGGATGCATGGGTGGATGGATGGACAGGTAGATGGATGGATGCATGGGTGGATGGATGGACAGGTGGATGGATAGATGGATGGGTGGATGAATGGATGGATGGATGAGTGAATTAGGAGACAGGAGGGTGAGCAGATTGGTAGATGGGGCCAGCTCTGACCCCCCTGCCCCCAGAGCTTTCTGAACACATGTGAAACATGTTTATCACCTGTCCCCAACCTGTTTGTGTGTGAGCTCTGTGGGGACAAGTGCTGGGTCTTATTGTCTCTGTCCCAACCCAGAGGAAGTGATAGGTAATGAACACAGGAGAAAGGATGACAAGGTCAAATGCCATAGTACAAGGTAGCATCTTGGGTTCAAGATTTTGGGGGACTTTCGTGGTGCCTAGGAAACTGCAGGGTGCTGTATGGGACCCCAGAGCCAAAGGCCTGACACATTCCAGCTCTGTGGAGCCTGTGGTCCCAGCCTGTCCTATCTGGAGTCCTGAGACGTTCCCTCACAATGACTGGCAGGGGGAGCATGTCTAAGCCTGGGTTCTGGTGTTTCCTTCCCAGTCCGGACACCAGGCAGCTGCTGACACAGAAGAAAAAGGGAAAGTGGGCTGAAAGGCCAAATGGACCTGGGCTTCATAGACTCAGCCACTGTGGGTTTTGAGACGAAACCTCTCTGGGCACTGAGATGAGAGTTAAAATGACTGCCTGATGCCTGCTAGAGGTGTTGTGAGAACTGAAGGAGCGAATCCAAAGCTTTGGCTCACCTATGGGGCACAAAAGTGGCTCAGCAGGGGGTGTTGCCTCCCTTCCCTTCCCTTCTCTCTTTCCCTATGCTCTTTTATTTCATATTTTTGTATATTTTTAACAACGTAAGGTATAATTCACATACTATCCATTTCACCCATTTCGAGGATAAAATTCAGGGGATTAAAATATATTCACAGAGCTGTGCAACAATCACCACCATCTAATTTTAGAACACTTTCGTCACCCAAAGAAATGACATCCTATTAACAATCTCTCTCCATTCGCTCTCTCTCCCCCCTCCAGTCCTGACTTTCTGCCTCTGTAGATTTGCCTATTTTGCGCATTACATATACATGAAATCATGCAATAACTGGGTTTTTGTGACTGTCTTCTTTCCTTTACTATAATGTTTTCAAGACTCATCCATGCTGGCTCAGTACTTCACCCCTTCTTATTGCCAAATAATAGTGCATTTTGTGATACCACCTTTTATTTATTCATTCGTCAACTGATGGACAATTGAGTTGCAAAGAAAAAAATATTTCTCAAAATAGGGTGGAAATCCTGGACTAAATATTATGAAATATTATGTTTCTTGACGTAACACTGTCTAAAATGGTCCTAATCCACCCTACTACAACAATGGATAAATTTTTAAAATTAAAACTACCACCATAATAACATTTTCTTTCATTTGATTTTATGACTGTTTTCTATATGTTTGTTTGTTAATAAGTTACTGTTCCTTCATATAAACTGTTTTCAATGTCCATTTATTCATTTGGATCTTACGGTATCGATTGTTATTCATCAGTTGTTATATTTGTCTGACATTTACACGTTTTTCTTAATATGATTTTTTATTTTTGCTATCGATTATATTGTTATTTAACTTCAAGAAATATTTGATTTGTATATAGTTGTATCTCTTGGGGGTTTCTTTCTCAGTTCTTCCCTTTGCTTTTAAAATGGGAAAATTTTCCCCTCAAAAGATTTAATATTTATGTCTGCATCCTTTAAGATTTTTACGACTTGACTTTTTTATCAAAGTATAGTTGATTTCATTTCAGGTGTACAGCAAAGTGATTCCGTTTTATATATGTACATATGTATATATTCTTTTTCAGTTTCTTTTCCGTTATAGATTATTACAAGGTATTGAATATAGTTCTCTGTGCTATACGGTAGGTCTTTGTTGGTTATCTATTTTATATGTAGTTGTGTGCATCTCTTCATCCCAAACTCCTAATTTAGCCCTTCCCCGCTTCCCCCTTTGGTGACCACAAGTCTGTTCTCTATGTCTGTGAGTCTGTTCCTGTTGTGTAAATAAGTTCACTTGTGTCACATTTTAGATTCCACATATCAGTGACGTTACACCATATTTGTCTTTCTCTGACTTCATTTAGTTTGGGAATCTCTAGGTCACTTCATTTTTATTGCATTTAACTCTCTAATCCTTCTGCAATTTACTTTGATATATTATGTTCTGTCATTCTATTTCCTCCTCCAAAAACGTCTAATATGATTATTCATCAAATAATCGTTCTCTTTCCCATTCACTTACCACTTTTGGCTTTGTTTTATTTGTAAATACTTGTGTGTAGTGACGTCTGTCCTCTTGGTCCGTCCGTCTGTCCTTGCACTAGCACCAAACTGCGCTATTTATATATAAAATATATAAATCTTGCTGTGTGCCTGCTTTTTAAATATGTTTATGTTTTGAATAGATACCATAGGCCAATGGCACAGAATTTAATAGATAAATGTCTTTAGTGATGGGCCAATCACCCTGTTCATTCCCAGTTCTTCACTTTTAAAATACACTTTCTACTGAGTCTCAAGTAAATAAATCATATAGAACAGTAATACCGTGCCCTTCCTCTTAACCAAGATGACTTTGTTTGTTTGTGTTCCGTGCTCCATGTACGGCCTCGCCAAGGGGAGGACACGGTGCCACCTTGGTTCCTTTTCTTGGTTCCCTGTGATTCACTCCTAAGTACAATGTTTGCGTGTTGAGGAAGTTACTGTTTTGGGGCTAAAACAGTGGACCCGATGGGCTTTTCATATGGACTGGAAATGCCAAATCTCCCTACGCTCTCCAAGCTGTGGATTCATGGCCCATAGAGTGAAGGAGTTGAGTTAAAGTTCCTTCTGGAACCAGGAGCTGTTCTAGCCACCCCAAGAGCATCCTAGCCCCTAATCTAACTCTCCAAGGGTCCTTCCATCCTGTCACCCTAGGTGTCCATGACAACCTGTCCTCAAAGTATTGTTTTCCAAAGAAAATAAACTGGCTCCTGCTGGTGCAAACACGTCTGCAGGCTCTCCTGGGGCTCAGCCTGTGGTCACTCCCGAGGGAGGACAGAAACCTGCAGCTGCTGGCGGGAGGCTGTGCGCACACAGAGGCTGCGGGCCTGCAATTAGCAGTGACCGCGGGGACCCACGGTGTGGAGGCTTGTTTGGGAACCACAGCTGCTCTAGCAGCTCAGGTGGCGTGTGAGCCTGGCTGGCGCCCCGTCCCCACCCATCAGGCTGTAGCCCCCACGGGTGGGCAGGGAAGGTGGCCACACAGCACGTCCAGGGCCCTGACCTTATGGCTGAATCCTTAGAACGCAGAACGCCGCTGATGCCTTTGGACACCTGTTACGTGAACGACAGCCCCGCGTACCCGGAGAGCGGGGGTCAGCCTCCCGCGGGCCTTGCCCTCCTCTCCCACCCCATCCTCGGCCAGTGCGAAGAGCCAGGCCGAGTCTCACTTGTCTGCCCGTCAGGCTGAGGAGCAAGTATGGAGGCAGCAGTGGCCACCCTGTCTTGGGGGTGACCAGGGTGGGGCCAGGGTGCACAGGTCATTGGCCGCCTAGAGAGGACAGAGTGAGCAGGAGAGATGGAGAGACAGAGACAGAGAGAGGGGAAGGGCGGAGGGAAGAGGGAGAGGCAGTGGCGTTTGATTCTTCCAGGCAGAAGAGCCCAGACCACGCCCCAGGGCCTCGTGCAGGGCCTGCTGGGGTCTCCCAGAGCCCCCGGGCACAAGAGCCACCCTTCCTCTTGGGAGCAGACGGGACAAGGATGCAGGGAGGGGACTGGGGTCCTGGGTGCTGCAGGGCCGCTCCTGGGCAGGAGTGGACATCCCCATCCTGTCTGTGGAGGCGGCAGAACACGAGGCCCCCAGCGGAGGTTCAGGAAGAGGCCCGGGGCCCCAGGGCTGGGAGGCCTTTCCCGTCACTCCTCGCGGTGAGCAGGGATCCTTAGGCCCACCCGAGGGGCCACGTGACGTGTCCACTTCACAACGTGGGACACGGCAGGTCTCTAAGACAGAGGGCAGAGGGCGGCCAGCAGCCAGGAGGCTGGGCAAGGCCAGCACTGCCCCCGGAGCAGGCCGTGACCTGGGAGCCCCTCTGCTATGAGAGGCTGACCCTGGGCCTCCCAGCTCCGCGGGGTCAGAGCCGGGCACTGCCTGGGCTTCAGACGTGCTCTGACCGCAGGGCCCTCGGGGAGGTGCCGTGCCCATCAGCCGCGGACTCCGGCACTGACCACGAGGACAGAGCTGGCCTCAGCTGACCTTCACAAAGCCCCACGCCCTTGTGAGCTAAGGACGGTTCCATCTCACTCCTAGCGCAGTCCCTCCCGCCGAGGGACCCCAGACTGAGCCAGCTGGGTTTACTGCACCCTGCTGTGCCCACGGCCAGGGGCGAGCGAGGACCCTGCCCCTCTCCTGTGGGGAGACCCCACGAGTATGTCTCCAAACAACATAGACTGGAGATGGTGGGGCTCTGGGGGCAGCACGAAGGGACAGCAGCACAGAAGGTGGGGGAGGAAACCCTGGAGAGCTGCTTAGATGAGGCGGCATGGAAACCGGGCTTGGTGGACCGGCTAGATTTCAACAGCTGGTTGTGAGGAGAGGAAAGAGCATTTCTGGTTCCCCGAGACCTTCCCTCTGGAGCCCCTCTCCAGGCGCAAGCCCCCTGCCCCCATCCCCTGCCCACCCCCCGGCCCACATCTTCCTGCTGAAGTTGATGGGGCGCAGCTCTGCGCCTGCTGCACTCTTGGGCTTAGCTTGTCTGCTTTCATTATGTGCAGGAGCTTCTAGAAGCTTCAAACCATCCCATGTGGTTTCACTTACTTGTTGGCACCAAAGGCAGCTGTGTGTTTACAGATTCCAGAGGAAACCCAGCCCAGAGCACATCAGAGAGACCCCACCTGGGAGCACTGCCACTGTCTTGGAGAAGCTACAAATGTGGCTGGGGGGCCTCTGGAAGCCCAGACAGGCAGGGGAGGGCTCGGAGCCACTGCAGGGCCCCCGGTGGGTCAGGCTCCAGCCCCGGGGCTCCACTACCCATCTGCACAGGGGCGGCTTCGGGGGCCCCCGTTCTGCCTCTGCTATGGGCAGATGGGACCTGCTGGGACGGTTCCTCCCAGGGGCACCAGGACTGGCTCCGGGCCTGTCGCTCCAGACCCTCTGTCTGTCCTCCCACAAGAATGGAGATGCTGATTTTGGGCACACTGCCCGAGACGTGCCTCTTTGGGCGTTTTAGAAGCTGACGGTCCCCCAAGGGGGAGACTGGGCTCAGTGCCCGTGGGGCGGGGCCGATCCCCCTATAAATGCTCCTCGTACACCGGGAAGCCCCTCAGGATCGCTGCTGGTGGTGGCGTTTGTGCTGGCAACTTGGGGCTCCAGTCTGCTGCCGCCTGGAAACAGGCCACAGCTGCTGGGCTTCAGGAACGGAGGGGAGAAAAGACAACGACCTTCTGCAAGAGCCCTGCCTCCGCCACTCACTGTCCCTGCCCTTCTCCCCGGGGTGGCCCTGTCTGTGCAGCCAGCCAGGGGCCAGGAGCCACAAGGAGGGGCCACTGAGTGCAGGGCCCAGGCCAGGGCTCTGCCTGTCCTCAAGGGTCCTCCCTTTCAGACCCACTCGTGTTTCCCAGGAGCTGCCAGGAGCCAACCTCAGAGGGGCCATGCCTGGGCAGCCGACAGCTCAGCTCCAGGGCTGTGCCATCCCCCCTGCCCCAGGCCCCCAGGCTCTGAGTTCACACTCTGTGACAGCTCCCACCCCAGCTGCCCAATGCACCAGAGCAAGGAGCCCGCTCCTAGGGCTGTGTCCCAACTGGAGTCTGTCCCGCTGCTCCCATAAAGGGTGGTCTGCCATTCCTCCCAGAGAGCTGTTTCTCTCTCCCCCTTCCTGCCCCAGGTCGGGGGTCGGGGTGTGGACTGGGGAAGGGGCTGGGAAGGGTTGTGCCGGCCACTTGGAGGCCAGGGCAGCAGCGTGCCAGCCAGCGGCCGCCACTTCCAATGTCTTCTCCCCAGGGCCACACATCTCACACCTCAAAGGCCCCCCTCCGAGACCCCACCATGTGTGGAAGGGAGGGGCTGATCCATTTTCCTTTGTTCTCTGTGACAACAAAGACCCTTAGTCCTCTTGCCAGGTGCCCAGGGCTGAGCTGCCCATGCATTGCCCCCCATCCCCCATCTTCTGCTCCAGCCCAGGGGACCAGACAGTGCCATTCCTCCCAGGTGATAGAGGGGGAGCAGAGAGGCCAGTGGAGACCTGCCCCCATCACCTGGCCAGCGAGGGCAGAGCCAGGCTCCAACGCTCGTCTGTCTGACACCAAAGCCCACGTGTGTTAGGTGTCTACGCTGCGGAACAAAGCACCCAAGCTTAGTGGCTTCACAGACACTGACCATCTCACGGCGCCCTGAATACGCAGGGTCCCGCCCAGCTGCCGTCCAGGCTGCGTTCTCATCTGGAGGCTGGACTCGGAGAGACTCCCAGGGGTCTCCAGCTCCCTCAGGGGCCGCAGGGTTCACGTCCTGTGGCTGCAGGGCTGAAGGCCCCGGACTTCTGCTGGCTTTTGCCTGGAGGCCTCAGGTCGGGGACGCCCCCGCCGCCGCAGTTCTCTGCCACCTGGCGTCCCCGGCCGCAGTCAACTCAGACGGAGTCTTCCGTGTGGCAACACAATCACAGGAGGGACGCCCACCACCTGTGCACGTTCTGCTGGCTGGAAGCAGGTCCACCTTCTGCCCATCCGAAGGGAGCGGTGACCTGGAGGGTGGATGCCCGGAGGGGTCCAGGGGCCACCCCACGCCATGACTGCGCGCTGTCTCCTCCAGGGCACAGACTCCCTTTTCCAGACCCAGCTGCATTCTTGGCCTGTTTTATGATCATGGCGCCTTTCCTGAGCCTGTCAGTGGGTGTGCGGAGAGGACCCTCCCGCGCTGAGGCCACCCAAGGCTGCGCTCGCTCTGTGCTTTCACGAGGCCCCAGGAGGCAGGGAGCCCCTCCCTCTGCTGCAGGAATTCTGGCTGGGTCTCCCCAGCCAAGGCTCGGCGGGCCCCCACCCCGACCCCGCGACTCAGCTGACCGGGCCCAGAGGGTCTCCCCTGCTCGCTCCACCTGTGCGGTCTCAGGAGACGCCCGCCCTCCCCCTCGCTGCCCTGACCTCCGCGCGGGGACCGGGCCACTTCTGCCCTGAATGCACCACTGTCTCGCGTTTGGTCTGTGAGCAGAGACTGAGCCAAACAGGGCCCGGCCGGGAGGAGAAGGGGGTTCTTGTTTCCACTCGGCCCCTCACCAGCTGCCCGGTCCCCCTTCGCGGGCCTCCCGCACCATCTGTGGACCGGTGGCTGGAGCAGGTTTTCTCCGGAGGCGTGTCCACATCCGGCCTCCAGGGGCCCCAGGAAGCGTGTGCGGCGCAGCCGACGGCCCTGCCTGCCCCGCCGACCTCCAGGTGGGAGGGGTCTTCCCTGGACAGCGAAGAGGGCTGCACAGCGATCTCCGGCCGAGGCTCCTCACCACCTGCGCTCCCCCACTGCTGGGACGCCGCCTGTCACTCACACTGCCCTGCCCGCCCCCCTCCCGCCGCTGGCCAATCAGGTGGTGCCGCCTCCCTCCCAAGGGTGGAGCCCGCAACAGTCCGGGTATCCGCGGGGTTCGGTGGCGGGACGTCGATGAGGGCGTTGGGAAGAGGAGACTGCGGTCTTCCCTCTGCCCCGGAGCCCTGTAGAGCCTGGGCCCCTTTCTTCTTGGCCTGAAGGAGCTTTCCCGGGAAGGGGGAGGACGGTCGGGGAGGGGCGGAGGGCCCCTGAGGTGGGACAGGGCCTTTGGAGCTCCCCCCAGTGCCTGGCTGGCCTCACTGTATTTCCAGAAGGAGAATGGGACACAGCTCCAGCAGCTCTTGGAGTGGGGGGGGGCCACAGTGGCTGCAGGGACAGTCAGCGGGAGGTGAGGGTGGACAGAGGGCAGGCCAGGAAGCCACAGGCCTTTGGAGACCGGCTGTAAGGGGTGGAGAGCGTGGGGCCAAGGGTGGGTCTGCGGAAGAGGCGGGGCCCACGGCCCCGAGAGGAAGGCACCTTGGCGCCCGCTCTGGTCCTGAGGTTTTCTCGGCCACACTGTGCACCCTTCCTGATGCCCCCGCCAACGGACAGGCACAGGGCCCTGGAGTCGGGCAGCACCTCTCAGGGGCACCCCACTGGCCCTGACGTTGGCCGGGGTCCCGCCGACCCACACCAGTCATGAGCAGACCTCCACTCTCCCCTCTGCCTTTCTGCGGAGAGGGGGTGAGCACACACACCCCGTACCCACAAACGGCTTGAAGAGAGAAGTCCCTGCCCTAGAGGCCACGGGGCTCATGGAGGAGAGGCAGCAGGACGCCTGGCTGGAAACGTCCCCGGGCACTGAGAACCAGTGGGCTCTGGCACCCAGGTCCAACCTGAGATGCCCGGTGCCTCTGGGCTGGTGACAGCTAATCCTCAGCCACAGAGGGAGGGTCAGCCGGCCCATGACCGTGCCTCGCACGGCTGGGCTGTCACTGGGGTCACTGGGAGATCTGAGTCGCAGGCTGGGGTCAGCAGCACCATCGTGGAGATCGTGGTGTGGTGCCTGGTGGCCCTGCCTGTCCCGTACAGAGCGGCCTCAGGGGACACCCTCGCTGCCCCTCGTCTTGCACAGAAGGTAGCTAAGGCCTCAGCGGGGACTCAGCTTTTCCCCCTCACATCCCAGATCCCAGATCTTCTGGGTCCAGGGCAGAGTGGGCGGCCAGCCCAGCAGGTCGGGGGCCACACTCCTGCTGACCCTGCTTCACCAAGTCTCCGCTCTGCCCTGGCTGCTCACCCCTAAGACGGGTGGGGTCCGGGACGGTGCCCGGGCTGGGAGGGGGTTGACACCCTGCGGGGAGAGCACTTGTAAACTACGAAGCCCTGTGGTTCAGCGGGGACAGTGGTGCCGCTGGCCATTCACTCGGGGCTGAGAGCGGGCCCGTGGGGTCAGACATGAGAGGGGGCGTCTTCCCCCCGCCCCCCTCCTTCCCAGAGCCCTCCCGGTCACACATTTCCTGCTGAGCTGACGGAATTAACTCTAGGGAAAGAGGCAGCTGCTCTGTCCTGTCACCTGCAGCCCCTCGGGGCCAACCCACCATCCTGGGGGGCTGGATCCAGGCTGATCCAACTGAATTCTCAGTTGACCGGCCCCTGACTGCCCATTTGGCCTGGGCCTGTCCCGGCACTGGGCTTGGGCTCTGTAGAACTTTCCAGGAGAACTGTCAGGGTTAGGTGCCGTCCACTCCATTAATCATAGTTATTTTAATCGAGAAGGTAAGAAATACAGCTCATCAAAGATTTAATTTAAAGATTTAATTGGCAGCTAACAACACTTGGATGAGTCAATGACCCGAGTGGTGCAAGTTCATGCTTCTCTGTTCAGAATGCGTGAGAAATTAAAGCATCCCAAGAAAGTGGGGGGTGGTTGGGGGCCGCTGGGATGAGGGCGAGAAGGGAAGGGCCCCGAGTCCGGCCCCAGCGCGATGCAGAAGGCCCCGCTGCTGGGGCCACTGCTGGGCCGGCCGCACGGCTCGCGCCGGTGTGCTCAGAAGGGCCCGCCGGGTGGGTGCGCTGCTGGCCATCTGCAGTCTTGACCAAGGCCCCACGTTTTCATTTGGCCCCAGGTCCACCCAGCGTGGAGCGGGTACGACCCACAGCACGCACGGAACGTGGCCTGTGGCGGCCCCTTGTTCCCTACGCGGGACCCATGGAAGTGAGTGAGTCTGGCTCTGCCCGCAGTGGCCTGGGTGGGAGACACCGAGTGGGGCAAAGGAGTCCACAGGGCTGAGTGAACCCCAAGCTGGGATGAGGTGACAGCTGCTGAAGCCTTGTGCTTGGGAATGGGGAGAGGTTCCTGGACCAGAGGGCCGCACTCGGGCCTGACGGGCACACGGGGAGACTGGGTTCAGCTGGCACAGAGGCAGGAGTCTCAGGGGCAGCCCACGGCCGAGGACCGGATGTGGGTGGGCCAAGCGCTGGGCTCCCGCTGCTTTGACGCTTTACCAGCAACAAGACGTGGGCAGGGGTTCCCGTGTCTGAGCTGTAGGAGTCTCCCCGTCACAGCGGGAGGGGCCCGTCCTCGGGGAAGAGGAGGGGTTTTGCCCTCCGAGTCCGCACACAGTTTGTCCTCCGCACCGTGAGACTCGAGGAGGCTGGCCTGGGCCTGCCGGTCCCGCTGACCTGGAGCAGATGGTGGGGTGCCGGAGCCCCTAGACTGGCCCAGGAGAGCCCAGGTGAACGAGAGTAGTGCGCTCTGGGGACCCACTGCTCTGGTCCTCTTCGGACTGCCTCTTCCCCAGGGAGATGCCTGTCCTCTGACCAGCACGGCCTCCTCGCAGAGACCCGGGTCACCGTCCCCTCCTTGATGTTCCCTCAGGCACTTGCGGGTTCCTGACGGCACCACAGCTTTGCTCCCTCGTGCTGGACTGCCAGTTCCGTGACTGAGCTCACGCCTTCAGGTGCCTCTGCTAGTTCCGTGTACACGGCACACGCTCAGGGCTGAGAAGAGGCCGGTGACGATGCTCGCTGCTCGGAGCCCGAACCATGGAGACAGAGGACCGGCCAGGCCCCTGGGGCGGGGGCCGGTGCAGCTCCGGGCACATGGGCGCTGTCTCCCGAGCATCACTGCCTCTGAAGAGGCACGTGCAGAGGCAGGGCCTTTGTCCAGCAAACGTCCCCTGCCCCTCGGGCTCCACTCTGTCGCGGCCAGAGCTGCCCCGGGGACCCCATCAGAGCGACCACGCCCCGAGCTCCAGGCCCGGCTGGAGTGTGGCCAGGTCTGGGGCTCTGTGGCCTGCTCCAGGTCGGAGAGATTCTGGGGTTCGGGATTCAGTTCCGGGAGAGGGCCCTGTAAGTAGGTGAGCCGCAGGCAGTGGCCCGGGGTGGGGTCCAGGGAGCAGCGCACACACGTCAACCGCAGGCGCAGGCCTGATCCCGCCTCGGTCCTCGGTGCCTGTGGAAGTTCCCATTATTGGAAACGCCTGTCAGGAACCCTCCGAGCCCTGTGACTGCACGTCTCCGTGGAAACGAGTCTATAGTTGCACGGCCTGCATCAGTGTCCTGGGGCTGCCGTAGCAAATGACCACACTGGGTGGATTAAACAACAGTTCTGGAGGCTGGAAGTTGGAATCAGGGTGTCAGCAGGGCCATGCTGTCTCCCCAAGTTCTGGGGGTGGATCCTTCCTTCCTTTTCAGCTGCTGGTGGCTCCTGGCATCCTTGGCCCGTGGCTGCGTCCCTCCCGTGTGCCTGTGTGTCACGTCTCCCTCTCCTTTCTCATAAGGACACCAGCCATTGGGTTCAGGGCCCCCTAATCCAAGATAATCACATCTTGAGATCCTTGAAGTAATTGTATCTGCAAACACCAATTAAGGTCACTTGCACAGGTCCCAGGGGTTACAGCCCTCAGCTGTGTTCCTTGCATCAGGTCACTGTCCTTCTCCGCCCTCTGCTTAACTCACCCCTGATCCTCCCTCAGAGGGATGCTGGAAGGACCAGATGAGTCACATGCCCGCCGTGGCACCTGTCTGCAGTGGGCACCCCAGGAGGCAAATTTCAGACTAAGAGTTTGGATCAGCTGGGTGGGAACAGACACTGGCCAGGGCAGCCAGGGCCTGGATGGTACACAAAGCGCTCCAGGGCCACCCTGGGCAGAGGTGCCTGGTCCCTCCCAGCAAAGCACAGGCCTCCCCCTCCCCCTGGAGGGAGACAGGACAAGGTCACTTCCAAGGACACGTCCAGGTCTCAAACCAAGATGCCCTCTCTTTCCTGTACCTCCATCCAAGCTGAAAGAGATCGCAAACCAAATTACCCAAAGATTTAACAGGAATTGATTTTAATTTAAAGCCCTTTAAGTGCTTTCTCCGCACACGTGAAAGGAGAGTAGAATGAAATCTGTTTCCCTGATTGCTCCGATAACTGTATCTGATCTAATTTTCTGCCCCACGCCATCTCCTCCTGATGGGTCAGCTTTTTGTATTGTCTCTTGGTGATTACTGAGCTTACCCTCCAAACTGCCGAGGAAACTAATTTCTGCTTTCATTCCAACCTTGTGCTTCTCACACGCTCTAATACATATTCCCCTGAATTCGAACTCTTACGTCCAGAGCGATTCACAGGAAGTTCCGAAACAGGGGCCTGTGGGCCGTTGTTTACCCTCGAACTCAGGCCCCTCCTCGGGGCAAGCCACCCCTGTTTTTGGAAGACCGTGCAATTTCGACTGTGAAGAGGTCTTGGAATCGGCGCTGTGTTGGGGGAGCACCCGGAGGGAGCACACGCAGTGCTTCAGAGAGAGCCTGAGTCACGAGGCTCCCCCAGCTCCCAGGGTCCCATGCATGGTCCAAGGCCCCAAATCCCATTGACCCTGGATGTGCTCAGGGACACGCCTGCCCCCTCCCAGACCCAGGCCCTGCAAGCAGCGGGTCTGCTTCTTCACCCCATCTCCCGTGCCCCGCACACCCCAGCAGCCGCAGGCCACAGGTCCCTCCAGGGCCGGGCGCTCGGCAGTGCTCAGAAATCCACCACACCTCCCCTCCTCGCCCACGGTCTTGACTCCCACTCGCCGAGAAAATCGAGGCCCAGCTGCGCATGCACCACCTCCCCCAGCGGCAGAAGAAGGGTCCGTCCTCCCCGACAGGGCCGGTCTCCCCACCCCCAGTCACAGCCTCACTCCTGTGTCCTCACCTTGACCTTGTCCCGGGTTCCTCTGCCCTTGGCATTTCAGCTGCCCCATCCCCCAACCTGCGTCCACCCTGGGTGTCTTCACCCTTTCCCCATTGCTCAAGGTCAGGCTCCTTAAAGGAATGCTCTGTGTTCGCTGCCCCTTCTTTCTTCCCACCTGGTGACCACTTGCTGAGGTCACTCAAGATCAAGTAACCCACCTTCACCATCCTCGCTGGGACTCACGTCTGTTTTCTCACCTGTTCAAGAACCATCGGAATTTGGATGTCTGGCTTCTAGAAATGATTTTAAAGTGTGAATTCCATCTGATCTCCGTGTGATCCAACCGATCGCCTTGCGCCTGGAACTTAGAACCATAAAATATCGAGCTGAAAAGGACCTGCCAGGATTACCTGGCCCACAATGCCGTGGCATGTGATGTCACTATGCAACAGGAGAGGATAATGGCAGTTACTATGAAAGCTCCAACTGAGGCCCAGAGAGGGATAGCAACTTGCAAAGACACACAGCACCCGTGGTCCTGATCCCCCTGGATCAGCCCTGTCCTTATATTGTTCTTGTGTCCACAGACCCCGCCTGGTTCCCTGACAGCCTCCACTTTCTCATCCTTACGACTTCTGGGTAAGCAAGACAGGGGCAGGTTTTGTTGCTGCATTTCTAACATAAAAAGAAAAATGCTTTTAAGGATATTTAAGTCTCTTTAGCTGGTGACTCCTGCGGCCTGGATGAAAGAGCCTTGACTTCCCCCCCGAGAGGGTGTCTGTGCATCTGTGCATACCTGGAATCATCCATGTTCCTTCTGATCATGTTTGTTAACAAGTCCCCTTCCGAGATCAAAGCTGGCAAGGTGCACAGGCCCCTTTGAAGTTGCCTGGGGTTTTCTGAGACGCAGGTCCTGACAGCCACAGTGCTCTGCTCCAGGGGAAGAGGTTGGCAGGTGGACCCCCAAGGCCTCGGAGCAGGTCTTTTACCTTTATGAATACTTCTCCGTGGGAGCACACACTGGCCACCCCTGGAATGACCACATGTAGGACACATGTGCGGGGTCTGCATGGCCACCCTTCGTTCCCCAAATCTCCTCTGAAAATGACCGTCTCCCCAGTCCAGTGATCCTGTAAGTGGGAGTTGGGATTTTAAGTGTGGCAGTGGACACATGACCTAGGCCAGCCAATGAGCACCACCCAGCCTCTGGAACACTGACTAGCCAGGGGTGGACACATGACCCAGGCCACCAGTCTGAGTGCTGTGGGAGATGTAGAAGTTTATTGAAAAGAGGGTTGCTTTATGCCTGGAGCTTTCTATGGCCATCTTTGTTCACCTGGAGAGACAGTCTACCTGAGAGTAACGCTACACAAGGGAAGACGGAACAGAGAGGGAGAGGGAGGTGATTCTAATAGCCTTGTCTAACGTCCTGGATCCAGCTATGCCTGGAGTTCTTGGACCCCTTTTACATTTTCCAATCCTGTGCTCCAATCAGTCATCCTATTTCTTTGAGCAAGGTGTCTGTCACTCGCGTACGAGTGAGGCCTGACCACCAGGCAACAGCCTCTCACAGAGGCTAGACTTGGAGCAGGGTCGCTGGCTCTCTGGCCTCCTCGTGACGGAGCAGCACAGCGGAGCGAACTCCTCTGGGCTGTCAGACACTCCCTCTGCCAGGGCCCTGGTGCCCGGGAAGGCTGCCCCACACCCTGCCACGTTCACCGTGAGGTCCTGGTGCTACACAGAGCAGGTCATGGCCGGAGGCCACAAAAAGTCGGGGCACCCTCCGGAAGGAAAACCCACCTGCTGAAACAAGAGTCCGCAAGGGGAGCCACCCACCGTACCCCGGCCTGACCACTGGTGCCCGAATGACCCCGCGAAGCAGTACAGTTGTAAGCTGGGGTCTGTGTGCATTGAACCTGGGAACAGGCCACCGCTTTCAATGGATATTTTCATCAGGGGGTCCTCTGCAGTCCAGGGAAGCGCCATACGTGTGCAAGGGACAGCTCGGCTACGCTGGCCACGGTGGGTCTGGCCCGCTGTTGACAAGCACAGAGGCCCCCTGAGCTGCAGAGCAGACCCTCCCCGGCCATCTCCAGCTACACCCAGATCAGCCTTTGCAGGGCAGCCCCCTTCTGGCTCCCTGACATGCTGACACTGGTCCCAGGCTGACTGGGACCCAGCTCCAGCACACGGTTCTCTCCCCACCGCGCACATCCAGCCACAGGTATTATTCGACAACACGACCCTCAGGTCTGAGAGCCGACTAGCCTGGAAATAGTGTGTGCTGAAGCGCAGTGACTGTCCTGGGGGCTGAGCGGAAGGGGAGGTGACACGGCGACCCTCCTAAATGCCCGAGGCTCACGCTGGCCTCTTTTAGAAGCAAACGCACAGTGAACTCATCCGTCCCCTCCCCTCCCCTCCCTCCACCTCCCCTGTGAAATCTATTTTAAAAGATCAGAATTTTCTTTACATCCACCCCTGAAATGTGCTACAGGAGATAAGTGGGACATAAACAGATTGGGACGGGGGAGGGGCGGTGGGTGAAGCTGGGAGGATGCGCGGGGGGCCGGGCTGAGATCAGTCAGAGCCTCCATTCCCCCGGGGGAAGGCAAGGAGGCGGCATTCCAGGGTCCAGGCCCCCCACACCTGTCTCCGCATCAGCCTCCTCCAGGGGCTTCACCTGCCGTGCGGTGGCCCCTGTACCGGTGGGTGGAGCCTGCACCTGCGTGTCCCTGCCCTGCACTGGGGTCCTGCCAGCCTCGCCCCAGAGCCCAGCCGAGCAGGCCTGTTGGGGTGACGGTGGAGCATCCACCCGGGCTCTCCTCCTGGGCCTGGAGTTGGAAATCCTGACTGGCGTGACCCCAAGCCCCAGCCCAGCCGTTGCCCCGCTGGCTGCCCCACAGGGCTGGAACCCATTCCCTTCGGCCCAGAGGCCTGGGGATCGGCAGAGTGGGGCCCCCGGGAGGGGGCTGGTCTGTCTCCTTGTCCTTCCACGCGAGAGCGAGAGCCCCATTAGGCTCCCACTGTCTGGTCCTCGTGACCACACCTTAGCCAGGGAGCCCCTGGTGCAGCCCGCACCCCCTCCATCCCCTCTCATCGCATCCAGTGGATGCCTGCCTGGAACTCGGGTGCTGGAA
The DNA here is from genome assembly GCF_003031525.2 of Neophocaena asiaeorientalis asiaeorientalis. Classification (NCBI taxonomy): domain Eukaryota; kingdom Metazoa; phylum Chordata; class Mammalia; order Artiodactyla; family Phocoenidae; genus Neophocaena; species Neophocaena asiaeorientalis. The sequence goes on along the minus strand of NW_020171809.1, from coordinate 1,107,599 downwards.
GGAGGGCCGGCGGGAAGCCCCTCGGAGCCCACGCTGCTGCTCCTTGAAGGAGGCCCTGGGGAGGTGAGGAGGGAGTCCACCCTTTCCTCATAGAGCCACTCCACCAAGCTGACCGCCTGCCCACTCACCGTCCCTGCAGCCTCGGCCACTGGGATTCGGTGCCAACCCTGCCCGAGGTGCAGAGCACAGAGCAGCCCCTGCCTGCGGGTGGGGAGCAGTGCCGAGATCTGGAGCCTCCAGCTGCGCTTACGTTTGCGACTTCTGGGGTCCCAGAGCCCCCGCTGGGCCCAGCCCCTGTCACACAGCTTGGTCCATCCAACTGGTGGCTCTGTTTCCAGCTGGGCAGGGACCCCCGCCTCGGCCCACCGCAGTGTCCCCAAGCCCCCGACTCCATTAGGGTCCTGAGTCATAGGGGACTTTGCAGAGCTGGATGCCTGGTGCCACGTCCTCCCGTGGATGAATCCCCACCTTGGCTCCTTCCTCCCTGGGCCTGCCTCTTTCAGGAAGCCTTCCAGGATTACTCCCCCACACTGTAATATTGCCCTCTGAACTCAGGAACTAGGCTGATCACGCCCGCTGAGACTCTCTTTGTCCCTTACATGTGCACACGCACGTACGCACGCACACACACCCCTTGCACATCTCTTGACGGCTCCCGTAGCCGCTGTGAGTCGTGCTCGCCCCAAGCAGCACTCTTGCTGTGGCTGTTCCAAGAAGGAAACCTCTAGCTAACCTCTCAGGGCCCCCGAACCTGCCCCATCTCCTGGACGGCGAGCCCCCGCTCTCAGGCCCTGTATCCACCCTCCCACTCCTCTGCTTCAGGGGGGGGGGGGTCTCAGAACCTGCGGGTGCCCCTCTGAGGCCTGGTGGTGGCCTGCGGCCTGAAGAGAGCATTGGGCCAGGGCCTTCACCAGCCAGCGTCAGGCAGCCTCCATCGTGGACACCTTGTGGGTCCAGCCCCGAGCACCCCAGCTGTGGTCACTGCCCAGGAGGAGCTCCCGGCTTCGGGGAGCAGAGGGAGAGCCCTGCCGGGGGAGCTGGAGGGTCAGACATGGCCCGTGTCGTCTCGCCCCTGCCCTCGGCCTGCACGCGCGGGCTGAGCCGGACAGGCCTGGGCAGCAGCAGGGGATGTGCGGCGTCTTGTGTCCCGAGCTGAGTCGGAGACTCTGGGTCAATCGGGGACAGTGTGAGCCTGTGGTGTGTGTGGAGTGGCGTGGGGGGCACTGGAAGGCCAGCGGCCGGGAGGCTGTGAATAGCCCAGACAGTCCAGGCAGGAAGTGATGGGGCAAAGGCCAGCCCGGTGGGGCTCTAGGCTGCTCCCGCGACTGGACACCAATGTCCCCAGCTGCTGCCCGCCTGAGTGCTGGCCAGCGTTGGGCCAGCTTAGCCCAGGCCTGAGCCGCAACACTGACCACCTGCTCTGGACGCCGGGTCCTGGGGCTCCCACAGCCCTCACATCCTGAGACACCTAGGGAGGACCAGCGGGGCAGGTCCAGCACCCACTTGCCAGGCCAGCCTTTTATCTCCGATGGAACAATTTCTGAGCCAGCAGGGGCAGGAGGGAGGGCCCGACTCGTGCTCTGGACCACACGGCCGGCCGGCATTGTCCCTCTCAAGGCCAAGGGCAGACAGCAGCCTGGCCCAGGCCCACACAGGGCCCTTCCGGGAAGCGGAGCCGCCGTCTATTTCTGCTCTCTGACAGCGCAACAGAGGCAGCCGCTGTGACTTATCTCTGCCGCCCACGGGCGAGGCCACAGGAACAGCTTTGTGCCCTTGGGCTCTGCGGCCTCCACGAGGGCGGGTGGGGGAGGGCTTCCACGAGCCCCCACTCTGTGAGCCAAGACGCCTGAGTCAACACCCCCCAGAAAGTCCCCAGGACCCCTGCCAGCCAGCCTCTTGACCCGAGCCCAGCCGTCCCCGGAGATGCTTTCCACACGCCCACGCGGGGTCCTCGCTTCCTTAGGCTACAGCACCCAGTATTATTTGGGGGTCCTCCCACGGCCGCCCCAGCACTTCCGGCCCCGGGCAGATAACGAGCATTAGCGCAGACATGAGAGCTTGGAGGAGGGGCAGGACTTGAAAGAACCAGCAGGATTCAGGGTAGCAACGGAGATGTGATGGTGGCTGTGACGGCTCGCCTGCGGCCACCGCGTCCTCCTGGGCCTCCTGTGACAGCAGTAGCCCTTCTGCAGCCTCTGGGTGAGCCTGCTAGAAACTCAAAGAGCCCCAAGGACAGCGGGACAGCTGCCCTCCTCGGATGACATGTCTCTCTCCCCAGGGCCCACCAGGAGCGGTGCTCCTGCCAGACCGGGCAGGGCCGAGGACACCACACTGCGGCCCTCCGTGACCCCAGGTGACCCCAGTGACCCCAGCTGAGGTCTCCAAGAGCTGATCTGCTGGCTCTCAGCTGCCCCCTGGCGCCTGGTGTGTCCCGTCTGGTCCCAGGGGCCAAGCCGCACGGTGCCGCTGAGGCCGCCCCACGGAGGCCCACGCCGGGGCCACCGGTGGGTAACACGGCCACGTGTGGGCCGCGTCAACCCAGGTAACCCGGAGCTGTGCTCCCATGGGGGGCTCTGCAGCAACGGTTCCCTCTGCTCGTCGGATCAAAGCCTGACCCGGGGCTTGTCTCCTGACCCCTCCTCCTCCGGTCCACGGCAAGGGGTGACCCTTATGGTCTGCAACTTCCGCCTCCAAATCAGGTCGCAGGCTAGTTAGGGCACTTCGTCGGGCACCCGTTCAAGATTTCCATAAATAGAAAGACAGCCATGTGGTCTGCCTTATTTTCCACCAGCACAAACATGAACGTGGGAGAGGCAGCTCCCACTCTGGTCCCCAGAGCTTTCCTGGGACTGGTGACATGCACTGCAGCAAATCCAGACACGGGCGTGACCACCAGCCATTGAAGCTGGAGCCCAGGGGTAAGCTGACGTGTGACGAGCGTTCTCACTACACTGCAGAGACGCTGGGTCAAGTTAACAGGACCCTGTAGATACACAGGTGACCGCATCTTCATCGCTTCTCTGGAAGTAACTTTTACACAGGGCGTAATGCACACATGTTCAGAGCACAGTCTGATGAGTCAGTAACTGGATATGCCCCATGACCACCACCACATTCAAGACAAGGTTCCAGAGAGTTCTCTCAGGCCCCACCCCCATAAGCAGCCCCTATGGATTTCTGTCACCATTCACTAGTTTTGCCTCTTCTTGGACTTAATATAAGTAGAGTTATGCAGAAGACACTATTTTGTGTCTCTCTTCCTTCACGTGACAGGTTTGGAGTTCACGCCCCTTTTCATCGCCTAGTCGTATTCCACCGTGTGACTATAGCACTGATTTTCCATCCAGTTTTCTGTCGAAGGGTATGTGAGGTTTTTGGAGGTTTTTTTTTTTTTCAGTTATAGCTATTATCAACAAAGCTGCTATAAACATTTTTTTACGATTCTTTTTCTGGACATGTATTTTCACTCCTCTTGAGTAAATGGAATTTCTGAGTCATACAGTAGATACATATTTAATTGTATAAGAAATGGCCAAGCAGTTTTTCCAAGTGGCTGTGCAGTTCTGCAGTTCTGCGGTTCCCAAAGCAGCATTGGAGAGGTTCCAGCTACTTCCCATCCTCATCCTTGTTAGGTGGTGCTGTGTTTTGTAATTTCAGCCACCTGGTCGGTGAGAAGTGCCATCTCCTTGTGGTTTTTATTGCCTGTCCCTGAAGACTAATGATGTCTAATGATTTCTAATGGTGTTGATTTTTGTTATTGATTAGGAAGGGCCTTTATATATTTAAGACAAAAGTCCTGTGTTAGGTATACGTACTGTGAAACCTTTCCCCCATCTGTAGGTTGTATCTTTATCAGTGTCTTTCCATGAGCAGATGGTTATCATGTTAAGGAAATCTAATTGATCAGTTTTCCCTTCGGTTTTATTGCCTTTTGTGTCCTCCCTAAGAAATTCATCTCCTCTGTTTTCTTTTACAAGTTTTACAGTTTAAATTTTATGCGTAGTGCGTGGGTCTATGATACAGCTCAAAGCTTTTTGTGCAGTGGGAGCGAAGGGTTGAAGTTCATGTTTTGTCCATCTGTTTATCCACTTGTTCCAATCATTTGTTGAGAAGCTTTTCCTTTCCTGATTGAACGGCCTCAGTGCCTCCTAGAAAATCAATTAACCATAGTGGTTTCCCAACATTGTGATGTGCTAAATGTCACTTAGTTGGACACTTGGAAAATGGTCGATTTTATGTTATGTGAATTTCATCTCAATTTAAAAAAAGAACACAATTAACCACATGTCTGCATAGCCTTATATCTGGGCGTTCTGTTCTGTTCCATTGATGTAAACGTCTGTGCTTACACCAAATTCCCACTCTCCCAGTTACTGCACCTGTGCTATTAGTCCAGAAATTAGGGAGTGTGAACCCTCCCACTTTGTTATTCTTCAAGAGTACTTGGCTATGTGGGATCCTCTGCATTTTCATGTACCTTTCAGAATTGAGTCAACTTCTATAAAATGACTCCAGATTTTGATTCAGAATGGCTCAATTTGGAGAGAATTAACATTTTAACAATTATATGAGTCTTACCATCCATGAACAGGGTATGTCTGCACTTATTTACATCTTCAGCTTCTCTCAGCAATGTTTTATAGTTTTTAGCTGATAGGCTTTAATGTACTTAAATTTATTCCTACGTATTTTATTTTTGACACTATTGTAGTAAGAGTTTTACATTTTATTTTTCTACGTATTTGTTGCTAGTATATGAAAATACAGTGGATTATTTATGTTGACTTTGTATCCTGTGAACTTCCTAAATTGATTTATATCTGAAGTAAGGTTTTCTGTGGTTGATTTCTTTTAGGATTTCCCATGTAAACAATGATGTTTGTGAACAAAGACAGTTTCACTCTCTTCTTTCCAATATTTATGACATTCACGTCCTTGACTGCCCCAGGACGCTGGCTAGGACACGCAGTACAACATTTACAGAAGTGGTGAGGACATACGCTCTTGCATTATTCCTGACATTAGGGGCAAACCACTCAATATTTCAGTATTAGTACGAAAGTCACTCACAGAATTAGTATTTGTGGTAAAGCTGTAAGTTTCCATAGATGCCCTTTAGCAGATTGAAGATTTTTCCTCCCACTGATAGTTTGTGAGAATTTTTATCCTGCGTTGATGTTGAGCGTCGTCAGATGCTTTTTTCAGCATCTATTAAGACGAATATATCTTTTCCTTTGATCTGTTAACGTGCTGAATCGCACTGATTGGTTTTGGAATGGTAAATTAGCCTTGCATTCCTGTGATAAACCTCACTCAGTCCCTATACATTATTCTGTTTAGATGTTCCTGGATTTGATTTTCTAATTTTTAAAAAGTCATCTTGCACCTGTTTTCGTGAGGACATTGGTCTGTAAATGTCGTTTCTTGTAACGTCCTTCTTGTGTTTGGTATTAGGATCTTCCTGGCTTCATAAAATAAGTTTAAATGTGTTCCTTCCTCCTCAGTTTTCTGAAAGAGTTTGTGTAAAATTGGTACCATTTATTTCTTTAATGTTTGGTAAAATTTAACAATGAAGTCATCTGGGCCTGGAATTTTCTTTGTGGGACCTTTTTTGATGACAAAATCAATTTCCCTGATATACGTAGGGCTATTCGTACTTTCTATGTCTTCTAAGTGTCAGAGTTGGCGAATTAGGTCTTTGAAGGAATTGTTCTTGTCTCTTAATGTGATGAATAGAGAAGTTAGGGTTGACGGTTTTTCTTTCAATACTTTGAAAATGCAGTTCCATTGTCTTCTGGCCTCCATTGTTTCTGATAAGAAGTCAGCCATTACTTGTACTATTTTCCCCGTAGGTCATGAGTTTTTCTCTGACCGCATTCAAGAGTGTCTCCTTATTAGTTTTCAGCAAGTTGACTGTGGTGTGCCTAGGCATGATTTTCTTTGCGTTTATCCAGCATAAGGCTCATTGACCTTGAATCTGTAAATCAGTGTTTTTCACCAAATTTAGGGGAATTTCTGTGTTTTCTCCCATATATTTTGTCTATCCCATTCTCTATTTTCTTTCCTTTTGTGATTCCCATTACAAGCCTATTAGACTTCTTGATAATGTCCCACAGGTCCCCGAGGCACTGTTAATTTGGTCATTTAAAAAAATCTATCTTCAAATTTATGTTTTCTTCTTCCAACTCCAATCTTTTGTTTAGCCTATCCTGTAAATTTTTCATTTTAGATATACTACACCTCAGTATTAAAATATCTATTTGGTTGTTTTTATAGTTGCCCTTTTTCTGTTGAGATTTCTTCCATCTATTCATTCATTTTGACCAATTTTCACATAATTCCTTGAACATATTAATAGCAGTATTTTAAAGTGTTTTTCTGCTAATTCCAACATCTAGGGCAAATAATTGAGTAAATTGAATATACTTATATTGATGGCTTGTTCTTTGGTCCATGGCTCCCATTTTCTTGTTTCTTCACATGTCTAGTAGCCTCTATTGTTTACTGGATATTATTGATGATACATTGTTCAGACTCTGGGATCTATTCTCTCTCTGAAGATTATTTTCATTTTATAAGCAGTTAAGTTACTAGATAATCACCTTGAACTTGTGAAGCCTTCATTTAAACACTTGGGATAAATTTATTTTGACTTTTTCTTTAGTTTTAGGGAAAATTCTTAGTCCTGGGACACAGTCTTTGCTCCTTAGTTGTGACCTTTCTGGGATTTCAATGGAAAGCGCAAGGTTTCTGCTGAGCCCCCGTAACGGGACAGGATTTCAGCTCCAAATTCTGGCGCTTCTGTGGTAGGCAGCAGCTGAAATTTCAACTCAGCTCTTCCAGCTGTGATTTCCCACCAAACTCTTTCAAGTCTCCCCTACAAGTGTCACCAAGGATCGAGGGGACTTTATATAAGGTTGGGGCCACCTCTTCTGTGGCTGCCTGTTTTCTTGAATTTCCCTCTTCAATTTCCAGCTGCTCTGGGGGCCCAAACGCCACCTTCTGACACTTCAAGCTAATTACACGGCACTTTTGCTTCCGTTCCGTGCGCCCCGCACCGTGGAGACTGGAGGGTGCCCTCAGCCTGAACTTCCGGCAGTTTCTGTCTATTTTGGGGTGCACTCCAATGCCTTAAAATATATTGAAGTTTTGTGCGCTCGTTTATTTATTCAAAGTTTATAATTGCTATCTTAAGGAAAACTATCCCAATACAAGCTATTGATATTTCACCATTATCAGACTATATCACTTTTTCCGCAAGTCTATAGAATGGGATATACTGGCTGGGCTAATGCACTTGTCGGGCAAGACTCATTGCAAGAGGACTGTGTGTGGTTGAAGTTTCATCCTCTTTACCTCCTCCTCCCTCTTCCGACTCTCATCCCCTGAGGTCATCTGTGAGCCTGCAAGCTGGGGACAGCTTCATCAGACATTCACAGGTCACTACCCAGGAACCCTACCACAAACTCTAATTTATGAGGCTGGGACCACCACAAGAAATAAGGTCACCCGCGTCCACAGTCAGGGCTCTGAGCTGCAGAGATGTTTCTAGTGGCCTTGAGAGCTGTATGGGAGCCAGATTACAGCAGTGGATGAAAGGGCCCTTGACTGCCATGTGGGGAGGGAGCCATGATTCTGCCCTTGACCAAGGGCAAGCACCACCCTCACCCCAGGCCCCAGCCTGTGCCCGCAGCCCTGAGCAGGAGAAAAAAGACAGAAAACATAGCTCAAGAGACCCAAGTGGCTCCTCCCTCTACTTCCCAGAGAACTGACAAGAGAACAGAAAGAAGAGCCTCATGGGGCGAAGAACATCGGCAAGGTCCGTGGGCCTGAGGAGGGAAAGCGGAGAGGGAGACACCCACAGCTGGGACCCAGCACTCGACAACACAAGACTGCAGCAAAGTTAGCAGATGGCCACTGGCCTCTGACAGACACTGGGGCTGGTCAAGGTCCGGGGAAGGTAACCTCAAGGAACTCACGTTCCAAGAATTAGGAAGAAGGCCTCCAGGTTGGGAGAGAACCCTCCATGGTTACCGACACAGCAGGAAATGTTAGCATCACAGCTCTCATCCAGGACTCCAGACGCAATAGGCAACCGGATAGCCACTCGGACTTCAGAGGAGTGACCACAGGGTTCTCTGTTCTCTTGAGCCAGAGTATCCATGCGGGGTGACAAAGAGAGACATGCACAAATCCAGGACTCGGGAAGCATCCTGGAAAACGCTGCTCAAGTAAGAGGTCAGATGAGCAAGAACTGGATGAAAATGAAGATTACAGATAAAAGAAGGTATGATACAGAAGGCGAGACAGCAGGGACCCAACCCAGAGAATCACACGTGAACGTTTAGACAATGAACATGCTTATGGAATAGAGCGCAAACGCCAAAACAGTTACTGCAACAATACATAATGAATAAAACACCCTCACGAAATAAAGCTCGGGAAGCCCGTGTTACTGAAGCCTAATGTGAGGCTGGAAGCAAGGAAAGGAGAAAGTTAAACATGCTAAAATCTCTCATTCTGTAGGAGGTGAAAAACATTTATTGACATAGTATTAATGCTGGAGGAGAAATAGGGCGTAAATATGTGGATTAAATCTTAAGGTAGCCACTAGTAGAAAAAAATGCTTCATTTTCAAATAAAGAAAAGAGTAAGCAAGAAAAACTTGAGCAGTGAAACGAAAGAAATTAGAATAATGCTAATGATGACAAAGCATGGAAATGTTAAACAACAGGAAACATAATGAGGTGATAAAAAGAGGACAAAAATAGAACCTTATTATAATAAGACCCAGAGCGGGCAGCAACTATCAAACGGGCCCAAAGATGAAATCCAACTCGCTGTTGTTACAGGAGATGGAAATCAAACAGGACCAGGCTGAACCTGCAGAGCACAGGTGAGCCAGTCCCAGTGGGGAATCCACGGCACAGCCCGCCCCGCGGGCGCACCAAGCTGGGTCCCGTGGGTCTTCCTACCTACACAGAGCAGCATGGAGCTGTGAGCCGGGTAGAAGCACAATTAGTAAAGGACAGGGGTGCAAGTATTACCGTATGAAAAAAGTACAAGACCACCTGGAAATGTGTAAAAGGGCCTCAAAAGCTTTTCTCCATGTTCAAGTTGGAATTCACCAAGTCGTCGACGCTCACTGTGTGCCCTGCGGGTTACTGTACAGTTTACCATCACAGGCTCTGAGTTCATCTTCCCGACGCACCCTTCACAATTCCTCTTTCTGTTTCGCACACGTGGAGGCTGAATTTCAGCAGCAGAATCCCTCTCTTGCCAGAGGTAGCTCTCTGGCCCTCCTTCCCATCACCTCCCCACCCCGGCGTCCTGTGAGCCCAAGTCAGACACAGGGACATAGAGAGCTTGGAGGTGGTCAGCCTTGGAGAGGCCAAAAGTAGGTAAAACAATGAAGGAAGTGTTTTAGTACGGTGCTGTGATTAAATACGGTTGGCTCAGTGGGTGGCTCCGACTGCACGCCCCACAAACACATCAGACAGATGTTTTCAAACATCTGTGAATCATTTAATGACATCTACCTGGGACGGTTCGTTTGGGGCATTAACTCAGATCCTGGATCAAAGAGAACATCTTAAAAATTAAATTTTTTTAAATGTTGAAATCATTCAGGCCAGGTTCTCTGACCAATAAAATTAGAAACTGATCACGAAAAGAGGAAAACAGAAGAATGTCAAACCATTGGGGAGCTTCTGAAAAAGCCTTAACCCTTTGCTCAAAGAGGAAATAAAAAATCATCCCAAAACTGATAAAGGCATGAGAGCCACAAGGCCACAGACCAACACTTATGAGATGAGGCTGAGGATGTAATTAGAAAGAAGTAAAATTAACTAACTATTAAGCATAAGGATAGCAGCTAACTAAATAACGAGAAAGCCAGAGGATGTAAGCAGTAAAAGCAGATACTTGCTAACAGAAACTGAAGATAAGTGGGTCGAATTGATACGCAAGTTCAAGAGCAGATGTTTTAAAACCAAACAGAATAGAAAGTAAAAGAGAGAAAACTTTAGCAAGACTGGTAGATAAAGAAAAAAGACAGAAACCATAAATGTATACTGTCAGGAAAGGCTTAACCAGACACAGAAAAGAATTTTTTTTTTAATTCTAAGAGAATGTTGTATATAACTCTGTAGAAAGCAATCTTACAATATCCATAAACTGAATGATTTTCTAGGAAAATATAAACTACCAAAAATGACGACTGAAGAGATAAGACAGCCATAAAGATGGAAAACCTTAAAATATTGAGGTATTTTTAAAATTCCCCCAAAAGACTCTGTATTCAGTTACAGATATGTCTGTGATTTCAAATCAAAAGTACTTGTGGAGCTTCCCCGGTGGCGCAGTGGTTGAGAGTCCGCCTGCCGATGCAGGGGACACGGGTTCGTGCCCCGGTCTGGGAAGATCCCACGTGCCGTGGAGCGGCTGGGCCCGTGAGCCATGGCCGCTGAGCCTGCGCGTCCGGAGCCTGTGCTCCGCAACGGGAGAGGCCACAACGGTGAGAGGCCCGCGTACCGCGAAAAAAAAAAAAAAAGTGCTTGTGATACCAAAACAGGCAGAACACAAAAAAATAAAACCAAAGACACATTTCCCTTCTGAAGAAATATAAAAATATAAAATTCTGTGGATTATTAAAATAATTATGCGCTCGGAAGAAGTTGTAACAATCCTGAGTGATGTTTGTTACCATAAATCATCATGTGAAGAGATCATGGCAGCTCCAAGCCCCACCCTCCCCTGTTACCTTCCCAGCCTCCTTCTAGTAAATGGCGGCTCTTTGAGAGATTCCGGCAAATGAGATCTAAGCAGAAACCCTTCTGGATGAGGCTTCCAAAGAAAACTTTTATTTTCCTGATAACAGAGAACGACTTACTCCTTTTGCCTTCGCCTTCCTGGACTTCAGAGATGATGCCTGGAGATGCAGCAACCATATTGTAACAATGAGGACAAATGCCACGTGCGAAATCTAGTGGAGGTATAAGACACATGGAGCCAGGGCCCTTGATGGCGCTGTGGAATCAACCATGGGCGGCCTCACTCCATCCTGCTTTCTGTCTTATTTTTATATTTATCTTTAAATATCCTTAAATATTATATTAATAATCTATTATGTATCATATTATATATTTAAAATATTTATATTTTGTCTTATTTTCACAAGACTCTATTGAATTCCCCTTTTTAAAAGGAATGGGCTGATCCTTTTCAACCTGAAAAAGCAGCAGCAAACCCTACCGTTTTGCTTGCAGGATGCAACATCTGTCTGTGGCCTGAACTAATACTGCACGCCCAGCATTTGTTCAACCACAAGAGCAGAGCTGCGCCGGCGGGGAGGGGATGACCCAGGAGCCTCACCTCATCAAGGCTCCAGCGGGCCTGGCCTGAGTCTAGGGTGGGGCAGGGGGCTGTTCGATGGTTAGGGTGCCCACGGAGAGGGAAGTAAGCCCCGAAGGATCCGACGTGCTCACAAGAGGAGCCTCCAGCTTGTACGTGGGCACGTACCCCACGCCCGCTGGCAGCCCCAGCTCCTGTACGGCTCTTTGCCTCCAGGCCTGCGTGCAGGAGTCTCCCCTGCAGGGTTCCCGCTGGCCCATTTATGGGCGGGGGGCCGGGGGTGGCAGGCTGACAGTGTCATTTTCGAAAAACTCCGTGAGATGTGTTTTGAGCTTGGCTGCGGTCCAGTGATTGACAGGCCACTTGGAAGGAACAATCTAACTTGAGCAAAAGGGCTTCAGGTTGACGATGGGGAGCCTGCTGGTTGGGCGTCCCCAGGCCACCCTGGAGGATTCCAGCCCCTCAGCTTTGAGGGGTGCATTTGTTTGGAAAAGGTCCCATCGCTTGGGTTAACACAAAACCGACTGATGGCCAGATTGGAGGAAATCAACCTTGAGCTTCCGGATCCAGCCCTGGTCCAGCCACAGCCTCTCCCTTCTGCCCCCACCCAGCCTGCGTCGCCTCCCAACCAACACCGCCCAGAAGCTGACATGGTCAGGTGTTTGGGGAAGGCTCCCCTCCCAGACCAAGGCCGTGGGGGCTGCAAAACCACCTGAGCGAGAGGTGACTCATGTCCCTAGGTCTGGGTGAGACTCCTCGGCAGCAGGGAGAACTTGTAGGAGGCCCACTGGAGGCGGGGAGGCCCGAAAGCACCAAGGTGGTCAGAGTAGAAAGGAGGGCATGAGCTGGACGTGTCAGAAGTGGAGAAGAGAAGTCAAGATGACTGGGGACATTTGGTTGTTTCTATATCTTGGCTGTTGTGAGCAATGCTGCAGTGAACCTGGGACGGATGAATGGATGAAGAACACGTGCTATGTTTAGACAATGGAATATTACCTGGGCTTAAAAAACAAGGTCATCCTGCCATTTGCGACAGCATGGATGAACCTGGAGGACATTATGGTAAGCGAAATAAGTCACATAAGACACAAAAGGACAGACACTGCGTGATCTCACTTACATGTGGAACCTGAAACAGTCTAACTCCTAGAAGCAGAGAGTAGAAAGGTGTTGCCAGGGGCTGGGGGGAGGGGAGATGAGGAGATGTCCTGTAAAGGGTACAGAGTTTTGGTTAATCTAATGTATAGCAATGCGACTATAGTTAACACTATTGCATACTTGGAATTTGCTGAGAGGGTACATCTGAAGTGTTATCACCACAAAAAAGAAAAATAGGAAAGGAAAGAAGAAGCTGTAATTTGGACTGACTCCATGTTGGATCAGTTTCTTCTTTTACTTTAACCTTTGTATTCTGCTTTTGCTACAAGTTAAGAATGCTGCCTATAGCCTGAAATATACAGGATTGTGCATTCTTAAGGCTCTGACCTTTAAAGGTATAACACTTTTATTCGTATAGAGATAAAAAGTTGCAGAACAGAGAATAACACTTATCTTGGAGGTTTACAGGTACATGGAGACCTGACCTACATGGGCAGCTGCAAGAACAAAGGATTCTGACACCAAGAAGTCTGCAACAACCAGCCACGCCCCCTCCCCTTTTAGTGTAAAAGAATCTGTATTCTAACTTGGGTAAGATGGTTCTTTGGGACACTAGCCCACCATCTTCTTGGTCTGCTGGCTTTCCAGATAAAGTCGCTATTCCTTGTCCCAACATCTCATCTCACGATTTATTGGCCTGTCCTGCGGCGAGCAGAATGAGCTTGGACTCAGTAACAGAAAGAAGGAAGGAGGGAGGGAGGGGGAGAGAGAGAGAGAGAGAGAAAGCAAATGGTAACTATGGGAGGTGATGGAGTGTTTCTTAGCCTGGTTGTGGTGTGATCATTTCGCAGTGTTCGTACGTGTATCAAATCATGAAGTTGTACACTTTAAATGTATATAGTTTTTTTTAATTATCGATAATATCTCAATAAAGCTGGAAAAAAAAAGTTGACCAGGGATTTCAGAGCGGGAATCAAGCTCCCCTTCGGCCCAGGCTCAGCTGTGGGACCCGTCCTCCCTAACCCAGCCTGGGTTTTGCAGACCCTGCTGGACAGGGCTTCTTTTACTTTAAGGACTAACTCATCATAGAATCCACAAATCCAGGGAATTTTTTCTAATTGACCAGATGTTTAAGCTGAAGCATTGATTTTTATTTCAAGCCCCCAACGAAGGGTCAGCAGTTCCTTCCAAAGACTGGAAACGGTACATCTCCCCACACTGCCTGGTCGGTATTAATTACACGGACACACAAGAAAATTATGTGCTCTGATTAAACTTGTATAATTTAGCCAACTTGTTTTCTGTCAGTGAAGAGTATTTTCTTAATTAGGTGATGAATCACCTTGGCTTTGGCGTTCCAGTGTTTTTATTCTTCCAGAAAAGTTCATTTTAATTCTGTGAGTGGTTCCGTGGCAAGTGTCCTACACAGGAGGGAGCCGCTCCGAGGCTGGATGGGAGGAGCTGAGACCCTCCCGTCCGGGGCTCCCAGGAGGAAACAGGCAGCCCTACCCCGGTGACCAGAGAAGCTTCACTCAAGTGGGTCAGGGTGCGGCGAGTCGGAGGGGAACCCAGGGCTGGGGTTCGTAGGGACCGAGGTCTGTGCTCTCGGAACTGAGGGCTGAGTGGGGAGCTGCGCGGGGCAGGGGCTGCCTCGCAGGCACCGGGACCTCAGGTCCAGGATGTGATGTGTGCAGCCCGAGTCCCGGGCCCTCCCGGGGCCTCACACGCCTGCCTGGCTCTCGTGAGCTGGGGGCCTCCGGGGCACCTCAGTCCAGGCAGGTGTTTCAGGGTGACCTGGCTGGTAATCCCAAGGCCCCATTTCCTGGCTCCAGCAAGCTCTGTAGAATGGCTGCACACAGGAGCTGCCCCAGGCAGAGTGTCCCTCCTGGGTGGGCCCAGGCTGAGGACCAGCGGCCTGATCCACCCCCCTTCCTCGCCAGGAGCCCCGAAGAGGGTGGGCTTCCAGGGCAGTGCTCCAGGGCGAGCGACAGGCCCTCCCGACTCTTCCAGGCCCTGTCCTCCCCGTCTGACCCTTTGCTTCCCGCAGGCATCAAGCTGAGGGAGGGGCTTCCTCTGGGAACCCGTCTCCCCGGGGTCCACCGCTGGCTTCTCTGAGGTCAGACAAGAAACTCAGGGAACCCGGTGTGCCGCCCTCAGCTGCTCAGAGCCTGCCCTGGGGGTGGGAACTAGGTCTTCCTCGCGCAGACAGTGTGTCAGGCCCGGGGCCAGGATCAGAGACACCTCATTTCGTGGTCTAAAGAGCTCGGGTGAGAATTATGGCTGGGAACAGAGCCTCACCACGTGGTGTGATTTGGAACTGAGGGGCGACTCCACGAATGAGTGAGTGAATGAATGACGTGGGCTCCAGGCCGCCCTTACCTCCACGGGGTTGTGTCTGGAAGCACCTGAGGCCATCTGGGTGCTGGTCCGAGTGGGGAGGGGGAGGGAGCAGAGAGGAAGTGAGGGCAAAGCGGCTCCCGGACCAGGAGAGGTAAGGGGAGGGATGCCCCTGCCAAGCCCAGGACCTTCCACCAGGGCGCACACCGAGGGACCTCTCAGAAAACGCCTATGACCTTGGGTGCAGGTGACCCACTGCCGCAAGCCCTAAGGAAACTCCGAGGAAACACTGGCAGACTGCAGCCTCATGGATATTAATAACTTCAGAGCTGAGAGATATCCGCAAGGGAATATTTCAGGTGACGAGGCCGGCGATGGCGCGGGTGAGGAAACATCTGTGACAGATCAAACACAAAAGATCAGCCTCCAGGAGGTACAGGCCTCCAACCAGTGAGGCAAGTCCTCAGAAGGAAGAGAGAGGAACGGGGTGGGGGAGACAGCTCGAAGAGAAGGAAGGCCAGTGCCCGGGAGACACCCGGCAAGACGCTGAGCCTCCCAGGGACCTGGCCAATGCGGGCAAAGCCCCAGAGCCGCCGTCCTGGCCGCAGGGTTGGCTGAAGTATAGACGGCTGATGACACAGGTTTGCGGACAGGCGTTCACGGGTCAGAACAAAGCTTACGGCCTTGGCACTGGGGACACAGCTGTGAGCGTAGCAAAGTCCCCACCCCGGGAGCAGCAACCTGGACAGAGCTCGTGTCAGAGGAGTTCACGGATGTAAGTGGACACAGTTCCCATCAGGGCCCTCCCAGCCGACGAAGACACACATATGTCAGCATCTACCTAGGATGGACGACGTCTCTGTACCACGCAGCACAGGTGAGATCTCTAAGACGCTTATTACTTGGGAACAGCCAACACACACGTGAGGTGTAACTACTGATGTAAACTAAGAGCACATCTGTGTGCAGACATCCTTAGGCTCGTGTAGGTGCACCAAAGTGAGGAAACGCTCCTTGTAAGGGCGCTTTACTCTAAGAGAGCAGCGCTGGGAGGGGCAGCAAGGCCACCGTGGGTTTCGTCCTTCTGTGCTCGTCTGTGTTGATCCTTGTTTGCAGTGAGTGCCCGTCCCTCCGCTGGGGTGTCCCCGAGCCTGCAGGCCTGGTGCTGGGAGTGGGTTCTTGCCTGACAGCGGGTCTCATCCTGGGCCGCAGGATCCTCATCGGCCACCCCTTCGAGGCGGCCTCCACGCCGCCCCTGCATTCTGATCGCCCACCTTGAAGCCTTGGAGGCGGGTCAGTGCCCCCGTGTGGCCATTTCACCAGGGGCCTACCCCGGCCAGGGCCGCCCCGCGTGGCCCACCTGTTGGCCCTGGGCGGGGGAGGGGAGGCAGGCGTGCTGCTCAGACCCCCTGCAGGCCAAAGGCTCCTGGGCGACCTTCCCTTGTGGCTGTGTCATGGTTCCAGGACTGCAATACCTTTCAGCTCAGAAGGGAAATCTCTTCCTTTCAATCCTGCAGACCCTCGCCTGGCCTTGCCTCCTCCACTGCCCACTTCCCTTTCCTTTGAGCCAGGTTCAGTTGGCTTCCACTCATTCCCACAGAAGTCCCTTGCCATGGTCCGGAAAGCATCTCACCTGCTGAGAGATACGGCCACACCCCGGGGCCCTGGCTCACAGGGGCCTCCCAACAGAAAGAGGCAGCTCTAAACGGAGGGTTCGTCGTGCCACCGAGTAAAAACGGTCCCATCAGAGTGCCTGGTCATTCAAAACCTTTTTTATGTAAAGAAAGTGGGGTGAGGGGGTACATTTTCAGCCAGGACTGGTTGCTTTCCACGCTCTAATACCCCTACCCCCTCAGGGTGGGGAGGGGCAGGACAGGCTCCCTCTTGCAGACCCCGTCCTGCCCCGGCCCTTAGTTGTCATTCACGGAGGAGGAAACGGGCCCGGGCAGCAGAGGCACAGACTTCCCAGAGGCCCCGCCAGCCTGAGGATCAGAGGGCCGGGTGCCCAGCAGCCACCAGGTGTAGTCCTCGGCCAGCTCACGGTCTCTCTTTCTTTCTCTCCCCCTCCCTCCCTCTCTCATTTTCTGGGTGCCTCCAGGGGCTGGACTGCTGAGGACCCCAAGATGAAGGGACCCAGGCCAGGCCTCAAAAGGGCCCCCGGCCCCGTGCAGACACAGGCCAGGGTCTTCCCAGGGAGGCGCAAGGCTTCACATCCATGTCCAGGACCAGATGCTCCGAGGGGGACCAAACGGAGCCTCCAGGAGGGGCGGGGAGGCCAGGGCTGGAGCTGCAGGTCTGTGGCCAGCTCCTCTTTCAAGATGACTTTTTTTTGAACTACCTTGAGTTGTCATTTAATTAACACACAGGAGGTAATCAGTTATGGTGGGAACTGTTCTTAACCAGCGTAATCTAACCCTTAGCAGAGAGGGATACTTTGTACGTTGGTCAAAATTTAACCCCCCCTTGGATTTGTGGCCACAATTAATGGAAGATGAAGGGCAAGAGGCCCTCACAAGCCCCGTAGGTGGAAGCTGGGCCTCGGCCGTCCTAGCCAAGCTCACGTTTCCCTGAGTTCCCACGGGCCCAAGGGCTTCCGGAAGCCGCACTTCTTTCCAGCGTCTTCCATCTACGTGAACGCCCCTCATCTGGGTCTACCTGGGACTGCTGCATCGCATGACTTCACGCCCGGAGCATCACGCAGAAGGAAATTAGTGCAGTTACAGCTAATCCCTGTCTAGACCTGCAAAGCGCTCAGTGTGGCAAAGCAGCTTCGACGCTCTGCCCTCTGGTCTGGGCGGGTGACTCCGGCCCCGGCAGCCCTCCAGCCTGCAGGGCTCTGGGTGGCCAGGCCTGCAGGGCTGTGGTGTGAGTCTCGGCCTTTGCAAGGAAGGAGAGGGGAGGAGGAGACCCTTTCCCAGAGTCTGTCCTTCTGGCCTTCCCGGGCAGGCCGTGCTGGGAGACAGCTGGGACCTCCAGGGCTGCAGTGCCCAGAGGCAGCTGCGGCCAGTTGGGGAGACCCCCCCCCGCCACTGCATCTCAGCTGCCCAGCTGCCCAGGGAGGCAGGCACCACACGAGGGGCACTGGCTCCTCCCGGAAAGGGCCAGGGCAGCCCATATTGAGTCACGGGTGGCCCTGAGTTGTGGGGCTGTGCCCACGGAGGCCCTGGTCAGCTCTGTCCCCAGCGGCCTGAGCTCTGGACCTGGAGCCAGGCTGTCCTGAGCGAGTCTGGCCTTAGTGTCCAGTGGTCTATTCTGGGACCCAGGCACGAAGGCGAGCCCTGGGGAAGGAGCCACCGTGCCCTCCGGGAGGGCCTTGTGTCCAGCTGTAAGGGCCTTGGCTAGGCGAGCGCTCTGCACACGGGGCAGGTGCATAGGCAGCAACTTTGGGAAACGAGGTCGTTTTTGCGTTCCTCCACGTGGCTGCCGCGCTGCCAGCAGGGGCGTCTGTCCAGGGCTCCGGTCTGCGATTCTGCGTGGCAGTGAGGCCCGCTGCTCGGGAACACGCACTGTCCCCGAGGCTCTGGCTAGGATCCAGAGACCACGGCAGCCGCCCTGTGCCCGGGCCAGGCAGTGGCATCTCCAAGGACCTGAGTTTATCTCCAAGGACCAGCCCAGACCCCCAGGGCCCCACCCCCTCCCCACCCCCCTCCCCAGGGTCTTCAGGAAGCTTTCTGGAAAGATCCAGGGAGCCACACTGCCCGCCAGGCTTTGGGAGGCTGGTCCCGGTCACGCATTCTCATTTTCAAAGCCTGGGGGACTCCGACAGCCGTGGGCAGGTCGGGTTTCCTCCTAAGTGGAACTCGCTGAGGAGTCCGGCCTGATAAGAATTGGTGCTGGGGGCTTCTGAGCCGAGCCGGGTCTGGTTTCTCCCCGGAGACAGAAGCCCATTGTCGGCTGGCTCTCCCACGGCGTTTCCCAGGGAGAGCAGGGGCCTCTGGGGGCCGTGGCATCCCCACCCGGTCTGGGCAAGCCCCGGGGGCTTCAGAAAGATGAGCCGAGTGGGGCAGATCCGGTGTGACTGGGGGCTGGGAGTGTGGTAAAGTGACCCTGGGTGGCTCCTGGAAGCAGAGAGGAGGATGGGCCAAGAGCCAGGGCGCCGCTGGGCACCAACCACTGCTGCTCCTGGCTGCCCACGCCCGGCCCAGCTGCCCTGGACAGAGGTCCACAGGGAACTCAGGCGAGAAGGCTGAAGGGGTCTTCATTTCTTCCTCCCACCTCTCACCCACACAGCCGGGCAGAGGCTTGGACGAGGGGGTCTCAGCAAATGGCAAGGGGCAGATTTTTAAAAACAACGATTGCACGCATAATTGTACAGTTCAATGGTATCAGATACGTCCACAGCGCTGTGCAAACACCACCACTAACTACAGCTAAAACTTTCTCATCATCCCCAGCAGAAACCGTGTGCCCGTTAAACAGAAACACCCCTGCCCCAGGCCCTGGTACCTTCTAACTCACCTTCTGTCTCTACGAACTTGACTATTCCAGGCACCTCACGTAAACGGAATCGTATAGCACCTGTCCTTCTGTGTCTGGCTTACTTCACTTAACGTCCTCAGAGCTCATCTGTGTTGCAGCCCCTGTCAGCACTTCATTACCTAGGGGGAATAACAAACCACTGCGTGGGTAGACCACATCTTCTTTACTCATTCAGCGGTCAGTGGACACCAGGGCTGCTCCCACCTATCGGCTACTGTGAGCCATGCTGCTGCTAACAGGGCTGTGCAAATATCTCCTCGAGATCCCGCTTTCAGTTCTCTTGGGTGTATGCCCGCAAGAGGAACTGCTGGATCGTATGGTAATCCCACGTTTCACCTTCTGAGAAGCTACCAAACCATTTTCTACAGTGGCCGCAGCACCTTACCCGCCCGCCAGCTACATGGGAGTCTGCCAGCTTCGCCACAGCTTCAGCAACGCTTGTTATCGCTGGGATGCTTTGATGGCAGCTGTCCTAGTGGGTGTGAGGCGCCGTCTCACTGTGGTTTGATTGGCGTTTTCCCTCGTGACTAATAATGTCGGGCATCCATTTGTGCATCTTCTCTGGAGAAATGTTGATTCCTTTGAAGTGGCGGATTCTTTGGACTCCAATGTTCTGACTGATTTGGAGCCAGTGTGGACACTGCCCATCCCCCCACAGTGGCCAGACTGTCACCACCCTCGGGGCCACTTTCGGGAACTTGGCCAAGGACCGGGGGGCTGAGGGCGGGTGCGCAGCCCCAGGTTCCCTGGTTTCTCAGTGGCGGCACAGCGGCGAGAACCTGCGGGCTGCGCTTTCTCACGGTTTGGGTTACAACCCGAGCGGCCGGTGCTGGGATTAATTGGATGGATCAGAAATTACCCTTCTCTGTTTCTGCTTTTCACCTTGCTCTCTGGCAGGCACCTACTTCAGAATCGCAAAGGACTCCCTCCGCCCCTCCTGGGACGGCGCCTTCTCACAGCTACTGAACGCCAATTAATTTGTCTCATTTACATGAAAAAGTGCAGAAGATGTCTTTCTACATAATTAACTATATTTTGCAAGTCATTAAGATTCTGGAGCCCTGCCCACAATAGCACCCTATTCACCGGCAGAGATAAGTGCCGTCTCTGGGGGTGGGGGCGAGAAGGAGAGCGGGGAGGACCCAAAGAACCGGCCTGGCTGATGCATATTCATGACACGGGGCCAGGCTGCCATCCTGCAGAGCTCCTCTGCTGTCCCACTGGTTGAAAAGGTTTGTTCAGAGCTGCCCTGCCAGGGGAGCAGGGAGGGCCTGGGTGGGCCATGCCCCGCAAGAGCTCAGGTTAGGGTCTCACTGCTGGGACAGCACCCACATCCCCAGGCCAGTGAAAAGAGCATCCCTTGCCTTCTAGAACCATCCACGTGCCCAGTGCAGAGGACAGAGCCCAGGTGCTCACACTGAGGGGGTGGCCCAACAGTGTTTCTCCCGCCTCCTGTCCCAGAGGCCCGCCTGAAGGAGCTGCCTCTGGTGATTCCAAGAAGAGGGGGGCTTGGTCCACAGGGAAAGTGCCCCTCTCCTGCTGGAATCGAGTCTGCAGTGGGGGGACATCCCGGCGCACATGCCCTGTCCTGCCCTGTGCCCGCCAGCACCCCCTTCCCGCCAGACCGCAACAGCGCTATCTGTGCCAAAGCCCCCTTCTGTGGCCCAGATGCCTCATCCATCCTGGCCTCATCCTGCAGGATGGGGCTGACATCACCTCCTCCTAGTGGCTTTGCCATCTTTAAAGAATGTCACACAGGTTAAGTCTTTAGCGGACGCCTGGCGGTAGCCGTCCAATGAACGCGAGCTCCTGTCATAAAAACTTTCCTCTCAGGAGGCCCAAGACGCTGTGTTCTGTTGGCTCGCTTCTACTCAAGTGGAATAAAGCAGCTGCCACGAGAACGGGGGGCCAACTGGCCTGGTCAGCGGGCACCGCGTCGGGCAGCCCGTCACGGGTCCTTCCCATGCAGGGGGTGATCAGGGGCAAGGAGGCCTCATGAGAACTCGGCAGGTGACAGCCAGGAAGGCAGGGCCCTGGGAGCTCTGGGCAGGCAGCCTGCAGGGCGGCCCGCCAGGGACCGACGAGGGGCTGTGCTCCCCAGGGAAGGAGGGGGCATCTGCCACAGGGTCAGGGCCCCGACGCTGGCCCGTGACCCCAAGGACCTTCGTTCCAGATGAACTAATTGATTGCTGGGCCTCATCCAGGAAGTTTCGTGAACACAGTGGGGCTGGGGCAGGGGATCCTGCCAAGAACACGCCCCTCAGCTCTGGATCCCAGAAAGCTGTGTCTTTGGGCACTCCAGTTAACTTAATTAAATTGCTTTGCCCCAGAAGGAGGCTTTCTCAGTCCGGAAAAAAAAAATGGGAATTGAAATTCAGCCCAGTGAAGTAAATGTGGAAAAACCGCTCAGCTTTCCACAGAGACACGGTCAGGGTGACGATGCACCATCGGTGCTCCAGGCAGAGTGGACCAGCTGATGATCGGGCCCTGAGGCCGCAGGAACAGCCTGTGAGCACAGCCTCTGGGAGGGACGTTCCAACGATGTGGCCAAACCCAAACCCACAGTGCACCGGCCCTTTGACCCGGAAACTCGGCCACCGAAACCTCTTAGGAGAAGGCTGAGAGATTCACACCATGGATGCAACATTGCATGTCATTATCCCCATGTTATTGTCATGCGAACACCCTCCTGAAACTGTTCTGCCAAGGGTTTGGTTTAGTAAATGATGACGCCTCTGGTACAGGTCTTCAGCGTGTGCTAGCTGGAAAAGCTGCCCAGATGCAGAACACGGCTCAGGAAGGGCCCACAAGATCAATTTCAAAAAGCTCGAAATGTTTATATGTATCGATATATCAACACACAAGTGCACTTGCCGAAAACTCCCTTCTGTTCTGAGAGGCGCCCAGGAGCTCTTGACAGCAAGGCCTCCCTGGAGGTCGGGACTGAGAGCGGTGGAGGAGGGGCCGGGCAGAGTTTGCCTGCCTGTTTCCTAGTCTAATAATTCCTTCCTCCCTCCCTCCCTTCCTTCCTTCTTACTTTCTGCCACGTCCATATTCCACCTTCCTGTAAATAAGAGGGGTAGCAGAGGCAGCCAGGAGACAGCACACAGATCCCAGGGGCCTTAGTGCTTTCAGGGGAGGCTAAGGAGCCCCCGCTGGGTAGTCCCAGCCCCTGGCTGGCCTTCTCCCGCCAGCCCTCCCAGCGCCCAAGCTCCTAATGCATTCAAGTGTCGCTTACCTGTTTGTTCGTACCTCTTTTCAACAGATCCTGACGTGGACCCCCGGGCAGGGCCGGAGAACAGGGCCCCAAGACTCTCTGTCCTCAGGTGACCGGGAGTCTAGCCGGGAGAGTGGGAGGGCTTGGAGGGAGGCGGCCGGGAGCCGAGGCTCCTGCTGCCCCGTCCCCGGGGACGGGTGTCCATGTCCTCGGGCACAGACACCATGGGGCCTATGAGCTCCCTCCTCACCTGTTACCCCATCCCCACAGGTCACTCTGGAGTCTCCAGAGACCCCTGCCCCACTGGGCAACGCGGATGGCCTTGCAGAGGGAGGACCGTTCCCACGCACTCGAGATGGCCCCTGGGTCCCAGTCCTGCCTGCCCTCCTGGCCTCCAAGGCCAGGTTTCGAGCATTCTCTCCAAGCGAGGAGCAAAATGTCACCTGTGACGTTGTCCACTCTTAGCTCAGAATACTCAGTCCCTAGTTCATCTTGCCCTTTCTTCCCTAGGCTGTCCCGCTATCTCACTAGGTATTCAAGTCAATAGCCTGGGGCTCCCCAGCCGCTCCCACTGCCCTGTTTCCTCAGAGTGCAGCATCCCAGGGACAAATTCCACTCACCTC
>NW_020171809.1:1007551-1084298 GCF_003031525.2 Neophocaena asiaeorientalis asiaeorientalis | reverse complement strand
GGGGGGGTGGGAACTGGGAAGGTTGTCAGAAGCCACATTGTAACTAATTTCAAGAAACTGTCAACTTAGAGTGGTATCAAAGAACGATATCTATAACTATCTGGAAGGTGCTGATAAAATGCTCCTCTCTTTTCCAATTACATACCTGTGTGAGGCCGGCTTTTCTTCTTATACTCCAACCCAGATAATATAAAACAACAGATCGAATGCAGAAGCAGCAAAATCCAGCCATCTTGTATTAAAGCCACACGCTAAAGAGATCTACCCCCCCAAAAAAAATGTAAGCCCCTTTTTCCTCCCTTGTTTTTCTTTTGGCAACTACAGCTATTTTTCATCAAAAGTATTATTTGTCATGACATGTAGTGATTTTGCTGTGGTTAATTTTTAATGAATTGACAAGTAAATATTTAAAATTTTTTCTACTCTAATTGCTAATGCTGTAAATACGGTAGATAGAGCCCAAACACATGGAAAGGGTTCTGACGTGATCTGAAGATCAGCTGAGAACTCTTTTGAGAACTGCTGATCTAAAACCATGAATCACTGGTTTCCAAACCAGCAAGTAATTGCATCCTGCCCACAGGCCGCTCAGTGACGTCTGGCAATGGGCCGGAAGTCACCCGCTACGTCGGAAGGCTGCCAGGTCGTTGCCCCATTCCTATAACTGTGGGTACTTGCGACCTGCAAGTCAGTGTTCATTCCTATTAGCCAAGACCCTTTACAAAGGAATTTCTTTTTTCATTTTCAAAGAGACACGTCATCATTACAGAAAATTTAGAAAATACAGAAAAGTGATAGAGAAAACAAATTCTCCTCCCTAGAGATAACCACGTTGACGTTTTCCCTCCACCTGTGATTCGGGCAGCTTTAGTTTGTGGTTGGACTCCTGCTATTTCACGACCCCTCACTTAAGACCAGGACCCTGAGCACCTCAGAAAGGCCTCGGGTCGCCAGAACCACCAGAGGCAATGTCACACACCCCGTTCTCTCCCCGCTTTTCACTGCTCAAGGGACGGGACCCCAACATTTCAGAGCAATTTCCCCTTCTCTCTGGGGTTTCTGAGGTTGACCTCATTGCAGGAAACTCTGGAGCAGGGGATGCTCTCATCTAGAAGCCGGCCATCCAGTGGGTGGTCAGCCCAGGCCACGCTGGCTGCCCTTTGCTGCCCAGAGCCCAGCATTTCCTTGGGGTCTCTCGACTTGTCCCAGCAACCTGGCCTCACTAACCCCTGAGGAGCCCAAGTCCACGCTCCCCGCCGCTGACCTCAGGAGTTCAGGTGACCTGCTGACAGTCCTGACCCTCTTCCGGGTGCAGATGGGATGGTGAGGGTCAGTTGGGGGTGTAATTGCTTCCCAGAGCAACCGTAACAAACTACCACAAACTGGGGGCTTAAGACAACAGCCACAAACTGGGGGCTTTACCCTCTCACGTTCAGAAGCTGGAAGTCCGAGATCAAGGAGTCGGCAAGGGTTGGTTCCTTCTGCGGCCGCCAAGGAGAGTCCGTCCCAGGTCTCTCTCCTGCTTCCAGTGGCTGCAGGCAGTCCGCAGTGTTCCTTAGCGGGTGGATGCCTCGCTCCAGCTCTGCTCCATCCTCATATGGCTTCTCCTCTGTGTGTGTCTGTCTCTGTTTCTCTTCTTATAAAGACACCAGTCATTGGATTGGACCCTCCCTAATCCAGCGTGACCTCATCTGAACTTTAATTACATCCGCCAAGACCCTATTTCCAAATAAGGTCACGTTCTGAGGTTCTGGGTGGACATGAATGAAGGAGGACGGTATTCAACCCACCGTAAGGAGGAACTGTTTTCTCCCCGTTCCGAGCTGCCTCTTTTGTTTCCAGCCCTTAGATCTGCTGGCAGCATCAGGACGAAGCCTCTGCCCCTCCCACCCCTCCCCAGCTCGCTCCGCCACAGCACACGCCCCTTGGTCTCCCCAAGAGCAGAGCAGGGACCCCTCCACCCAATGGCTCCTTCTCACATCCCCGGGTCTCCAGGGCCTTGAGGGGGGAATCTGGAGCCATGGCTCTGGGTTCCAGGTCTCAGAGAATTCTCTGCTGGGTGGGTGTGTGAAGCAGGCTTGACTCTGAATCTCTTGCTGGGGAACTGTCTGCTCCCCAGACCCCGTCCTGCCCGCGGGTGGGCTCCCACTATGGCCATGGGGGTGGGGGTGGGGGACCGGCAGGCCTGTCTCTGGCTGCAGGTTTAAGCCACGTCCTCCAGGTGAGCAGCTGGGACAAACTGGCCGTGTGCCACCCTGTTCCCACCTGTGAGCTGGGGCAGGAGTCCATGTGGTGAACTCCAGTCATCAGGGTCGCAGCAGCCCTCACACAGGAGACGGGAAAGCTCTGACCTGGTTGCGGGCGCCCCTTGCCTGAAGACGGAGGCGATGAGGGGGCCCCCGATGTGCCTCTGGGCAGCCATCCCCCCCAGAACTGCCTGCTTCTGACCCTGTCCACCCAAAGCTGCTGTCCTCAGCCCTGTCCTGGCTGCCGCCTGGAATCGCGGGGTAAACCTGGTCACGGTGGAGGAGAAAGGGTGCAGGGGGGCCCCTTGCCAAGCCCCCAGGCCCCCTCTGAACGTGGTGAGGACCTTGGACTTGGAGCTCAGGCCCACCGCCCGGCTGTCCTGCAGCCCTGACCCCTCCCCAGGCCTGGGTGTCACCCCACAACCACTTGTAACAGCTGCGACTTCCCAGAGCCCCGGCCGGCTTCAAACAGATTCCTCATCTATGTTCCGATAACCGACCTGCCCCGTGCGGCCCCTCGGACAGGAACCCGTTTCAGACCAGCGTGTGCTCAATGCACTCTGGGCTCTTCCCCACACAGACAGCAAAAGGGATCGTTCCTCAGTTTCAGGATTTAACAAACGCAGCCAGGTCCTGGGCTGGACACCTTCCAACAAGACAGGTGAGTGGCAAGAATGACAAGGGCTCTGTAAATGGTCTTGTCACAAAAGCCAGGAAGAAAAAACACTTCGATCCAGAGAGGAATGTGGATGTGAATTAGCATTTTTAAAACAAAAGAATTGCAGAATGGCGGGGCCTAACAGCCTGACAGGCGTGGCAACCAAAGGTGATGATTCAACAGTCGTCCTCAATCTTGAGGCTTTTGATCCATCACAGTGCCCTCCCCGGCACCACACTGAAAATCAATTTTAGACGAATTAAAGACAAATATGAAAGGGAAAGCTAAAAGTGTTTTGCGAAATAATGTGGGAAAATATTTTTATGGTTTGAGGATAAAGGCGTTCCTGGGAAAACCACAGCGACACCGAAAAGCGCCGTCCATAAAGGAAACGGTGGTTACACTTGCTGTTTTCAAAAGACTGATTTTCTGCTCCCAGGAGGGGTGGCTTATTTTTTTTAGACTAACTGTTCTGCTGAAAATAGCTAGAAAATCTGGATAACAAGCAGAAGATCAATTCTTTGGAGGCCATGGAGAGAACTGCTAAGTCAGCAAGGAGCTGAGGAACCAGGACTGCAGAGAAAAGGGAAGTTCCGAAAGGTGATCCCAACTTCAGCGCCTCTGGTGTCTGAGAACCCAGGCAGAGCTCCCAGCGCTGGTTCAGGACTCGTGGGACAAAAGCAGCTATTCGTCCCCGAGAAGAGGGTCAGGGGGCAGAGAGGGGGCACGGCACAGGGTCTCTGCAGGGCCGTCTAGAAGTCTGGGTGCCCTAAAGGAAACAGCCTCGCCCTCGCAAACACAAAAGCCCACTTTAGCCCACAGTCCACGTGGGATTAGGGTAATCTACCAGAAGTAAACCCGAATATCTGTCTAAGCAAAAGTAAGTCTTATCTGCACAAAGTTAAAACCATCCAGAACTTCAGTTAAACTCGGTAATTTTAAAAACACAGTGTCGGGCGCTTCCCTGGTGGCGCAGTGGTTGAGAGTCCGCCTGCTGATGCAGGGAACGCGGGTTCGTGCCCCGGTCTGGGAGGATCCCACGTGCCGCGGAGCGGCTGGGCCCGTGAGCCATGGCCGCTGAGCCTGCGCGTCCGGAGCCTGTGCTCTGCAACGGGAGAGGCCACAGCGGTGAGAGGCCCGCGTACCGCAAAAAAAAAACACCAAAAAACAAAAAAAAACCACGGTGTCCAGCATTTAATTAAAAATCACCAGGGATGTCAGAAGACAAGATCATTGGAACAGCAACCAACGGAAAGATACAAACATTACAAATGGAACCTCAGACGGTCTAGATGTCGGATTTGTCAGATAGAAAATTGTAAATAACTGATTGATGCGCTCAAGGGACTAGATGACACGATGCTGGAATGCATTTCAAAAGAATCAAATGGAAAGTCTAGAACTGAAGTGTTCAATAACTGAAATTAAGAAATAAACAGACGGGTTTAACGGCCAATTAGCTGGCACAAAGATTATGGAGGCCTCCTCTCCGGGTTCATGCAAGGACGGGACTGGTCCTGGAAGTGAGCGCCTTCCTGAACCCTGTGCCCTCCCAGCCTCACCCTCGTCCTGACATGGCGCTCCCCTAGCAGGTCGTGAGCCCAAGAACAAGGCCTATAACCTGGTCCTCTCCGTGTCCCAGCACCCAGTGCAGAGCCACGCACAAAATAAGCGCTAAACAAATGTGTGCGGAATCAAAGAAATGAATCTCCAACACACCCCAGAACCTTGCCCTCAGTAAGGGTCCGCTGAAGAGGCACTAAATGAGATGAAGCGGCCTGAAAACGGGGGCCTGTTTCTGGACCCTTTCCTTAGCCTCTCGTCTTGTCTAAACCTCCTTACCCTGTTCCGGCAGCACACCCTGCACCGGGCTGGGCCTCCTGGCTGGGGGGTGGGGCCCAGCTGTTAGTGATGGCCCAGGGAGGAGCAGCCGGATGCTGTGGTCAGGCTTCAGGAATGTTCAGCTGTCTCAGCTGGGCCCAGAACACAGAGGAGCTGCTGTCTGTGCGTTTTAGGCAGCTCTGGGCATGTCCCCATCACATGGACCTGGCGCCCCCCTCAGAAGGCCCTGAACTGGCTCACAATGGGCAGAGAGTTCCCCTGGGAGGACTCTCTCTCCACCTGTGGCCTCGGGTGGAGTCCCTCTGCCATGCTGGGGCTGCGTCCTGGAGAGCCCTTCCTCTCCGCCTCCTTCCAGCATCCAGGATGGGGTGGGACATGCACCCCAGTCTGCAGGGGGAGGGCAGGGATGGGCTCAGGGGCCCTTCATCGACCCTGAGCCAGAGACTGCGGCACTCAGAGGGAGGGAAGGGAAGACTCTGTGGGTGGGAGTCACCGGAAAGTCTTGAGAGGTGCGGGGAGAGCACGCTGTGGGGCGAGGGTTCGGGTGCCACAGGAACCGAGGCACAAGAGGAATTAGAAAGTGGACGCCACGGGGCCGCCGGGTCACCTTGGGAAGTGGAAAAACCCCTGAAGAAAAAGCAAAACAGATTTGAAACTCCAGAAAAGACCAGAAAGCTTTGCATTCCTTGGTTCTTCGGTGGCTGATATTGACCAAATTCCCAAAACGTGAGCATTTCATTTATTTTCAGATTTAGGGTAATCTTATCTATAACGTAAAAGGACTGGATTTTGGTTACAGAACAGGATGTAAACGTTTCATGCCTTATGATGCAAACGTCGCTTACAGAGGACAAAGCAAATTAGGACACGGAGGGAGAGGTCAGGGCAAAGTATCCCTGAGGACAGAAAAGCCATTGTCAGCTGATTCACGCTGATAATTGAAGGCGGAAGAAATAAAAACAAGAGTGCGGAGGACTGTTGTGTGTTCATTGCTGCAAAGGTAAAAAGAGGGAAAGAATTGACACTGTTTCACTGGGAGAAGGGGAAAGTGGGCAGTGAGGCCGAGTGGGCTGGTCCTCTCCCACAGTGACCGGTCAGAGCGGGGAATGGTGGACAAGGCGTCCAAGTGGCCATCATGGGCGGGGCTCCGGGGAGGGGGCAGACTCCCCAGGGCGTTTCTGTGCAGACGGCTTATGGGGACTGACTGTCCTCAAGGACCACCTCTAGAGGGAACTGAGAACGTAGGATGGGCCTGGGGGGAGCTGAAATATGATGTCCTTGTCACGCCAGCCTCGGCCAATCCCCGGGGAGCTCTGACCCTCGACCGCCCTCCAGAGGATTCCCAAACTGGGGCTGGTGCCTGGCTCCCTTTTCTCACCGAGCCAGGCCCTCAGTCTGGGGTGAGGGGCATATGCCGCTACGTCATCACTACAGCCCGCCTCCCCATCGCTCAGACCTGCGCAGTCTGCCCTGTGGGAGGAGCTTCTATAGGCCCAGGCCAGTCTCTTCCTGGGACACTACCAGCAGGAAGGGTAGTAGGACAAAGGACAGCTGCACTCACCACGCCCGCTTCCCACCTCCCTGGGGTATACCCCTACGGACAGGTGCCCCACGTGGAGGGATGCCCCGGGCCCTCATCCCGAGGGGTCTGCACCTCTGCTCACCACAAGGCCCACCCCTGCCTCCCCCAAAGCATCCGGAGACACCCAGGGTGTCGTTCTTTCTGCCCCACCTCCTGCTGACCGCCAATCCCCTGCTGACTGGGTGACTCTCTCCCTGGCCTATTGGTCTCTCAGCTTAAGAAACCTGAAATGACCGGGTGGCAGCCGGAGAGTCCTGCTGGGTCCCCTGTGGAAGCGAAACCCCTCTGGGAACCGGCCCGGGTGGACCCACAAAGCATAGAGCAAGAAGCGCCAATGCATCGAAGCGAGTGACTGGGGAGGAAACGGGGGCCCTGCGGGTCCGTGTTCTATGCGCTGGGGACACAGTATCGCGAAGCGCTGCGGATTAGCGGGTGCTCTGTGTGCTGGGCGCAGCGGCCATCCTCGGGGGGCGGGGGCCCCAGGCAACACCCAGGGCCTCGGTCAGTAGAGGGGAACCATGGGAAGGCCTGTTCTGTGGTCCGGCGACAGCACGGCGATGCTGGGATGACACCGGAGGGGCCTCTGATGCTGTAACCGTGCCGGGAAGTGGGGCCGTGCCTGGCCCGGCTCTGCTGGGGAGGGGGTCCGGAATGACCTCCTGCCGACGAGCCTCCTCCAGGCTCGTGACAGCGTCAGCGCCACGCCTCTCGTCCCGCTTGTAAAGGGACTCGTGGGGTGTCTCCCAGCAGCAGGAGTCCTCTTCGTCCGGTCCGCCCTTCTAGATGCCATCTCCGTGAGACAAGCTGCTCCAATTGAAAGAAAGATGATTACTTTCTTCCTTTTAATACTTTCTTGCTATTTTTATAACATCTTCTCCCATCTTCAGCACACTGCTGACCTTTACTCTGGGTGTATTAGTCCCCCAGGGCTACCACAACAAATGACCACGAGGTGGGTGGCTGACCACAACGGCAATGTATTCTGTCGCAGTCTGGAGCTCTCCCCCTGGAAGCGGGGCCACGTGGTCTGGGGTCCCCGTAAGAGCACCCCAGGCTGCCCAGCGCCTCCCCAAGGTCACTCTTCATGACCTCCTCACGTCATGAATCCGCTCAGTGGGGCTCCTGGTTCCCTCGCAATCCCTTGGTCTTTCTTGGAAAATCTGAACCTCTATTCGTGAAATGTCATGTATTTGCTAATTAGTTTTCCGGTTCTGTAGTGATGATAAGGAGACAGGACAAGCCCTCTGGCCGTGGCCAGGAGACCCAGGAACCAGATTCCGAGGCTCGGCCCAGCTCTGGCGCCTGAGATGCCAGTTTGCCCGGAGCAGCTGTTTGGAGCAGGCTTGGTACCTGGGGACATCGGCCCACCCTGGGGATGTGGGAGAATCCAGGCACAGCTAAGCCAGGCCCCTGAGCTTCCACAGCTTGTCCTGCGAGGCCCTGGAGAGCGCTTGCGGCTTCTGCATTTCCCGTGTTGCTCTGATCACCCAAGGCCCCTTTACGTACAAAACAGAAGACAAGGGGTGAGTTCAGAGAGAAAACCCGCGGACTACCTGACTTTCCAATCTTCACTAACTCTTTCCTCTGGACTCAACTTGGTGGCAGGTCTGCCAGACAGGGGCTGGGGGGCAGTGGGGTCCATCTCAAGATCAGGGGAAGCAGGAGAGGAACAGTGAGGGGCCGGGCGTCATGAGCGGGCAGATTCCCAGGAACATCGCCTCGCCCGTCGTCACAGCAACCCTGGGAGGTTGAACATCCTGCCCAGAGTAACAGGTGAACATCCACACAGCAGGGGAAGGAAACTTCCAGAAACCCTCAGCAAGAATAGGCCACTCAACGAGAACAAAGATCAACCTGGCATCAAACTTCTCATCAGTACCCAGATTCCTGAAGGCAATAGAATAACACAGGCCGAGGGAAAATCATTCTGAACCTGGAATTCTATACCCAGTCCACCTACAGACGAGTCACGTACAGCATCAACAATCCATTCCTGAAGGTCAACCGTTTCACATGAAAATGCTACCTGGGAAACCATTTTCCACTATTTTACAAAGAGACAATTATATGTATTACGTATCAACCCTAAGTTCACACTCGTTCCCTAACATGAAATAAAACATGAAAGAACCCCTATATAGTGACAAGTTCTGTTTGATTAGAAAATGTTAAAACCACATCCTTACGGGAAACAGTCAGCCTGGCTGTGATGCATGGTTGCCAAGAAAACCGAGATGTGTCCGCAGGGCTGTGACATCCAAGCCTGGCACCCCTTTGCTGACACTGGACACCCCACCTGTTGCTGGAGGGTAATTCGAGGCATAGTTTTGCTTAAAATACTGTGTTGCATTTTGAGGATAGTAATTCAGATTTTCCCCGTACAATCAAACATCAGCTGAAAAACGTTGTAATGAGAGATGCATACATTCTGCCAGTTGTCACTAAAATCCAAGAGACATTCACCAGGGAAGCATTAACCAGGGAGAGTCTGGGAGGTACGCCCTAGACAGCAATCGCTCAATCAGTCAATCGATAGACAGACATGGGTGGAGAATAAAGACGTGTTCGGGTACGTGAGTTCTCAGAGAGGGTTCTTCACAGATCCTTTTTGAAAAGGAAATCGCACAAGTGTGTGGGTTTTTTAATTGTTATTGAGATACAAGTTACATTCTATAAGGTCCCGTTTTAAAGTATACCGTTCCGTAGCCAGTAGTATGTCCACAACGTCACGCAACCATCATCACTATCGAATTCCAGACCATTCCACAACCCAGAGATGAAACCCCGTACCCACAAGCTCTCACTCCCACTCCTCTTTTCCCCCAGCCCCTGACAACCACTAATCGAATTACTGTTTCTATGGATTTCCCTATTCTGGACATTTCCAATAAATGGAAGCCTATGATATGTAGCCTTTGTGTATGTCTTTTTTTTTTTTTTCAGTTAGCACAATGTTTTTAAGCTTCATCCACATTGTAGCGTGGATGAGCACTTCATTCCTTTTTACGGCTGAAGAATGTTCCGTTTTATGGATATGCTACATTTTGTTTATCCATTCATCTGTTTACGGACATTTGGATTATACCCACTTTGTGGTTATTATAAAGAATGCTTCTGTGAACAATTTGCGTACAAGTTTTTGTTTGAACATATATTTTCAATTCTCTCAGGTATATAGCTAAGAAGAGAATTGCCGGGACACATGGTAATTCTCTGTTTGAGTTTTTGAGGAACTACCAGACTGTCTTCTAAAGTAACGGCACCAGCAGTGCGTGAGCGTTCTGATTTCTCCACATCCTCACGGACACTTGTTATCTGATGTTTTGATTCTAATTATCCTAGCGGGTGTGAAGTGGCATCTCACTGGGGTTTTAACCTGCCTTCCTCTGATGACTAGTGATGTTGAGTACCTTTCCATGTATTTATTGGCCATTCATATGTCTTCCTTGGAGAAATGTCTATTCAGATGCTTTGCCATTTTTACTTAGGTCATTTGTCTCTTTATTTTTGAGTTGTAGGTACCAGACCTACATGATTTGCAGATATATTCTCCCGTTCTGTAGGCTGTCTTTTCACTTTAGTGATCGTGTCCTTTGGCACACAAAAGCTTTAAATTTTGATGAACTCGAATTTATCTATTTTTTTCTTTGATCACTTGTGTTAAGGATGTGGGTCCTTGAAAGACGAAAACGTCCGACGCATCAGAGAGCGATAAGATCCAGATCACAGCAGATTCCACTGAGGGGTGAACAGGTGAAGGTGCCAGGACCCCAGCAAGCAGCCCCCCGAGACTGGGTTGAGCAGACACAGGTTCCAGGGGGAAACATCGTGAGAAGAGGGATTTCAAAGATCAGGTACCATCCTTGAGATTCTTACACAGCTCACTAAGTGACGAAGACAGACAGTGTGAGGATAAAAAGAGGCAGTTAATAATTCTAGGCAGGGCTTCCCTGGTGGCGCAGTGGTTGAGAGTCCGCCTGTTGATGCAGGGAACACGGGTTCGTGCCCTGGTCCGGGAAGATCACACATGCTTCGAAGCGGCTGGGCCCGTGAGCCATGGCCGCTGAGCCTGCGCATCCGGAGCCTGTGCTCCTCAACGGGAGAGGCCACAACAATGAGAGGCCCGGGTACCGCAAAAAAAGAATAGTAATAATTCTAGGAAAAACAAATAGCTGTGCCATGAAGGAGCCATGAAGCTGTATCATGGCTCTGAAATAAGTAATATAACAAAGTTTCAATTAAATAATACAAATAAATTTTCTGGCTTTAAGATAATATTTACATAGTCACAATAAGGTAGACACTCTTGTTTTTAAATTTTAGATTTTAAACTTTGGGGTAAAGTAGAGAAGACTTAATGCAATTTCAGAGCAGAATGCAAACGTCACCCACCTTGCCAAGGTGAAAGTGAAATGTGAACATAGGAAGGAGTGGAAAGAGGTGAAAGGATGGGGCAGGGGCGCTGTGGTCTTCACGCGGGGACTTGGGATACGGCAAATGTAATTAGTGGTGATTAGAGTGAAAGATGGGCCATGAAAGAGCCGAGCACAGCTGGGCATTCCCTGGCTGCCCAGTGGTTAGGACTCAGCGCATTCACTGTCAGGGCCTGGGTTCGATCCCTGGTTGGGGAACTAAGATCCCACAAGCCTCGAGGCGCAGCCAGAAAAGAAAACTGAGCACAGGACACAGGGATGGGGCCGGAGGGCTTGATGAGCTAAATTCTCCACCACCATCGCAGGAAGACAGCAGAGCTTGGCAAAAATAGAGCAGGGTGAGTATATCATTCCAAATTCCAGACATACCATAAGGGATCCAGAGGTCACCACCAGACAGACAAAAACCAGGCATTCAACGCGTGAAAAGTCCTCATCTTGGGAGCCAGAGGCTTGTTCAACGCGCCCGTGAACACATCTTCGCTATGTGACTGTACTGACTTAAGAGAAAAGCAAGTACTTTTCACACCACCAGGACGTTAATAGAAAAAACTGGACAAATCAAAAAGTCACCATAAAAGAAACATAAGCGGTTATCAGACATATTTCTAAAATCAATTTAAATTCGCTGTTAATCAATGCAATACAAACAAAAGAGCACGTTTTTTCTATCAAAATGGCCAAGACTTTAAGAAACGATAGCGCTGGTGAGCTTAGGGTGAGACATGACCTAGTATTTTGCCAACAAAAGGGCGAATCCATAGAGTGTTTCTAGAAAGCAAGTTGGCAAATGTGTAGAAAGAGCCTTAAGCTGTTTATATACTCTGTCCCAGAAATTCCATTTCCAGACATTAAGTTAAATAATAAGGAATTCAAACACATATATACAAAGATAATCTTCACATCATTGTGTAAAGTAACACAAACTCTACTGCAATCTATCAATATATGTCCATCAGCAGGGCGGGTTGGACAAAAACGTGCCATATCTGGGCCTCGGGCCACTAAAAATGGGTTCAAGAACTTGAATGAAATGGGAAAGTCTCTGAAGTAAGTTAACTGGAAAAAGCACAATTCTGACCCGTCTGTAGTTTATGCTCTCAGCTCTGTGCACACACTCGTGGACGCTCGCAGAAATACCACATGTCGTGGGTTACGTATATCAGCCTTGGGAGGCTAGGTTACGCCTCGGTAGCATATGGCACCCAGATCCCAGCGGCCTCCCTCAGCCAAGAGCCATTTGTCCTTCACGCCACGGGTCCACCAGGGTCGGCGGAGAGTCTGGTCTGCATCACCCTCTTGGCAGCCGCCTGGAAAGCTGCTGCCTCTGTCGGACCCACGGCCAGTCTTGGTGGAGAAGAGGGAAGGGGCCCGGGCTAGCTTTTGAGCTTCTCTGAGCAGTGACCACGATTCTGCTGCTGTTTCATCGGCCAAAGACGTCACACGGCACCCTCAAAGCCGACAGCCCAGGATGTACAATCCTTCCGTGGGGAGGGTCTTGAAAATGGACGGACGATAAGACGGTCACTTCCTCAGTATTCTACTGTCACCCCTGGCGGGGGAAGAACAGCCCGCGTGTGGCCAAGATCACTGGCTCTGCCCAACGTGCTTTCTCCCCTTCTCGCCTTGGTAACGAGCGCCCACCCGCTGGCACACGGCCACCCAGAATAAACACTTGCTTCCCCAGCATCCCTGCCGCTGCTGGGGTGGACGTGTGACTCTGTTCTGTCCCAGGGGATGTGAGTGGATGTGGATGTGGATGGTCCAGAGCGTGCCCTCCAAGAGAAGGGGCCCACCCTCCAGCGCCCTCCAGCTGGAGCAAATCTGGTGTGGGCAGGGTGGCAGGGAGCCTCCTCGGGCCACGCAGGCAGAGGCAGCCCAGGATGGCAAAGGCTCAGGAAGGACCCAGCTCATCCCTGTCGCCAAGGGGTCGCCGTGTCCACCGGGGCTGCCTGTGCGGAGGTGAGCCGCTGTCTTGTCCGACACCCTCTTTGGTATTGTTGACAGGGCCACCGAATTTAAATTGGAACGCCTTATGAGTGATACACAAGTGGTAAAAGTGATTCTCGAACATCTTACCCAACGCTCAAGATGCACTGAGGACTCGGCTGGCCCGGGCAGAGACTTGGGGCCGCCTCCAGAGGAGAGCCTTAGGACCGCCCTGGCTTTTTAGGATAAGCAGACGGATGGGTGTGTAAAGGGAGGGCTGGCCACCAAGGCACCTATAGTTGGAAGAAACCTGCCCGTCCCCTCTCAGGCACCCTCGCTGGCTGGAAGCGGGGGGCTCACCCCGCATCGGGTGAGATGAGGGGGGTCGCTCTTGTTCTGAGCCACCCAGAGGAGAGTCAGAGCGTTACCGGCTGATAGATAACTGTGCGCGCTCTTCCGTTGTTTGCTTACAGCGGTCAGGATGCGGTGCTTGTTTCCTGAGGCTCCCCGGCCCTGCCCCTCCTTCCTGCTTCTCTGCTGCCCCCTGCTCAGGCTGCCTCTGCTCCCGGCAGCTTCTCCTGCTGTGGGAGCCACCCTGAGGGTTGTTTCCAGGAGCTCCTCGAGGCGCCTTCAAGCCCTACCATGGACGCTCTGCACCTTCCCAGTGCTCTGGGTGCATCCTCGTCTTCACGACGGGGGCGCTTACAGCCGAGGGCTCAGAGGAGGTCACCAGCCCCAGGCCCCTCAGTTTACACCTGGGGCTACAAAGCCCAGGCAGGCGGGTGGGTCAGCGGCCTTGCCTCCAGCTTGCATGGGTGGTGGTTGTAGTGGGTCGAACCGTGGCCCCAAAAGATGTCTGGGTCCTCAGCACCAGAAGCTGTGAGTGTGGCCTTATTTGGAAAAGGGAACTTTCCAGATGTAATTAGATAAGGATCTTGAGACCAGACCACCCTGGATTAGGTGTGACCTCAACCCAAGGGCAGGGGTCCTTACCTGAGAAGGAAGAGGGAATTCAAGACTGCGATGCCTGGAGGGAAGACAGAGACAGAGGCAGAGGTCGGAGGGATGCGGCCACAAGCCAAGGGACGCGTGGGGCTGCCGGGGGCTGAAGAGGCGGGAAGGCGCCTCCAGAGGGAGCTCGGCCCTGCGACACCTTGGCGTCTTCTGGCCTCCAGAGCCAGGAGAGGATAAACTCCTGTTACGGGACGGCACCCAAGTGTGGTGCTGGGTGCTGGGCGCCGGCAGCCCCAGGACACTGACGCCGACGTAGGGTGGACTCAGCTTCCTCCGTCCCCGGGGCCCCCACAGGCAGCAGCGCCCAATTCAGTCGTGGGACCCACAGCCCGAGACCTGAGCCCAGGCAGCTGGGGAGGCCCCAAACCACGGGAGCCTCAGACGGGCTTACAGCACAGGCAGCTGGTCCCTGGTGGGATCCCCACGGGGCACAGGCTCCGGGCCCCCTGCACTGGGTGGCGGCCCCTCCCTGCAGACTCCCAAGGCCTCTCACGCAGGTGACAGTGAAAAGGCTGCAGAGCCTACACCTGGGGGAGCGGAGGGTGGAGGCTGCCGGAGGGAGGGGTGGGTGCAAGCCCCCGCCCCGAGTCTAACATCTGTGGGCATCGCTGGGTCACGGCCGTTCTAGCCCAAGGAGCGCTGACCCCAAAGACAGCACAGGTGCTACTATTGGCTGAGAAAAAAGAAACTCTAAGTAGTGCCTGAGAGAGGCTCAACGACTTCCGCCTCACAGGCCAGCACACCTGGACCACACAGGCACGGGGGCGGGCAGGGGAGGGGCTCTGGTTTCCAGGACCAAGGGCTCTGCTTTGTCTCCCAGGCTGGGAAGCCGAAATGCAGGCGGCCGTCTTGAACCCCCTGACCCACTGGGACCCAGGGCCCCGCACAGCGAACTCCTCCACCCATTCAGTGGTGACCCGTGGTCTCGGGAGTTGAGTCTATCAGGGGGCACGGCAGTGCCCGGTCTCTGACACCCCAAGCTCTTGGCCTGGGACCCCCAGTCTTGAGAGGGTGCTGTCCAAGTCACACCTTCCTTGAGCCAAGCGCCAGTCGCTGCCGGGCGGCCTGAACGGTGCTCGCTCGCTCGGACACTCAGCTCCCTCCCCGTCAGCCCCCCCAGTTTCCCAGGGGTGGTCAGCGCTGCTTTCGGGCGGGGCCTTCAGACTTGGCGAGGGGCCAGACGCTGGCCCTCCTCGCTTTGCTGCTTCCCTCTGGCCCACACAGTTTCTGATTCCAGAGGCAGGGTCACGGTGGGCCCTGCCCACTTTGGGTGAGGGTGGCACCCTCCTCCACTGGAGCATCTGCCCCGCCGTGGCCTGGCTCAAGGGACCTTGTCGTACCTCCCCGCCAGGAGTGAGGCTGGGCCGTGTGGTCAGACGGCCCTTCCAGGGCGTGGGCCCGACCATCGGCGCTGTGCGCAGGCTGAACGGGACTCTGTGTGAGCGGGGAGGGGACCCGGGGAGGGGACCCAGGGTGGCCCTGCGGCTACGGCAGGACAGGCCTCCCTCCCGCCTTCCAGGCTCAAAGGCGAACGTGACTCTCAGAGCTCTCTGACCCCAGGATGGAGGAGCCTTTCCCCCAGGGCAAGACCTGCACCAGGGCCACAGCGGGACGGTGTTTGCAGCTCCCCTCCACCCCAGGCCTCCCAGCGACAGGCGGATGGGGGCCTGGGATGCGGGACCTGGCGCTGGAGGCCCCCCGACTGCTGCCCCTCCCGCCCACCTCTGGGTCTGGCTTTCAAGGACAGGGTGAGCACTGCTTTGCCTATGCCAGCTCCGGGAGGAGGGGGCTTTCTGCCATCAGAGCAGGGCGGGTCCCAACCCAGGGCCAGCACCCAACCTCCCACAAGCACAGAGCACGGGGCACTTCAGGGCAGGACACCTCCGAAGGCCCACCATGCCAGGCAGGACGAGGGGTCTCCATCCTCCATCAGATAAAAGGGCAGGCCTGGCCCAGAGATTAGAACCAGAGCTTGGCTGGAGAGAGGCAGGTGGACCCCAAGTGAGGCCCCATCCTCTGTGCCCTGGTTTCCAGCTCCCTGAAACCCCTTTGCTCCATCCCAGGCAGGGGGACAGGCCCCCAGTCCGGACACTGTGGAAGCCCCTCCGCAGCCCTGAGCCACGTCGTGAGATCCACGCTGGGTCCCTGAGGCCGAGCTCTTGCTGCCTGTGTAACAGAGACTCAGTGTGGGGTACAGAGCAGAAGCCCCCCGTGCCAGGGCCCGCCCCCGTCACCTCCCCTCCAGCCATGGCTTAAATGTCTAATTATTAAAGCGACTCTGAACCCCGGTTTTAAAAATTCACTTCCCCATACACCCCTCCAGCACAGGAGTCTCTGGGACCCAGGCTGGTGGTGCCCACACGTGGGAGCCGGGTCCCCTCCCGGTCCCCTGAGAACTGGACACAAGCCAGGCTTGGGGAGTCTGGGGAGGCGGGGGGTGTGTGTGTGTGTGTGTGTGTGGACGCAGCTGCTCCGCCCTCCCCCCAGCACCTCCTGCAGCGCCTGCGCCCACCGCACCAGGCTGCCCACCTGGCGGCAAGATTGCCCAGGCCTGCCTCGCAGACCCTCCCTCCAGGAGCCCAGGCTGGCAGCGCTCTGACCCCGGGTCCCCTCCTGGACCCTCGCTCTGTGAACACACGGCAAGGTTCGGCTCTCTGCAGGACGCCCGGGGCACGTGGGGCTTGGAGACCCGGGACCAGACCCGGCACTGCGACAGTGGTCACGGGCCTCCTGGCGCCGTGTGGTCAGGGTCCCGGGACGACTGGGGGAGGGCGAGGGCCTGTTTTCATCCTTTAGTGAAGAGTACATGGTGATGAGCAACCCAGGAAACAGGCAGGGGGATGGCCCCCAGCCTTGGGCACCGCCAGGAGGGCTCTGCTGGTCACCTCTGCCTCGAGGTCAGCCCCGTGGACAGCAAGGGCACGTGGAGACTCCTCCCACCTGGGAAGGCTGCCCCCCACGTGTGTCCCCATCAGTGGAGGGAGGACAGGGACAGAGGGTCGGCGTCCCCAGTGGGTAAGCCCCTCCTCCGCCCAGCAAAGAAGTTCAAGACCTCCTAATGTGCCCATCCCCCATCCAGTGAGGATGCCAGCCTGGCCTGGATGGCGGGATGGCAGCTGGTCCTCCCGCAGGGCTCCCCACCCTCAGAGGGAGCCAGGGGAGGCTGGAAACCAACCTTTACCCCAAAGCCAGGTGGCAGGAGGCTGCCGCAGGCCAGGATTGAGCCCAAGGGAGTGCTTGGTTCCAGGGGACCCTGAAGCGTCCTGGTCCAGTGGAAGCTCAGCATTCCATGCTGCGGGGAAGGGGGGTGGCCTCGGAGTCTCCCTTCCTGCTGGACTGACTCCTGACCCCTGTCCGGGCCCCTCCTCCATCACCAACCCCATTGTCCTGGGTCATGGGTCAGGTGTGCCCTGCCCTCGTCTAGACTCACCAGCTGCCCAGGAAGCTTCCATTAGCCCAAACCAGCCCACGTGTCTCACCTCCGAGAGCTCACAGCGGGTCTCTTCCAGGGAAAACATATTGATGCAGACCTCAGGGCGGTGCGCCCCTCACCTCAGGTGACTGACATCAAGGCCCTGGGAGACCCCCTCCCCACATGCCCTCCTCCTGGGGACGGCCAGCGACAGACTGGTGATTGGATTCCGAAGCACATGTGTACATTTCTGCAGAGTTTGTAATGATGGGAGAAGCACAATAAAATGATGAGATCTGGTCAAAACTGCATAGAACGCACAAGCCCGACAACACTAAGAAGGGAGCCATAGAGGGCACTGAGGGGGAATCCTGGTGGAGCAGGTGTGTAGGGATTTGAGCCTTGCCCGGGCGTGACCAGAGACCCAGGGCCGGCGGCGGCTGTGCTGTGGGCTCTGCACAGGGCCCTTACAAATCCCCTAACCCAATCTGTATTTCTGAATTTGGTTTTCTTTTTTCTGAAAGAGGTAGGGCCCCCCCTCCACACCAAATCAGCGAGAAGCCTCTCAAAAGCCAGCTGGCCCTCTTCAAAGGGGTGACCCTCCCAGACCACCAGACAGAAGTGGGGTTGACAGCCAGGCCGCTGGGTGTGGCATCGAAAGCACAGCTCCCACAGGCTGAAGCAATTACGAAGTTATTGACTCGTTGCTGAAAACCCCGGTAGCAGTGCGGTCCTCAGGGCAGGATTGCACAGGCCTCGTTCTGGTTTCTCTGCCGTCCTCTCTGTTCTGTTCCGCACGTGGTGACGCCTGCACCATCTTGGGGTGTGAAGTCGGCCTAATCCTTCCCCTCACCCTGGAAACGTGCACCATCCACCGGGGTAGCCACTGGCCTCACTGGCTGCTGAACACAGGAAATGAGGCTTGCCGACTGAAACTGAGATGCATGGAAAATAAAGTCCACGTCTGATTTGGAAGATGTCATAAAAAAAATGTAAAGTATCCTAGTAGTCATTTTAATTTTATTTTTAAAATATTTATTTATTCGGCTGTGCCGGTTCTTAGTTGTGGCACTTGGGATCGTCGTTGCGGCACGTGGGATCGTCATTGCGGCATGCGGGATCTTTAGTTGTGGCATGCGGGATCTGGTTCCCTGACCAGGGATCGAACCCGGGCCCCCTGCATTGGGAGCACGGAGTCTTAACCACTGGACCACCAGGGAAGTCCTTTAGTAGTCATTTTTAAATTGATCACCTGTTGAAATAATAATACTGGGGACATCTTGAGTTAAATAAAACATTAAAATTAATTTTATCTATTCTTGTTTACTTGTTTTCATGTGACTACTAGAAAACTGTAAATTACACATGTGGCTCTCGTTCTATTTCTTGGGCAGCCCTGGCCTGAAGCAAGAGAAGGAGGATGTCACCTCTCTGGACATAAATGCAAACAGGTCATGTCATGCACATTCTAACCTCAACCAATTATCAGGGCTGGAGGGATTGCACGATGCGACCAGCTTGGGCCTCTACTGTCCGTCCTTGACCCAATCACTATGGCAGGGGCGAAAGCTCTGGGCAGTGCACATCTGGAGCTGGATGTGGGTCCCCCACCCCACCTGCATGACTGCTACACGATGGGGCGAGGAGCAGACTCTGACATGACGGGTTGGTTCAGGATAACTGCTCATTCTTTGATGCTCCCCCACGGAATCCGAGCTGTCCTTAGCAACCAGCGTGAGGAAGAGGATGCGCCAGAAGGGGTGTCCTGGGAACCGCAAGCTCGTCCTAAGAAGTCTTGCAGCTTCCACCCAGGACTCTTAGAGCCCACCCACCCTGAGACCACCACGCGGAGGGCCACATGTAAGTGCTTCCTCAGTAGACTAGGGTGAGCCCAGCCATCCCGTCTAGACACGGCACCAGACGTGCCGTTGAAGGCATCTTGGACGAACCACGTTAACCCACAGAACTACGTGAGACAATAATCTACCGTTGTTTTAAGCCACCAAATTTTCTTTTCAATTTTTTTTTATTGTGGTAAAATACACATGACACAGTTTAGCATCTGAACCTTTTTTAACCTTTTTTTAATGCACAGTTCTGTGGCATTAAGGACATTCACGCTGTTGTACCACCATCACCACCATCCTTCTCTGGGCCTCCTTTCATCTTGTAAAACTGCAACTCCATGCCCATTAGATAATAACTGCCCCTCCCCTCCCCTCCCCCCGCCCCCAGCAGTCACCATTCTACTTCCTGTCTCTACGATTTTGTCTACTCTAAGTGTCTTGTGTATGTGGGATCGTGCAGTATTTGCCTTCTGGTGACTGCCTTATTTCACTCAGCACAATGTCGTCAAGGTTCAACCATGTTGAAGCCTGTGTCAGAACTTCCTTTCTTTCAAGGCTGAATAATGTTCCATTGTATTTATAGACCACATTTTGCTTATCCATTCATCTGTCAGTGGACACTTGGGTTCCTTCCATATTTTAGCTATTGTGAAAAATGCTGTTATGGCCACGGGTATACAAATATCTCTTTGAGACCCTGCTTTCAATTCTTTTGGCCATTTCCCAGAAGCGGAATTGCTGGATCATATGGTAATTCTATTTTTAATTTTTTGAGGAACCACCATACTGGTTTCTGTAGCAGATGTGCCATTTTGCGTTCTCACCACCAGTGCACAAGGGTTCCAATTTCTCCGCATCCTCTCTCTCGTAGTAGCAGTACTTATCTTAATGGGTATGAGGTGGTATCTAACTGTAGTTTTGATTTACATCCCTAAGGATCAGTGAGGTTGAGCATCTTTTCATGTGCTT
Source organism: Neophocaena asiaeorientalis asiaeorientalis (assembly GCF_003031525.2). Taxonomy (NCBI): domain Eukaryota; kingdom Metazoa; phylum Chordata; class Mammalia; order Artiodactyla; family Phocoenidae; genus Neophocaena; species Neophocaena asiaeorientalis. The sequence goes on along the minus strand of NW_020171809.1, from coordinate 1,064,366 downwards.
ATTGGCCATTTGTATATCTTCCTCGGAGAAATGACTATTCAAGTCCTTTGCCCATTTTTTAAAATTGGGTTGTTGGTTTTGTTGTTGTTGAGTTTTAGGAGTTCTCTATATATTCCAGATATTAACCCTTTATCAGATATATGATTGGCAAATGTTTTTACCTATTCTGTGGGTTACATTTTTACCCTGTTGATATTATCTTTTGATGCACAAAATGTTTTAATTTTCATGAAATCCAATTTGTCTATTCTTCTTTTATCGCCTGTGATTTTCATGTCATATCCTATTACCAAATCTCATGTCATGAAGCGTTTGCACTGTTTTCTTTGAAGAGTTTTATAGCTTTATGTCTTACATTTAAGTCTTTGATCCATTTCTAGTTAATTTTTGCATATGGTGTAAAGGAAGAATCCAATGTCATTCTTTTGTGAATATCCAGTATTCCCTGTGCCATTTGTTGAAAAGACTGTCTATTCCCCATGGAATGGCCTTGGCATCCTTGTGAAAATGTATTTGACCATATATTTGAGGGTTTATTTCTGGGCTGTCTATTCTATTCCACTGGTCTCTATGTCTGTCTTTGTGCCAATACCACACTGTTTTGGTCATTGTAGCTTTATAGTAAGTTTTGAAATCAGGGATTGTGAGTCCCCAGCTTTGTTCTTTTTCAAGGTCATCTTGGCTCTCTTAGGTCCCTTGAGATTCCATATGAATTTTAGGCTGGGTTTTTCTATTTCTGTAAAGAAGTCATTGGAATTTTGATAGGGATTGCCTTCAATCTGTAAATTGCTTTGGGCTGTATTGACATCTCAACAATTTTAAGCCTTCCAATCAATGAGCATAGGATGTATTTTCATTTATTTAAGTCATCATTAGTTTCTTTCAGCAATGTTTTGTCACTTTCATTGTACAAGTCTTTCACCTCCTTGGTTAAGTTTATTCCTAAGTATTTTATAGAAATGCAACTGGTTTTTGTGTGGTGACTTTGTATTCTGCTCCTGAATACATTTATTGACTCTAACAGGCTTTCTGTGGAATATTTAGGGCGTTCTACATATAAAATCCTATCATCTGTGAACAATTATTGTTTTTCTACTTCCTTTTCAGTTTGGATACCTTTCATTTCTTTGTCTTGCCTAATAGCTTTAAAACTTCCAGGACTATGTTCAATAGAAGTGGCAAAAATGGGCATCCTTGTCTTGTTCCTGATCTTAGAGGAAAAGCTTTCAATCTTTCACCATTGAGTATGATGTTTGCTGTGGGCTTTTCATATATGGCTTTTATTATGTTTAGGTAGTTTCCCCCATTCCTAGTTTGTTGAGTGTTTTATCATGAAAGGGGGTTGAATTTTGTCAAATGCTTTTTCTGTATCAGATAGGTTGGTCATGTGGTTTTTTTTCCCTTCATTCTGTTAATGTGGCATATTATGTTGATTGATTTTGTTACATTGAATCATCCTTGCATTCCAGGAGTAAATCCACTTAGTCATGGTGTATAATCCTTCTGATATGCTGCTGAGTTCAGTTTGCTAGTGCTTTTTGAGAATTTTTGCATCAGCGTTAATGAGGGATATTGATCTGTAGTTTTCCTGTAGTGTCCTTGTCTGGTTTTGATATCAGGGTAATGCTGGTCTCATAGAATGAGTTAGGAAGTATCCTTCCCTCTTCAGTACTTTGTGGACACTTGAGAAGGATTGGTATTCATGATTCTTTAAATGTTTGGTAGAATTCAATAGTGAGGCCATCAGGTGCAGGACTTTTCTTTGCAAGGAGATGTCTGATTGCAGACATACCTTCTGTTATTGCACTTTTTTTCTTTTTTTTTCTTTTTTTTTTTTTTTTTTTTTTTTTGTTTGTTTGTTTGTTTGTTTTTTGTTTTTGCTGTATGCGGGCCTCTCACTGTTGTGGCCTCTTCCGTTGCGGAGCACAGGCTCCGGACGCGCAGGCTCAGCGGCCATGGCTCACGGGCCCAGCCGCTCCGCGGCACGTGGGATCTTCCCGGACCGGGGCACGAACCCGTGTCCCCTGCATTGGCAGGCGGACTCTCAACCACTGCGCCACCAGGGAAGCCCTGTTATTGCACTTTATACACTTCACAGATACGGCAGTTTTTACAAATTGAATGTTTGCGGCAACCCTGTATTGAGCAAGTTTATCAGTGCCATTTTTCCAACAGCATTTGCACATCTTATTTCCCTGTGTCACGTTTTGATAATTCTTGCAATATTTCAAACGTTTCCATTATTATTATTATGTTTGCCATGGTGATCTGTGATCAGTGATTTCTGATGTTACTATTGTAACTGCAGACGCGGTAGAAATAACAAAAGAACTAGAATGAGAAGTAGGGCCTGAAGATGTGACTGAATTACTGCAGTGCCGTAATACAGCTTGAATGGATGAGCAAGGAAAGTAGCTCCTTGAGATGGAATCTCAAAGCAAAGTGTTTAGAATATTACGTAAACTTAGTTGATAAAGCAGCAGCAGGGTTTGAGAGGATTGACTCCAATTTTGAAAGAGGTTCTACTGTGGATAATGTGCTATCAAACAGCATTGCGTGCTACAGAGAAATCGTTCGTGAAAGGAGTCGTCACTCGATGCAGCGAACTTCATTGTCTTATTTTAGGAAATCGTCGCAGCCGCCCCCGCCTTTAGCACCCACCACCCTGAGCAGTCAGCAGCCACCGACGCAGAGGCAGGACCCTCCACCCGCAAAAAGATTATGACTTGCTGAAGGCTCAGAGGAGCGCTAGTGTTTTTTAGCAATTAAGTATTTTTCAGTTAAGTATGTACATTGTTTCTTTACACGCAATGCTATTGCACACTTAATAGACAATGGTACAGTATAAACATCATTTTTATATGTACTAGGAAACCAGAGATTTCGTGTGACTCATATTATTGCGACATTTGCTTCATCGCGGTGATCTGGAAGCAAACCCGCAATGTCTCTGAGGTGTGCTTGTACTGATTCAATGTCCTTGTTATGTATAGGTCTATTCAGATTTTCTGTCTCTGTGATTGTTAGGTTTTGAGTTTCTAGACATCTTTCCGTTTCATCCAAGTTATCCAATTTGTTTCTGTACAGTTGCTCACGGTACTCTCTCGTAATACTTTTTATTTCTGAAGGATCAGTAGTAATGTCCCCATTTTCATTTTTTATTTTAGTAATTCGAGTCTTTTTTTAATTAGCCCATCTAGCTAAAGGTTTGTCCATGTTTTTGATCTTTGAAAAGAACTAACCTTTAATTTCGTTAATTTTCTCTATATTTTTCTATTCTCGATTTTATTTACCTCTCCTGTGATCTTTATTATCGCCTTACTTCTATTAGCTTTGGGTTTAATTTGTTCATTTTTTCCTAGTTCCTCAAGTTGTACAGTTAGGTTGTTGATTTGAGATCTGTCTTGTTTTTTTCCCAGTTGAATTGAGATGTAATTGGCATATAACGTTGTGTTAGTTTCAGGTGTACAGCATAATGGTTTAATATATGCAAATAACATGAAATGATTTTACCACCATAAGCTTAGTTAACATCCCTCACCTCACATAGTTATAATTTTTCTTCCTGGGATGAGAACTGCTTAATATCCACTGTCTTATTGACTTTCAAATCTACAAAATGGTATTGCTAACTGTAGTCACTCCGCTGTGCGTGACATCTCCAGAACTTATAACTGGAAGTTTGCACTTTCTGACCACCTTCATCATATTCCCCAGGTCCCACCTCCTGCCTTTGGCAGCCACCAATCTCTTCTTCGTATCTATGAGTTCAGATTTGTTAGATTCCACATATAAATGAGATCATACAGCATTCATCTTTCTCTGTCTGATGAATGAATTTCACTTAGCATAACTCCCTCAAGGTCCAGCCATATTTTTGCAAATGGCAGGGTTTTCTTCTTTTTTATGGCTGAATAATATTCATTGTGTATATATAGTACGTTTCTTATCCATTCATCCACTTGATGAACATTTAGGTTGCTTCTATGTCTTGGCTATTGTAACTAATGCTGCAATAAACATGGGGGTGTACAGATATCTCTTCATTATAGCAGCTTTGTTTCCTTCAGATACATACCCAGAAGTGGAATTGCTGGATCATATGGTAGTTCTGTTGTTAATTTTGGGGGGGACCTCCATACTCTTTTCCATAGTGGCTGCACCAATTCATATTCCCACCAACAGTGTGTAAGGATTCCCTTTTCTCCACATCCTTGCCAACACTTATCTCTCATCTTTTTTATGATAACTATTCTAACAAGCGTGAGGCGGTAGCTCATCGTGTTTTGACTTGCGTTTATCCGATAATTAGTGATGCTGAGATCTTTCCTCTCTTTTCACACAGGCATTTACAGCTACAGATTTCCCCTTTAGCACAGCCTTTGCTGCATCCCATAAGTTTCGGCATGTCATGTTTTCATTTTCATTCGTCTCTAAGTATTTTCTAATTTCACTTGTGATTTCTTCTTTGATCTACTGGTTATGTTAAAGGGTGTCGTTTAATTTCCACGATTTTGTGAATTTTCCAGTTTACCTTCTGCTCTTGATTTCCAACTTCATCCCGTTGTGGTCAGAGAAGATGTTTTGTATGATGTTTAAAATCTGTTGATGTCTTTTAAAAATCTGTTGATTCTTAATTTGTGGCCTAACAGATGGTCTATCCTGGAAAGTGTCCCATGTGCACTTGAGGAGGATGTGTATTCTGTTTTTGTTGGACAGAGCGTTCTGTATACATCTGTTGGAACTGGTTGGTTTATTGTGTTAAGTCCTCTATTTCTTTACTTATCTTCTGTCTAGCTGTTCTATCCATTATTGAGAGTGGGGTATTGAAGTCTCCAACTATTATTGTATAACTGTCTATTTCCTCCTTCAATTCTGTCAGTTTTTGCATCTTATGTTTTTATGGTCTGTCATTAGGTGCATAAGTGTTTATAATTGTTACATATTCTTTCTGTATTGAATTTTTATTAATACAATGTCCCTCTTATAACTTTTTTTTGATTTAAAGTTTATTTTGTCTTATATTGCTATAGCCACCCCTGCTCACTTTTGGTCACTGCTTGCATGGAATATCTTTTTCCACCCTTTTACTTTCAATCTATTTGTGTCTTTAGATCTCAAGTGAGTCTTCTGTAGACAGCATAATCACATGTTTTAATTCATTCTGCCGGTCTCTGCCTTTTGATTGGATCGTTTAATCTATTTACATTTATAGTAGTTACTGATAGAGAGAGACTTACTTCTGTCATTTTGTTATTTGTTTTCTACATGTCCTAGAGCTTTTTTTGTCCCTTATTTTCTGCATCGCTGTGTTCAGTTGTCTCTTGCAGTGAAACACTTAAATTCCTTCCTCATTTCTGAATGTTGCATTCTCAGCTCTGGCTTCAGCAGAACTTTGTACTTGAAGGGTAGCAGAGGTGAGAGAGACGATGATGACGATGCTGTGCTGCTGGCTTTGAAGACGGAGGAAGGGACCATGAACCGAGGGATGCAGGTGCCTCTAGAAGCTGGAAAAGGCCAGGGAGTGGATTCTCCCTTAGCACTTGCAGAAAGAAGGCGGCCCTGATGACACCTTGTTTCGAGGACTTATGGCCTCACAACTGTAAGTCAATACACCTGTGCTGTTTCAAGCTGCCGCGTTTGTGGCAATCTGGTACAGCAATCATAGGAAACTTCTAGGTGCAGGTCACCTAAAGCTTGTGGTGGTGGCACTGAAGGAAAATGGGTGCAGTGGCCGTCTTTAAAACTCTGCTGGAGTTGGAACTGCACGGTGTCGGTTGGCTGCATTTCACATGGGCGCATGGTAACGAGAGCTAGATGGCACTGGAGCCTTCCCCATGCCTCCACATCGCCATGTGCAAACATCCCCCTGTACTCCTAGTGCTGGCACATTTGTTTTGAATTACTTTTGTGAAAAAAAAAAAAGGTATGTAGCGGCTGTGGCATGTTAATAGTAGCTTACGATTAAGATCATTTTAGTCCGTGCGCCACTTTGGAAAAAATGAATTGCAGCAGCACAAGGATGGCTCCGGGAAAGCATCTGTGCACGCGGGACTCCCCTTAGCCGTCTGCAGATGGGCATGTCATCGCGAGCCGCCATTCGCAAGACGTTATGTCAAGCACCTCCCACTGATGGTTGTGTGCAAACTGTTTGCATCTTGTTAGAATCCGATCCGGCTTGGATTTCTTTCTTCAAAGCCCTTGATGAAGACAAGCCACGTCTGTTTTGTGTCAGTCGCTGTGTCTCTGCTGAGATCTGCTCCTCTTGTGCCTAGTGTCTCTCCCCTCCACGCGGCTGCTCCTTTGTGGCTGAGCCCACCAGTGAGCCCGCCAGTCTGGACTGAGAGGCCAGAGGTGGGGGCTGTCCCCAGTGGGCACACAAGTCTTAGGTGGTGAATAGGAGCTCACAGAGGAGGCTCTGCTTCTTTGAAGTGCCAGGATGAAATGTGGCAAAGAGGATTTACATCAAAATGCTATTCAAGACATGCCATTCCCCCACCTTTAGTCAATGCGTGCTTTCCAAGGGCTAAATATGAAATGCCCTATGGCCAGTAAAAAGGCCTGGTTTGGGGACTAGTAATCAGGAAATCCCAGCTCTTTAGAACAGGCTTTTTTATTTCTTGGGGCTTTCCCCCTCCTCTGTACGCCTTTAAGAACATTCCAAGGCTGCTGGAAGCTGGTTTCCAGATGACTCTGCTGGACCAGCCAGAGCACTGATGAGTGAGTGTGGGGTCTCCTAAGGACCAAAACCAGGAACATCACCATAAAAGGACTGATTCTTTGTGAAGTAGTGAGGCTGCCGTCAAGGGAGGCATGCAAGCAAGAGTGGGACGGCCAAACGGACCATGCGGAGGGAGGTGCGGGGGATGGTCAGCCAAAGCCTTCTGCCCATGTGCTTTGATGCTGTGCACAGCCCCATCCTGGCCTTTCGCTGGCAGACTGCCTTCTCTCCGCAGAGAGCCAAAAGGCACCGTCACATTGACAAGAAACGGTCAGTCACTGAGAAGCGTGGGTACATGTCTTCCTTTTGTGTCTGTGCCATCGTCCTGCTTAATATTGCAAATGGCTGGTGCAAGTGTTTAACCAGGTCGCCGCAATCCCTTGCATCCTAATTCAGTGTGATTCCAATTTGGATTCTCTCCTTCACTATAAGACTCTCAGAAATTACATCAAGACCGGTAAATGTTCGTCCTTTAAACCAAATTCATGTCCTTGCTTTATGACAGCTTAAATAATCTGTGACTGTTTTTTCTGTTCTCAAGCCAGGAAGGATTTCTTTTAAACTGATATAGGACTAGCACAGGGGTCTCCAAGCATCACCTCTGAAACCACATGTGAGCTGAAAGGGCCCACAGTCACACATTCCAGGTAACTTGATACCAGATGCCATGTGGTGCCCGTGGGGTCCTGAGCCCTGGGCTCACACACACGTGCAGGAGCCTTCCAGAGTCTGGAAGAAGAAGAAGAGACCAAGAGCCAGAGGGGGCCTAGGGTTTGCTGTGCTCACGGTGAGGCCATACGAGGATGGCTCTTGGTCCTGGGTGCGCTGGCCTCGTGGGGGGTGTCCTAGAGGCCTCAGGACAGACAGTGGTGCTGCCTGGACCAGCCACAGACAGGACAGTGTCCAGGTGTCCTGGGGGAGCGCATCCCACAGACTTGATAAGCAGTAATCAAGTGCGCTCCGAGCTGGTGGCAGGACCGCAGACGGTTCAGAGCACCGGCTTTGGCCTCGGGCAGACCCACGTGGTGATTTACTAACTGGGAGTCCTTGGGGAGCCACTGGTGTTTCCCAGCCTCAGCTTCCCCAGGTGTCAATTGGGGCTGTAGACCCACCCACTCTCCAAGGAAATGAAGCTCCCTGGCGGCTGTGAGCTGTCAGCAGTGAACCCGGCACCGTCCTTCCCTTATGCCGGGCAAGCCTGACTGCAGGCCAGAGGCCAAGGGGCAAGATGGGCTGGTCCTTCCACGGCCATCTTCCGCCAGCCCGGGGAACGTGCCTGCCCAGGGTAGAGCCGCCTGGGTGGATTCTCTGAATGATGCGGGGTCGGCAGTTTTATCCCAGACCCTGGACAACGGAGAGGAGACTCCCCTGCCTCTCCCACCCTCGTCCCTGGCGGCTGCTCTGGAGTTTTAGGTGCAGACTGTAGTCGTTTCAATCCCAGATCAAAAATACAGCATTCTGGGGCTTCCCTGGTGGCGCAGTGGTTGAGGTCTGGAGCCATGATGCCACGCCCCGTCATCAGTGCCCCCAGAGCTTCAGCCCTCCCAGGACATCTCCACGGGGGTCCTCTGGGGTGATGGCTCCTGCCAACCCCCCCCCTCCCCCGACCCTCCTGCCCACACTGGCTGCCCCGGGCCACAGTCAGCCTCCTCTGTGGTCTGCTTGGTGCTGTGAGCGATCCCTTACCCCGGGAAAACTGAGGTCCCCAAGGGCAGACCCAAAGCACCCTGGTCTTCCCTCCTCCCAGGGATCCTGCAAGGACTCGGCACAAGTCGGAGGTCACTGGGATCCCCAGGTGTCTCCGAGGGACTTCCCCTCACTGATCAGAATCCCCCTCCCCCCGTGACATTTGGGAGTTGTTGGTATCAATCCCCGGAGACAGCTGGAGCCCAGACCTAAGGGCCAACTTGTGACTTGGCACCCTACCCCCATGCCCCGGGCTACACCTGCTGGGGACCTCGAGTCAGATCCGAACAGGGAGGCTGGAACTTTCCGTGCTGTCTCAGAGGTCAAAGGCAAGAAGATGTGGAAGGACTGGGAGGGAGTCGGCAGTTGGTTTGGCAACGAGCGTGGAGGAGAGACGCCAAAAATCGTCCGAGACCTACTTTTGAATCCAACAGAACATGACAGAACGTTCCCGAGGTTTCCCTCCTGGGATGGCGGGGTTGCTTCTGGAGACCGTAATAGATGCTCGGGCAGACCCGAAAGCCTGGAAGTGGCCGCTGCGGGCTGGCCCGCTGCTGGCTGTCCCCTCCAGGCAGCCCTCGGGGAGAGGACAGGGGTCTCTGTCTGCAGACTCCCCCGTCCTCCCAGCCGCCTGCTTCCTGGGCCTCAGCCCACCTGCAGCGGGAGGGGCGTGTGGCTTTGACCATGACCCACCCCTTCAGTATGTGCTGGCCTCTCACTCGGCATTACTGGTGTCATGGTGAGAGCAGGGGGGGTGGGACCTGAGGAGCCACTGGCCCCCTCCCCAACGTAAGAAGCCGGGGGCAGAAGTGCCAGGTCCAAGTGCGGGAGGGGCTGGGGCAGAAGTGGGGGTCCCAAGCCCGGGGACAGGGGAGCCCAGGTGGGCAAGGAGCCAGGTGGCAGCCAGCAGCTCACCCCAACTCATCTCCCTCTACACCCCCAGTGGTGGGGCAGCAGCCCCCCACCCCCCGGCCCCGGATGCCTGTCTCCACCCCATCCCGTGGGAATATAAATGCACAGGGAAAGTGATGGGACACGAAAGCCCATCCACGCCAGGCAGCCCAGAACTAAGAGGCAGCTTAATAAACACCGTCCACGAGGTGATGGAGGGCGCTGGAACAAGGAGCAGGAACCAGACCAGCGGAAAAGCTGGGCCAGGGAAACGACCGTGGACTTGATGGACGGGCTTATAACGCAGGGAACACACTCAGGGAGATGGAAGATGGGGTCAAGAAAGGCCTCCAAGGGCATAAGGAAGCGGCTGAGATTCGAGGTAAAAAATACAATGGAAAAAAAAAAAAAAATACAATGGAAGGTTAAGAGGCAGAAACTAGACGCACAGGGTCAAGATCTATGCGACTGAAGTCACAGAGGCAGAGGGAGGAACGGAAAGGGGTACATATTTCAAGAATCAGATAACGAGAGTGGCTTCATCTTAAAGGAAGATAAGAGCCTCGGGTTGAAAGGGCAAACAGACGACATGTACACACACACATTAAAAGGAGATCAAGACATCAAAGAGAAAGATAAAACTCTAGATGTTCTCAGAAAAGCTGTTAGCCTCTGAGTGCTGACATCAGATTATCAAGTGGCCCAGTGAAATTCTGAGAACCAGAAGAACACAGATGTTTTCAGAGGATTGAAGGAAATTAATTTTCAACCTAGAATTCCAAGTTCAGCTAAACCAGCACCTAAATGTGTGGTACGCAGCCTCAAGGTGACCCCAAAACGTCTGCTTTGAAAATAGTGCCTGGGAAACACAGAAGAATGGGGGAAGGAACGTGGGTGGGCCAGCCCACTGGGCTCTGAGGTCAGGGGGCCACAAAGACAGACACAGCTGAGCCCCAGGGTGAGAGCTGTGGAGGCCACAGCGTTGTGGGGAGGGAGCTGTGGAAGCCGCCACCGTCCTAATTCCGAGGGAAGACAGAAGCCAGTGCCTGGAGAGAAAGAGTCCTACTGGGATCGAGCAACAAAGGCAAGTCAGAAATTTCTAGAAGGATGTTTCCCCTCTCTAGGACCTTTACGAATTAAACTGAAGCCGCACGCAATGCCCTCTGAGTCCTGTCGCTGAGGAAATGAGAAGGCAGGGACGACAACGGCGTTGGTGGCGGTGGGGTCGAGGGTGACCGCACACCCCGGGCTCGAGGCTTAATCCTGCTCCGGGGAGGGCCTTTTGGCAGGAAATGTTAAAGGTCTTTAAGGGTTGAATGCCCTTTGCCCCATAAATTCCAATTTTAGGAATTTAGTGTAACCAAACGACACAAGAATTGGGCAGAGCTGGCAGTCCAAGAGTGTCCTCCAGCCCCGAGCCCCTGGTGCGCAGCTCTCAGAAGCGGGCCAAGCCACTGGTGACCTCCAGCAGATGCCCCTCGAAGGGCAGCGCCTGCGGGCACAGCGACACAGAAAGATGCCCGGGTACCCCGCTGGTGAAAACGTTAGGCCCCAAAACAGTGTGTGCGATGCGATTCCACTTGTATGTGTGTATATCTGGGTGCAGTGGGCCAGGAAGAGGCCAGGAGGGCAACAAGCCAGAAGCTTCAGCGGCAAGGAGAGGGGGTGACGAGATCAGGGCAGTGTCAGTGTCGTGTGTCCTTTAAAATAAGCAAGCATTACTTTTATGAATGGGAAAAAAAACGCCCTTCCTATTAAACAAAATTTTTTTAGCTGCCTGGAAGGTGTCCTTGGTAATTTTGGCGGAGGTGTTAGCAAGACCATATTCCAAAACCCTCGAGTCTGGACTCCTGGCATGAACGTAGAAAATGGTCCCCACGGGCGTCCGGAAAGGGCTCACCCTGAGTTGTCATCACCATCACCCCAACGCGGGGAAATGAAGGCAGGAGAGCATGAGACGCCCCCCCTCCCGACAGCCACGTCAAGTAAGGACAGAGCTGAGCGTCAAGTTCCTTCACTCCCAGGTGGAGACTGTATTGGGTAACGGGGTTTGCAGGCACCTCTCCAGCTCTTCTGGGTAAATTCAAAGATTCGCATCCAAAAGTCAACCCCAAATATGCACGGAGCCTCCGGGTCCCCGCAGGGAAGTCGATTGGAGGGAGGGCGGAACTAGGAAAAGCATCCTTGGGTCCCTCCGTCCCCACCCCCCCGAAGCCAGGCCGCGGAGGCTCAGCCAGGTCCGGCAGATCCATGGGAGTCAGCATCCTCTCACTGGACCATCTCCAAGGAATGGGAAGCTTACCTATGCAGCCATGGGGGCTTCAGAGACTCTTTCACCCCACACCCCTGTTTTTAGGGAGGGGAGATGCAGGCTGACTCAGCGCTGGCCACGGCTGGGCTGCTTCCCCCGGCCTATGGGACCTTCTGGGCCACCAGCTAGAGCATCACGGAAGGTCATCTTGATGTTGAGATGCTGCCCTTGATGGACTGGAGCTAAGTCTCTTTGGTTATCCAGCCGCAAGGCCCTATCGGAGGGCTTCTGGAGCCCCCAGGAATAATGAGAAGCCAGGAGTCAGCGGTGTCTGGAGATCAGCCCCCCGGGACCTGACAGGATGAGGGTCTGGTCCCATCTTCCCACCCTCCTGAAAGGACTGGGGCTCTGGGTTAAACGTCTGAGCCAGCGATGCCACCCTGCCTGGCCCCGCAAAGGGTCAGAGAGGCCTGGGCCGTCACAGGGCTCACAAGAGCCCCCCTACCCAGCTCCCGCAGCCTACCCCCACCATCAGTCTCAGCAGCAGTGGGACCACACCCCGGCTACCCTGGGACTGTCCCCGAGGGCTGTGCTCTCCCGACAGGGCAGGATGTGACCCTGATGGGACACGGAGGAGCCCTGGATGACACATGGCCGACCTGGGGGTCTCCCCATGAAGCACTTGCCAGGACTATGTAGGCTCCCCGATCCCCTGGGCTATCCCCTCAGCCTGGGGTGCCCTTGGGCCACAGTACCTCCCGGAGTCCCCAAGGAGGCCCTGGACCTGCCACATAGGACGCACCCTGAACTGGAGCTGGATGCCCCTCCAGGAGGAGGCCCCAGAAGGGGTCCCTGGTGTCCGCCCAGGGCCAAGTGGTGGCCGGGGGGCGCCGATGAGCTGGCTGTTTTCAGGGGCTTCCAGCCACACTTGAGAAACAGCAGGTGGAGTGATTCATGATTCTTAAATGCCGAAGAGTAAGTGCTTGGAGGCCCTGCAGAGGGGCTGGCGGGCTGAGGGGGGGGCGGCGGCTGCCGCCTTCCAGGCCCCTCTCACTCTCGCCGGAGCATCAGGCCCCGCACCCTGCTTGGGGTGTGTGTGGAGCGGGGATGGGCTTCGCCATTTCAAGGCTGGCCCAGCCCCAGAGCCCTGTGCGTCTCATGAACTCTTCTGGAAGATGAGACTTTATGCTGCCTCCCCCTCGGGGCCAGCCTGGGTGGGGGCCCCTTCAAGGCCCTCCATCTCATGCCCGTTGAGCGGGGGTCCCACCCGTGCCCCCCAGGCCCCAGCTGTGTCAGGGCAATCACCCCCTCTGCAGAGGGGCGCTGCGGGAAACCGGCTGTTTCCCCATATGTGTGTTTGGGGCGGGGCAGCTGGGGGCCTGGCTTGAGCTGCCTCTCCATCCATCCATCCATCCATCCATGCATCCGTCCATTCCCTCACACTTCCTGAGCCCCGTCTGCACCTGCCCTATGCTGGGTGCGCAGATCTATGCAGGTGTCGGGACAGACGGGCCCCGAGCCCTCCCCAGGACGTAGAGAGGCTGCTTGGCCAGAGCACGTGGGTGAAGGAGGCCGGGCGGGGCTCACTCCGGCCAGAGCTGAGCCTGAGCAGGGCTCAGCAAGGGTGCTTAGTCAGGGGATGGGTTTCTTCTGGGTGGGTTGGCGGGGGGATCGGCCTGCCTGTAGCCAGGGGGCTGACAGAGGCCCCAGAGAGGAAGTGGCTTCCAGGCACAAGACAGCGGCAGCCTGGGCTGGGCAGGGGTGCTGGGCTGAGAAGTGATCCGGTCTGAGAAGCAGGGGGAAGAGGCAGCTGGCAGACCGCAGCTCTCCCTGCTACCTGGAGGACTCATGGTGCGCTGGGCGGAGCGGGGAGGGCCTTCCAAAGTTTCGAAGCCACAGGAGACCGGCGTGCCCGGGGAGGGGTGGGAGTGCAGAGGAAATTCATGGAAGGTGTGCACAGGTCATGTTTTCCCTGGTTTTCCACAGAAGTGTAGAGCCTTCCTGTGCTGGGGAAGGCCAGGTGTCACGCAGCTCTGACGTGAACTGTCTCAGGCAGTTTGAAAGGTAAAAGGTTAACATTTAAACTTTCGTGTTTGACGGTAACGAAAACGTCTCATGCATGCATGTTGCTTGGTTATGTGCTGAGAGTCATCGTAGGTAACTCACCCGAGGTAAACTGGAAGGACGCAGCCACAACTTAAGACCGGCTGCAGGAAGCACGCCATAGAGTCAGGCTCCTGCCCAGGGTGCCGTCTGTGCACACCCCCTTCCCGTGAGCATCTAGCGTGAGCACGTGTGGTGACACCACCCCTTCCTGTGGAAGCAGTCGCGCGATGGGCAGGCTCACCTGCCGGCCTTGGTGAGGAGAGAGGCACCTGTTGGTCCGGCCCACCAGCGGCTGCGTGTGGCCAGGCGCTCAAGGCCCTCTGCTATAAAGAAAGCGCTTCCGTGCAGCATGCGGTAGGTCGTGAGAGCCCACAGCAGCAGCCAGAGACAGCAAAGTGCCCGAATCGTACTTTAAACACCATTGGAGCAGAGGATGCGATGCGGTGAGGCGTGGATGCGGCTGGGAGAGGTGACCAAGGAGCCCCGCACCGGCCTGGGGACGCTGGCTGACTCCAGGTCAGACTCCAGACCCAGCTTGGCCCCCAGGAGAGGTGTTCCGGGGAGAAAGGGAAACAGCAAGGCTCTCGGGCCGCGTGGGAGGCTGGTGTGACCGAGGGGAGCTGAAGAGCCGCAAGCCCTCTGGCCGGCTCCCCAACGAGCACGGCTGATTCCGGAGGCCAACAAAGTGGTGTTTTCCCAAAAGCCAAGCACGTTTTGGGCTCAGATGTGTCCGGAAGTCATGCCACTGTCACTGCCGGTCACCGGGCCCTGCTGAGCCACACACACCCTTTCACCCGCCCCCCCAAGGCTGAACGTCCATCACACACTACACGAAGCATCAGGATTGGAAGAAGAGACAGGGACCGTGGCGACCAGCTGCTTGCCCAGCTCCGGGTGGAGGAGACGGCAGCACACGGGGAAGGGCCTGACCAAGGTCCCGAGGGACAGGACGCAGGGGCTGTGCCTGGGAGAACTAGCTTTCCACTCCCCTATGAGGCGCTCCCCTCTCTCATCTTTCTGTGTAGCCTCGGGGCTTCAAAGAAATCGGAAATTGATTTTCTTTTACTCTGTGGTCCTCAGATTTCAAAAGGTCTCTTGTCAGAGCATGGCTGGAGGTCCCCAGCCAGGCCCCCCTCCCACCTCTCCTCCGGCACCTGGCACGGCGCTGGTGCACAGCGTGTCCTTGCTGGCACAGAGTCAATTGGGTCCCCAAACCCTGAGCCCCTCGAGGACACTGGTCATGGAAGACACCTCTCCAGCTGGTCCTGTTGCTTTCAGAAAAGAGATCGTAATCACTACCCCGGAATCTGCGGGGCAGCCCCACCTCGTCCACACCCGCATGTCCACTTGAGTAACTCAGGTCAACGGCCAGCACTGTGGGGGGCAGGCAGTCAGTGCTCGGCATTCGGGGGTGCTGGCCCGCAGGTGGCTTGGTGCCATGTCTCGGTGGACCTTCCTCCTTCTGTGCCCAAGCAAAGCGCTCGCTGTTCCCCGGTGGCCCTTGCACCTGCCACCTTCCAGCTTCGCCAGCCCGGCCCCTTCCTTCCACCTGGGTGAACGCCCTTCATCATCCTGGCCTGGCTGAGACCCGCCGCAGGGGGATGGGTCACGCTGACTGCAGCACGCTGGTCTGAGCTCTCCCCTGCCTGCTCATGAAGACCTTGCAGCACCTCCAGAGATGGGAACTCCCCCATTTGCAAAGGGGAAGTGGGCTCAGAGAGGCTGAGTGACTCTCCCAGGTTTGCATAGCTGGTAGGTCGGGGGAACGGAATCCCTACCCGGGTCCACCTGCTCCCCAGGGCCTTGCTGGTAACCTTGACTGGACTTGAGTCTCTGGCCACAGCCATCCCTGGCCATGCCAGCCCATCCTCTGAACCCCCAAGCCGCCCCAGCACCCGAAGAGCGCTTGCCCCCATCTCCTGTGCTCCGTGTTCCCTGGGACCAGGGTGCAGGGACGGGCGCACAGGGGACGCTGTCAATGAATCTAGAGGACAGGGCTGACCTCCCACTCCCGAGCTGCCCTGCAGGCCCCTCCTGCCAGCTCGCAGCAAAGCCAGCATCCCCGGCGAGCAGGCCTGCGGTCGGAACAGCGCAGCTTGGGCAGCTCCCAAGGCTCCGAGGCTCATCAGACGGTAATTGGAGAGGCCGCGGCTCCCCAGTGAGGCAGTGCACGCGTCCCCTGCACAGGGGAGCCAGAGGCAGTGGGCTGCGCCCCCTTTGTCAGAATCAACAAGAACTTCAGCCCCTCCTTTGCACCCTCACCACCAAGAGTCCCCAAGGCCACCAGCCCTCGCCCCCCTTCTCCTGGGGAGCTGACACGCTCTACTTGGAAAAGCAGGGAAAAGGAGCCGGCCCTCCCACGATGTCACTTCCCGAGGCTTCTGCTCTGCGGCCTCTGTCTGCGCAGTGGCAGGACAGGGGCGCGAGTCCCGGTCCACAGGGCTCTGCCCTGCGCGCCTGGTCAGAGGTCCCAGCCTTGCAGGCACCTCCGTTCCCTGCCGCATCCCCTCCCTCCTCTCCTCGCAGTGGCCGTCAGGACGCACAGCATCCTGGGGCGGGACGGCCCCCCTCCTCACCTCCTCGACAGCACGTGGATGTCTGGGCAGGGCAGGGGCTCTAGGGAGAAGCCCGGGTAGGAGGCCCCCGGAGCAGTGGCGTCTCTGGGCTGTGCCGGCAGAATCTGGGGTGCAACCCACAGCTTCACTTTATTATTTTGAGTCTGCGGATTCGGGTTGGCCGGAGCATAAAGGAGACTTTATTGGCTGTACTCTGGCTTCTCCTGTTTTCTCCTCTCCACCCTGTGGCTTGGACAGGCCCGGGACGGGCACGGCTTCAGGGCGGCTGTCACTAGGCTCCCTTTCCTCGGGCAGAGGCTCAGAGGGCGCTGGGGCCATGGCAGTCCCCAGGGCCCCCCCAGAGTGCGAAGAAGGGCCTCCCCTGCTGGGCAGCTCTGCACTGCCCACCCCAGCCCTCCTCTCCTTCACCGAGCCTTGGGGACCCGGTGCTGAGCTCTGAGTGTCACTGGAAACTGGATCCATTTCAGCCCCTTAAGTGCTTATTCCAGGCCCTAAACAAGAACCTCCACGGGAATTGGCCACATGGCCTCCACCACAAAGAGGTCCAGACAGCGGCCAGAGAAGAGCCGGGCCACCCCTCAGAGCGCCCAGCCAGGCAAACACGCCCCTCTCGGCTGCTGCAGTCTTGGGAGGGTGTCCAGGGTCCTTCTGTCTGAACGAGGGCCTCCTGCAGCAGGAAACAAGAGGCTCCAGAAATCCCACACCCCACAGGGCCGGACTTCTCGGCTCTGGCTCCAGCCCCGGGCTTACAAGGAAGAACCAAACCCAGATACCACCCGCAACGCTCATCCTCGGGAGGGGCGGGCACAACGGTGGCCTCAGCCTGGGGGGACGTGTGTCTGTGGTGAGAGATTTTCCTCCTGCCTCTGTGGAGGGGGGCTGCTTCCTCCCCATGCCTCCCCAAGACCACGGGGGCCCGGGGGCCCCTGAGCATCCATTGTGGACACTGGAGCTCCTGCCGTCTGCCCGATGGGCTGGCCGGTGTGCAGAGCAGATGCCCTGGGGTCAGCCCTCTTTTCCCTGGGTGGCCCTGGAGCCCCCCAGGGCCTGCAGGAGGGAGGCGGGAAGGGCTCGGCCCACAGGATAGCAGGCAGGCTGGCTCGGGGGCAGCCTACCTGGGAAGGAAAGGGGGGAGACATGGCCCCCTGGCGGGAGTCTCTGCTCCCACCAAGGGGTCCTCATTGACAGAGGGTCTGGGGGGAAAGGAAGACCACCGCTTCTCAGGTCCCAGACACAGCCCGACCCAGTGGGGGCCTGAGAGGAAGGAGGGGGAGGGACATCTCAAGGCCAGAAACTCTCCCCAGCCCACACACGCACACGCACCCCCACGCACACACATGCCGTGCTCACCGGTACACACGTGCACACGCAGGCACACCCAGACACATGCGCATATACACACGTCAGGCAGCAGGGCCCCGCTCAGAAGGTGCTGGAGGAGAGGAAGCGATGAACACCGTATAGAATTGAAAATGAAGCGCGAAAGTGCCTGGAGGTTAAGGCAGCAAAAAGGCCCCAGAGCTCTGGCCTCTGCCCCCGCCTTCTCGTAGGCCAGGAAGGGGCTCCAGCGGCGTGGGGGCGGGGAGTGCTCTGCTGTAAGCCCTGTGTCTGGATCCTCAGGAACCCGCCGCTGGGCCTGTGGACCCCGCACGGCACGACAGGCGCTGTGAGCTGCGGCCCGAGATCAAGGCTTCCCCCGCCAGCCCAGCACCCCTCAGGTCACGGCCCCTCCGCTGTGCCCTCCCCAGGCTCCAGGACCCCCTTCTTTGGGGGCTGAGTGCTCATCCAGCAGAAGCTCCCCCGAGGGCCCTTCCACTGTCTCTCATCCTCTCCAGAGGAGCCCCGCCGGCCCGGGTCCCAGCGAGGATTGGGCCTCTGTGGACCACCACCAACTCCCAGAGCCTCCCTCGGCGGGAACCCAGGGGGCATGAGGGGGGGCCCGGGGATGGCCACCGGCGTGAGGCAAGTGTGCCCAGGAGGGCCAGGCTTTGGGGTCTGTCCCCACTGTCTTCCTCCCAGGGCCCCACCCCTGGTGCGCCCAAGCCACCCGGCTCCTCCTTAGCTCCTGCCGGGTCGTCACCCCGGGCCAGGGTCAGGCCACCATGTAGGCAGGGCCGCGTGCTTTCAGCATTATCTCGTGGCTGCAGGGCCACGGCAGCCATCCAAGGCTCCTCATGGCTATGTCGGTCAGGACCTGGACACCGGGTCTGAGAGTCAACCGGCCCCTCTCAGCCTTTAGTGCCACCCCTGTGTGCCCAGCCGGGCAAAGGAGACAGAGCTGGCTTTTCTGAGCAGCAAGCCGTCCCCGACCCTGGCCGCCTCCCCTAGGGACAGACTCAGGCCCTGGGGGAACCTCCCAGAGTCCTCTCTGCCAGAAGGAGGTGGCCCTGCTCCAGGGCATCCTGGGCGGGCAGGCTCCAGAGATGCGGCCCATAGCAGCCCTGCACCCCTGCCCTCCTGGGTACCCACCCTGGCCAGACTGGCTGTGCCCTGGATAGGGTCTGGGAATGAGACTGATGCGTGATGAGAGGGTACCGTCCCCTCCCCTGACCAGACACCCAAGAGCTCAGGGGGGTAGGAGCGGCACGGCCGGGGTCTGAGCTAGAGCTCCCAAAATAGCCTGGGCCGTGGCCAGCGGCCGAGGACGGGCAGCTGACTTCACGCCACAGGCATCCCGGGAAGCCCCAGCTGTCTGCGGCCGGCCGCACCTGCCGGGCCGGAGCCGGAACACGGCCCTCAGCATCGGGCCCCCAGGGCAGGGGCAGCTTGGCGCACAGAGCCCAGCCCCCTCCAGATCCCAGAAAGGGCCTGCAGGGCCTGGGGGGCTGCTGGGTTCCCCACCCTGCTTGTCCTTCCCTGACCTTGGGCCAGCCTCACCCTGGCCCGGCTGGGCTACTCATCCGTAAGCAAGCGAGTCTGGCCCCAGTGCCAAGGAGGGAGGTCTCTGGGGGTGGGACCTGTGGCCCCTTGGGGAGAGGCCCACCGTGGGGGGCGGCGCTATCAGGAGAGACTCCCTAAACCTAACGAAAAAGAAAGTGAGCAAAGGAGTTTTCATTTCGCTCCGAACTGCGATTCATGGTTTCTCCACAAAGACGCCCAAGCCTCACAGGGCTGCGCCGCGTGGGAGCCGGGACCCAGGAGGCTCCGAGGACACCTGGGGCTGGGCCCACAGCACCCACATGGCCCCTCGCAGCTCCCGGGACACCCCCGCACACCCCAACAGGTGCCTGGCCCGGGAGGGACGAAGCGCCCTGCAGAAAAGGAGGGAGGGAGGCAGGCCTCCGGGCCCCTGCCTGCTTCCCGGGGCTCCTGGCTTCCTGTGGGTCCTTTAGAATGTTCATGCCTGGGGGCTCTGAAAGGGTCATGGACAGCCCACAGAACTAGGGAGTCCGCCACCCGCAGCACCCCTGCCAGGCCATGCTTATGGTGGACGAGGGCGCGGCCCTGGCCTAGTTGGGGCTGAGCAGGATGACGATCAGCTTCTGAAAGCGCGTCTTCTGGAACCTGGACCACGTCAGGGCAGACACGGCCCTGCTCTCGGGGACAGGCAGACCAGAAGCGGGCTGAGTGCGGGGGGCGTGACTGCGGGAGCACCGTTTCAGACCAGGGAGGGGCTCTGAGGAGGCACCGTTCAGGCAGAGACCAGGAGGCAACGGGGCGAACCTGTGTCGGGGACGGCGCCCCTGACAGCCGAGCGGCTGTGCAAAGGCCCTGGGGCAACCTCATGTTTGGACAGCAGGGAGGTCCGCACGGCCACAGCTGAGAGAACCAAGCTGAGGGGTGGGCAAGGGCCAAGAGGCAGGGTGCAGGGCAGATGGGTGACTTCGCACCTTTTTCTGATGGTGAACCTGCTGGGGCAGCTGCTGAGGACCTGTCACACCCGGGACACATAAGACAAAGCAGGCAGATGTGCTGAAGTCCTGGCAGTCAGGTAGATCAGGGAGGGCTGAGCCCAGATGCAGACACAGTGCCTCGTGGGATGGAACAGGTGACGTGAAGCCTGGGTCCCCCAGGGGGCTGCCAAGGGCCCCACTGGCTTGGTCCTCCGCTGGTCTGTTCTGGGTTTCCCACTGAGGCTGTCCCTACCTCTCTGGGTCTTCAGCGCGTGGTCTCTGTAGAAGCTTCTGGAACCCGGTACAGCAGCCACTGCCGCAGGAATAAGAGGGGTCTCCCTTCTCTGCTTGTCACGCCCCATAGGCACTGGCCCAGAGACCGCCCAAGTGTCCTGGGCAGGCCAGGCTCCCAGAGACCGGTCCAGGCAGTGGTGGTGGGGGTCCCCTGGCTGGCAACACCAAGGACTTCCTGCAGACTGCTGTGTGCAGAGGGGCGGGGAAGGGCCTGGGGCAGGGAGACAAAGGGGCTCTGTGCGCCAGACCCAGGGGGGAGCGGCTTGGGGGCTTCCTCGGGCTTTTGAAATCCTCGGCTTGCCCACCCCAAGGCCTGAGGTGGCACAGGTCCTGAGCGGAGCCTCCCACAGAGGCTTCCTGCCTCTGGGGAGGGCAGTGGGGGCAGGAGATGAGAGAATCAGGATGATGAGGGGCTCGGGAGGGGGTGGTATGGGAAGAGGGAGGAGGGCTGTGGAGGCCCCCAGAGCCGCCCCTGGCTCTCAAACCCCAGGGGACACTGAGGCTTCCTCCTGTTCTCTCGAACTTGGGTCCCTCTAGTCCAACGTGGGTCCCCTGACCATCAGGTCCCAGGGCTCTGCACCCTCTTCCCCCCTGAAGCCGACCTCTCGCTCGCTCTGAGCTCCTTCTCTCCTCCTCTCCAGGGTCCTCAGACTAAAGCCTGCCCAGCCTGGCCCAGTGGCCTTGTGCCTGGGTGCTGTGGGGACCAGGTTCCACGTGGCTGCTGCATCTGGCTCTGGGGTGACAGCAGAGGACTCTGACAAGCTCCCCTGGCCGCTCCCGCCATAAGCCTCCCTTTCCTTGTACGTGCACAGTCTGACCTCTCCCCTCCCAAAGGTTCCCCAGGGCCTTTGCACAGCCGCTCGGCTGTCAGGGGCGCCGTCCCCGACACAGGTTCGCCCCGTTGCCTCCTGGTCTCTGCCTGAACGGTGCCTCCTCAGAGCCCCTCCCTGGTCTGAAACGGTGCTCCCGCAGTCACGCCCCCCGCACTCAGCCCACTTCTGGTCTGCCTGTCCCCGAGGACAGGGCCGTGTCTGCCCTGACATGGTCCAGGTTCCAGAAGACGCGCTTTCAGAAGCTGATCTCTCAGCCCCGAATAGGCCAGGGCTGTGCCCTCGTCCACCATAAGCGTGGCCTGGCAGGGGTGCTGTGGGTGACGGACTCCCTAGTTCTGTCGGCTGTCCAGCTGGGGCCCGGGTGCCGGGCCCCGGGATTGCAGGGCAGCTGTCTCGGAGGCCTGCTCCAGGGCCAGGGTCCCCACCCCAGCCTGTTCCCTGGTTCTTGCCCCATGCGGCCCCCACAGGGCTCTGACCAGGCCACGGCCAGGCCTCCGGCTGAAGGCACAGGGCCCCAGGGCGGGCTTGGTGCGGCTGCTCTCAGGCCCCTCTGCATCCCTGGACGCTGGTAGCTGGCCGGCCCCACCTGCCCTGTCCTGCCCTCCACGTGGTCAGGAACTCCTCTGGGCCTGAGGCTCCCGGCTGACTGCAAGGCCACGGCCCTGCACCATCCTGTCGGCGTCCAGAGATGACCAGGCCCTGGTGCCGTGACAAGGAAGATGCACCCACAGCCCAGCAATCCCAGGCTCAGGCCATCTGTGCGGGGGCAGCAGTACTTGCCCCACGCCCACAGGTCCAGAACCAGAGAAGGAGGAGGGCCTGTAGGTCTGGCCCGGAGGGTCCCCTGATGCCAGCCGGGTGGCGAGGTCTGGGGCCACACGGGCCGAGTCACGTTCCTGAGGAATGACAGTTTATCACAGGCTGTCACTGAGGGAAGCCCACCCTCGAGGCCTCCCAGCCACGACGCAGGCATTCACACGACAAACCTACCCTCAGACACTCACAGGCCCCAACCCCGGCCCCTGAAGGCCCTGGATGGGGGGCAGGGTCCCCAGACTGGGCTCTCAGGCAGTGGGCAGGATCTGGTGGTGGCCATCAGGGTCAGGAGCGTCCAGCCCCAGGCCTGGCTCACTGGCCTCAGGCCTCAACCGTGTGCCCCTCCTCAGCCCTGAGGCCCAGGGACAACCAGGACCCCCAAGAGCCCCAGCTTTCCAGGAGTGTCCTTGTCCTGTCCTCAGCGCCCCCAGCCCTGCCCCGAGAGAAAGCCCTGGAACAGCTTCCATGGGTGCCTTTAAAAGCAAATGCAATTCCTACTGCTCCAAGGTTGACTTAAATCAGGTTTATGGTACGATTTAAACATATTTAAACGTAAAACTAGACGTTTGCAAGCTAAACGTGAACAACCGTGCAAAGCCAATCAAACAAATATAACGATACCGAGGGGCGACGGTGCTGGGCTGAAACGCACCTTTGCTGGATCTTCGGAATAAACACGCCGGTGCTCTCGGCTGCCGTGGAATGAAGACTCAGTTTCCCCCGCTCTCCTTGGGCCCAGGAGAAGCTGCAGAGCCCTGCTCAGCCGGGCCAGGGCTCCAAGAGCCGGCGCAGGTGCAGGTCCCAGCCACCTGGGCACCCTAGACTGCGGTCCTGGCCCCAGGCGACCTCCTCCTGCCTCAACACCTGTGCCTCACGTTTCTCCATTCTACTCCCAACGGCCATCGGGTCCTTTCCAATTTCTGGCCATTAGGATAAGGCCACTATGACCACTTTTGCCGTGTACCTTGGCGCCATCACTCACACCGTGACTTCTCCAGGGTGTGTGTCAGGGGTGAGGCTGACTCCATGTCGTTAGAACGTCTCCCAGAGCGACCTCATCGATTTGCACTCAGTGTCTGCCAGTTCCCGTTCCCCCCCACCGGCCTCGTCCACAGGGTACCTTTGCCCATCTGGTGTCTGTGTCGTGATTCACTGTGGTTCAACGCACACCTCCCTGCTTGCCACGAGGCTGGACACATTCCCCTGAGCCTGATGGCCGTTTGGGATTCCTCTTTGCGAAAAGCTGGCCAGTGTCTTGCCTGTTTTTCTCTTCTGTTTCCTGCTGTTCTGTAATTGTTTTGCAGGAGCTCTTCACATACTCTGGATACAAAGTCTTGTCTGTTACATATGTTGCAAATATCTTTTGCCATTCATTCCGTGGCATGTCTTCTTCAGGATCTGGGGACTTTTCCTTCCCTACTCACTTAATCAATGCTGCCCAGACGTTTGGGGCCTGATACCAAGTGGGAGAGAGCAGGGCATCCCCTTCCTCTGGGACTCCAGCGAGCAGAGGCGATGAGGGGCCAAACCGAGCCAGGTGCACCGGGGAGAGGTTCCCAGCGGGAACTTCACTGAGGGGGCGAGTCCTGAAGAGGGAGAGCATCACGCAGACGAGGGAGGAGAGATTTTCGCCCAACAGCGGCTGGCAAGCAGCGTGCCCGCAGAAGGGCCTCGGGGCCGGCAGCTCCTTCCTGGCCCGGCTTCCGGCCAGGAGCGAGAAGAAATGACTCTCCATGTGTGTGTCTCGTCCACAGAGTGCGGCGAGGGCTCAGAAGCACAAATCCATTGGGAAGGACCAACCAGATGCCAAGTCCTCAGCTGCCCCCCTCCTCCCACCCCCACGGGGGTGATCCAGCTTGGAGCCAACAGGGCAAAACAGGGGCCAGCGATGCCAGGAGAGGTGAGGAGACGGCGTCGGGTGGGACAGGTGGCCCTGGGCCTCAGAGAGCTCGGTCAGCCCCTCCCCCAGGCGGGGAAGGAAGCCCTCTCCCCAGACCAGGGCAGGGGCCCCGGACACACACAGTGCAGCTCATGGCACTCTGCTCACAGGAGCGCAGCGAGCGGCACGTCTGATGATTTAGTGTCTTAATTAACATGCCGGCACGAGAGCTTCCGGGCACAAGGCCGCCCCCCGCCGCCTCTCCCGGCCGGTGCTCAGGCATCCTCGAAGACCAGAGCACAAGTCCTCCCTCTCTGGAAAAGGACGGGCAGACAACTGGAGCGGAGTCTGGGAGGACCGATCCTCCCCGAGGCCGGCAGGGCAGGCCCGTGGGCAGAGCCTGCGAGCCCCGCCTGGCCTGACGCCACCTGCACACCTGGTCCCACAGCCGCCCCATCCCTGCCAGCCGCTGCTCCTGGGTGCTGGACCAGGAGAGGCTTCAGGGCCGTGGGACAGCAGAGCCCGCAAGGGGCCAGCTGGAGGTGTTGCCCTCCCCGGGTGCTGGCTGGGGTGCAGGAGCTCAGCCTCTGCTGAAGACACCCATTCGGGGAAGGCTGAGCACCTCGACCCCCTTTCCCGCCCGGCCCGGCCCCAGAACTCGGTCTCCACGGGACTGGGCCAAAACCAGGGCCAAATGGTTCTCCTGCGGGGAGGCAGAGCCGTGGGCCTCGGGGGCCCTGCGGGTTAGGAGGAGGGAAGTAACCAGGCTGGTGCTCATGAGAAACACATGAAACATGTGAACTTCCCCACTGGCATAAACAAATACTTGGGGCAACAAATACTTGTTTAAAAAGGAGAAGAGGGAGAAATAGATGGGACTAGATTCACAGGCAAATTTAAAAGCTCGCGTCTTCTCTGGAAGATCAAAAAGGCCAAAACCAGCAGATGGAAATCAGCAAATTGCAAAAAAATATGCCGAATGGAGCATGCCGTACACCGCCTCCCCCCGCCCCTGGCTTGGAGAGCCCAGCGCAGGTGTACAGGGACGTGCAGCTGAGGACAGGGACCCTGCTGCGGAGAGCGGACAGAGAGACCCCCGGAGGGGTCAGACAGGGGCACCCTGGTGAGGGGTGGCATTGGGGTGGGCCCCAGGGGACAGGAGGAGCCATGGCAATGCCCTAGGGAGGTGGCAGGGTCCAAGAGGAACGGCCAGCCCCACACCCATGGGCAGTCCCGGTGGCCCCTCCTTGGGCACTTGGAGATCACCAGGCCGAGTGGACCTGACCCCGCGTGTGTCCACACCAACCATGGGGACTGAAGACATGGCCGAGGTTCTGGGCGGGGAGAGACCCTGGGGACCCCAAGTGACTGGGACAGGCCGGGGAGGTGCCCAGGGATGCCTGACAGTCATGTTCCCACCCGGCAACGACCTCCGATTTAGGTAAAACAAAACGATGTTCTTGCACTTGAGCTTTGTCCAGAAAAGCCCCTTTAACCTCCCCAAATAGAAAAGATTTCACTAACGGAATTTAACACAGCTGAAAGTATGCCTCCAAGAACATAAAACTCTACAATGTTACATACTTATATTTCAGATGTGTAACCCATGCTGAGCTCTACAGTCAGTGAACACACCTTCTTTGCCAGCACCCATACGCTTTCTAAAAACAATCGTGTATCAGGACACGATGAACATCTTGATAAATTCTATAAAAAGTCACTTTACATCAAAGAACTCATATTGCACCGATTATTTTGTTTCTTGCTTCTTTTCTAAATACTCTGTTTTTTAATTAATAAATTTTATGTTTTTAGAGCAGTTTTAAGTTCATAGCAAGATTGAGAGGAAGGTACAGAGATTTCCCTTCTACTTCCGGCCCCCACACAGGCAGAGCCTCCCCTATTATCAACATCCCCCCAGATGGTGTATTTGCTACAAATGATGAACCTACACTGACGTGGCGTCATCACCCAGAATCCGTCATCTGCACTAGGGTTCACTACGGGTGGTGTACGTTCTATGGGTCTGGACGAATGCATGATGTCATGTGTCCACCATTACAGCACCATATAGAGTATTTTCACTGCCCTAAAAATCCCCTGTGACCCCCCCATTCATGCCTTCCCCTCCCCCAGCCACTGACAACCAGGGATCTTTCTACTGTCTCCATAGTTTTGCCTTTTCCAGAATGGCGCCTAGTTGGAATCACATACATGTAGCCTTTTCAGACTGGCTTCTCTCAGTCATACGCATTTAGGGGTCCTCCGTGGCTTTTCATGGCTTGAAGCCTCGTTTCTTTTCAGCGCTGAGTCCACTGTCTGGATGTCTCACAGATTATTTATCCATCACTGAAAGACATAGTGGTTGCTTCCAGTCTTGGCAATTACGAATAAAACCGCTATAAACATCTGTGTGCAGGGACAACTCATTTTTTTAAATGGGCAAAAGACTTGAAAAGGCACTCACGAAAGAGTAAATAAACATGGAAAAACAGCGCTCAACATCATTTGTCATCATGGAAATGCAAAGTTAAAACCACAATGATCACCAGAATGGCTAAAATTAAAAGGACTGACAAAACCAAGGGTTCTCACCAATGCAAGAAAGGGAAGCGATGCTTTGGGTGAGAATGTAAACAGGTGCTGTAATCTAGAAAGCTGTTCGGCAGCATCTTCTAAAGTTGGAAATACACATAGTCTACAGCCCAGTGATTCCATCCCCAGAAATGCTTGTGTATATTCACAAAAGAACACCGGCATGGAGGCAGGGCAACGGTATTCATCAGAGCCCTAACTGTCCATTGACAATACTATAGAGAAATACTTCCAAACAATTATATAGTCATCCAGTTGAATACAACAGTGAAAAGAAGAATGAACTTCTGACCGTAATAACCTGGAGAAATCTCACAAATAAAAGTTGAGCAAAAGAAACCAGAGACAAAAAAGAGCACGTACTGTATGAGTTCATTTCTGCCAAGTTCAAACCCAGACGGAGCTCACTGATGGTAATGGAAGGCAGAATAGCGGTTCCCTCTGAGGGGGTCAGCAAGGGGGAGCTCTGTGCCTTTGTCTGGGTGGTGGTCTCATGGGTGTGTTCACTCTTTTAAATGCATCGAGCTGCACGTTTACAGTTTGTGAACTTTTCTGTATGTATATTACTCTTCAGTGAAAAGGTTTCTGAAAAAACCTTGCCCATGAAAACGTATGTGCGGCCTTTGAACTTCAGGGGTAATCTGCTCGCTGCGGGTTCTGCTGTGTCTCACAGCAAAGATGGCAGCTGCTGAACCCAGAAATGATTTGCTGCCGGTAGAGATGGTCTCTCCGAACCTGCTGGAGGAGCCCATGGGCCCGGGAGATGCAGGGGTCTGAATCCTGCATGTATCAGCCTATCCTCACCAGTGCCTCGGAGATAAGAGAATTAAAAGGCTTGGAAGATTTTTCACACACTGTTCTTGGCTTTTAAAATTCACAGTTTATGTCCCCCGTAGGTTAGCTCTGGAAAGCAAGCTTTGCCCCGCGAGGATGTATCCGTCCTTTGGCTCCACGCTCTGGTGAACCTGAAGGTGGATCACCCTCAAGATCAACGCGTCTTGTTTGCGACCGCAGCCGGTTCTCGGAGACCACGTGCTGGCTCGTGGGCCAGCTCCAAGCGGGGCGTGTGTGTCGCAAGCATCCTTATGTAGAAGCAGAGCGGCTAACATGAGGGGGCTGAGACGTGGGGCGGGCGGGGGAGCCTCAGATGGGCACAGGGCAGCCAGGCTGCCCGAGGGCCTGCCATCCGTAGCAGCCCCTCACCCCCCAGGCCAGGCACCCTCAGGCCTGCAGTCGGTCAGCCTCTGGCCCTCCCAGCCCGTCTTTAGGTCACCGTCCGGCCCTTCTCATGGCCAATCCCCACCTAACGTCAGGAACGGGAGCCTCCCTGGGCACGTCTGGCTTCCTCCGCCTCCCGCTGCTGCGGCCCCACACCCGTCTCCAGAAAGCCACACGTTCACTGCTGCTGGGTCCCGGGACACGGGGCTGCAGGGGTCAGTGTGGCTGGCCAGCAAGGCGGCGTCTGGGAGAGACTTGGTCGCCAGGAACAGAGCTCACTCACATGGCGTGAGTCAAGGAGCCTTGAATGCAGGCAAGGGCACTAGGAAGGTCCAGCGTCCCAGGAGGAGGCCTCTGTGTCCTGGCCTGGAAAATCGGACGCACCACCTCCGCTGCCCCGGCAGGTTGCCCTGAACACGCTGTCTCTTTGTCCCTTCTGTTTTTCTTTCCTGTTTATGTCTCTCAGCTACCTGTGAGTCCCTGAGGACAGAGCCTGTCCAGCCACCCCTGGACCCAGCACCAGAGCCCAGCACTCCCCGGACGTTTCCAGATGAATGAACCAAGGGGTGAGAGAACGAATGAGCAGACGAAGGGCACGCCCAGCTCTGCCCCACTCCTGGATCAGGCTGGGCCGCCGTGGGGTCCCTCCAGGTCACCCCTGTGAACAGCAGCGTGGAAACGGCCGGGAGAGCCCAGCTGGACACACGGCACCTGGGTCTGGCAGCCGCTCCCCACCCCCACCGTGCCCTCTGCAGGCTGCCCTGCCCGGTGGTCACGAGTGGGTCTCAGAGTCTCCCGGGCCCGTGGCAGCCCCTGCCCTGTGTGCTGCGGCCCCGGCATGGGGCCCAGCCCTCCACGGGTGTGGACCGGGTCTGACAGGGGAGGCCCCATCCTCAGGGCCCAGGGCCCAGGTCCCGGCTTGCAGCACCACCCAAAGGCGCTCCCAGTGCCCACCTCCTGTAGGGTGCGTCCTTCCCCTCCCCCTCCAGCACGCCCTGCTCCCTGTGAGGGCTCGGGGCAGGCGCTGCTCTGGGGGGAGCCCTGACCGCACCCTGATTTTCAGTAACTCAGTTAACTTGGCAGCGTGCGGCTTAATGCTGAGCAGTGGGCTCTCACGGGGGACAGGCTGCTTTGCCCCGATCGCCAGTCTCCGTGCTGCAAACCCGCCCATCGTGGCTGGCGCAGAAGTGGAAGGAGACGTGCAGTGGGCACCGCAGAGGGCAGGTGCTGACCTGAGGGCCGTACCAACAGAAGCCTATGATGTGTACATCCCACCACCGGCCTCGACCCAGCACCGGGCCCTGCCTCCCGTACCAGTTCCGAGGCTCCTCTGGGTCAGGCCCTCAGCTGCTCAGCCTGGTGAGGCCTCTTAGCTCTGCCCCCGGCCCCATGCGCGCTTCCCTGACGGCCCAGCTCCAGCCCACAAAGCACGTCCTCCTGTAGGAGAAGAACAGGACTTGGGTTGGGCTGGGCCGGGCTGCCGGGCTGCCGGGCTGGACTGGGCTGAGCTGGGCTGGGCTGGGCTGGGCTGGGCTGGGCTGGGCTGAGCTGGGCTGGGCTGGGGCTGCCAGTTTACACCGCTGAGCTTATGGGCTGGAA
Organism: Neophocaena asiaeorientalis asiaeorientalis; assembly: GCF_003031525.2. Taxonomy (NCBI): domain Eukaryota; kingdom Metazoa; phylum Chordata; class Mammalia; order Artiodactyla; family Phocoenidae; genus Neophocaena; species Neophocaena asiaeorientalis. Next base: position 1,035,068 of record NW_020171809.1, on the reverse strand, counting down.
AAGTTCAAAGGACCAGGCTGGCATGCTCCAAAGGCCACTGTGGGCCTGAAGAAGCTGGTGGTCGTGGGGGATGAAGAGGACTCGGGTCTGTAGGGCCTCAGTGGCACTCGCAAGTGTCACCCACAAGCAGGACGCTGCCTGCTGGGGTCTGCTGGCCCTGGGGCCCAGCAGAGGCCACAGGAATGCGATGACACTGAGTGGCTTCCACCAAGCGCTGTGGGGGACAAGGCCGGCCCAGAGGCAAAGGGAGCAGGAAGGAGACCCCAGCCCTGAAGGGAGAAGCAACAAAGGAGCTCTTGGAAGAGCTGGGCGGTGGAGGGCGCTCTTTGAAGACAACCCCCTGCATATTCCATGTGCTCAGGGAAAGCAGGCAGCCTTGAAGCCCACATCGACACGACATGTCCGGAACGGGCAAGTGTGCAGAGAGGGACAGCAGACGTGTGGTGGCCCGGGGCTGGGGGAGGGGCGGAGAGTAGCAGCCACCAGCCGTGGGCGTTTCCTTCTGGGGTGATGAGGTGCTCTGGACAGTGGCGACGGCTGTGCAACTGGGTGGACATACTGAAAAACCGGTGAACTCTGCACTCTGTCCTCGAGTGAGTTACATGGCACGTGAGTCATTTCTCAGCAAAGCTGTTATTAAAACCACGTAGCAAACGCTTTCCCTGCCCCAGACCTGGACTTGGCCATTTCAGCAGAGATCCCTGAGGGTTCGCATCGGTGGGGCTCTGTCCAGACGTGTGCTCCTGCCGTCAGCTGTCACGGCTTCCCGCCTCTTCTGGGCAGTGAGCTGGGAAACACGTCTGTCTGAAAAGAGAAAAGGGTGAGTTCATCCTGATACAACTCAAGCCTGATAGTACGGATTTTTAATCAACTTCTTTTCTACTTGCGTCTCTCGTCTTTTACACTAAAAATCTTTGCTCCTAATCACTGAACTACTCTCGCATTCTTCTACAGCAGAAGTATAAAAACACACACGTACCTGATAAACATTAACATATTACTTCTAACAATTAAACTAAGATTTCCGTGCAGCTCTGTTATCCTTAGAACAGTCAAATAACCTGACGTCACAGACAAATGTAATCTTGGCGTTTCAATCAATATTCAAATTTCAGTCTATCTGGGTATTATGAATAAAGGAGGTTTAATATCCATTCGAGCATTTCGAGATTGATGAATCATGGGACTTTAAAATAGTTGAGTCACGCAATCGAAAATGGCTAAATTATAAATCTCACAGCTGCGGACTGGTCTTCAATCGCTGAGTCACGATGTCCCCAATTCCAGAACCCCAGAGCCGGAACGGACCCCGGAGGCCTTCTCCACTGGAGAAAGCTTGTCCAGAGGCTTCTGACCGAGACAGTTCCCACACTCCTGTTGGCTGTGGTCCGACTGGGGAGGCAGGGGCTGGGGGTGCGCCCAGAGCGGGAGCCCTAAGGAGCACCTCCTGACGCACTGCCATCCAGGCTTCTCTGCATCCGCTGGGGCCCTGGACGCTATGCCCATCTTGAACACACAATAGGAGCCTTCCTCGGGCTCAGGGAAAGATGGGGCAGGGCACGAGCCCCAGAAGGTCAGGAGCACCTGTTTCTCCTATGGGACGTGGGCCCCTCCCAGCAGGGGCTGCTGGCCGACCTCCCCTTCACACCCTTTCACCCAGCCCACAGGCAGGTCCTCCTGGGATCGAAGACATGACCAAAGGCAGCCAGAGCTGTACACCTTCCACAGACCACACCCCAGCACGGCCAGCTCCATCCACCCCGGAAAACAGCTAGCAAAACAGGGTTCTGGTCCCCTCAGCGGACACACAGGAAACCGGAGGCAGGCAGAGGGACAGACTCGTCCAGACCTCCCGCGGGGATGTCAGAGCCATGACCTGGAAGCTCAGCGCCGAGCAGGCATCCATGGCCCAGCCACCAAACCGCCAACGAGGAGTGTGGTGTTCACCGGGCCAGGGCGGCCCCGAGTGGCCCACAGAGCCTCAGACGAGGGTGGGGGGTCAGGAGGTCAGGCTGCGCTGGCCCGGGTTATGAAGGGTCAACACTGGGCTCCATCTGGAGGGTGACCCAGGCCCAGGACTCAGCATATTTGGGGAGGACCTGTGTGGCCACAGCGTAGAGAGGGCCGGGGGCAGGGCCAGCCCGGGGGCTAAGCAGTGAACAGACAGAGATGACCCGGCCTACATGAGGCAGGAGCTGGGGCCAGACGGGAGGAGGGCTCCTCTGGGGTACCGGGGGTGCTGGCTCCCCTGAGGGCATCTGGGGAGAAATCCTGGCAGCCACCAGGGAGATGTGTGGACAGCCATGGAGTCCTCAGCATCAGGCTGTCCTGGAGGCCGTTGGGGAGGGAGGGCTTGCCCAGGAGAGGGGCCCCCGAGGGACCAAGTGTAGCCCAGAGACCAGGCCTGGCTGCCTGCTGACCACAGGCAGCAGGGCCACAGAGGCCTCCATGTGGCCAGACAGAACGCACAGGGGTAAGCCTCCTCCATCCTCACAGATCGCAGGGCCCTCCGCTTCCTTGGGGTGCCGGTCAGAGCTCCCCAGTCCCCCAGCTGCAACCAGGGGAAGGGAGTTTGGAGAGCCAGCAGACTTGTTTTGTGAGATCGAGGCCCACAGGGTTGGGGGAGGAGACCCGCTAAGCGCCGCTCGACTCCATGGCTCTGAGCCCCTGTCCGGGCCTGGGAGACTCCCACACTACGTGGTCTGACGTCGGTGAGCTGCTGTGAGGGCTCTGGGTGGGGGCTTGTCTCTGGGGAAGGACCTCAGCTGCGGGAATGCTGAGCAGGGCGGGCAGGGGGGAGCCAGCCCCCTGCCATCTCCGGGTGGGTCCTGCAGAGTCCATCCCCGCCAGCCCACCAGGCGTCCAGACACCGGAGGAAGGAACCCTCGAGTACAGGAACAGCATCCTCAGGGAGACGAGCCTCTCAGTGTCCAGGACAAGCCTGTGCAGCTGGGGGGAGGGGGCTTTCCGGAAGGTTCTGTCTGCTGTGGTCACCTCAGGGAGGCTCAAGGGGGAAGGGGGTGTCCAGTTCCTTGCCGGTGGCTCTCACCCGACCAGAGGCCACAGGGCTGCGGCATCACAAGTACCCCCAGGGCAGCGTCGCCACTGTTAGAAATTGCCTCATAAAAAGTCTAAAATGTACAGCATCTGGTCCCACAGCCACGTGTTCCTGAACCCCAGAAGCTGGCGTCCTGTAGACGGAATGTATTTTATCCAGATCTTTCGTCTTGAACAGCTTAACAGATCTGAAAGTCATGTTACAGAGCCAGAGACCGCAAAGCGGGAAAGTACCGTTTCCCCTTCAGTTTAGGGAACAGACCGGGGCCACAGGCGACTCCAGGCCTGAGGTGTGTTAGGAAGGGGGCTTCCTGGGGTGAGGCCGGTGCTGCGAGGGGCGAGGCCCTCCCACCCCCTCCGAGGGCCGGTGGGGTCTACACTGGACACGTGATGGGCGCTGGGACTCTAGAGTTTGCTTTAATTCTAGAAGCCACGCTGAGCAACCAGGGGGCTGCTAAGGCCGGGGGTCTCGCCCCTCCCCACTGACACCAACTTCTGCAGCCTCCGTGACTGGGGTTGACATGCTGAGGGGCCCTAACACGGGTCCTGGGTCTTCTGACCCTCAGCGCCACCATAGGGACACACCGGAGTGACCTGGGCAGCTCATCGATGGGATCGCATCCTCCACCCACAAAAGGGACACACAGAGACCCGATGCCCCAGCCCCCGGGGACATGCAGCCAGCCGTGTCCAGGAGCACCTGGCCCTGCAGCAGGCTACGATGGGGCCCCGCTGGAGTGGACTCTGCGTGTGCTGCCCGGACGCCCCTTCAGGGCCCGAGGGTGGGGAGGGACCCCAACCCCGGCCCTGGGGCTCCTGGCTGAGGGCACTGGGCTCTCTGCGGGAGGTGCCTCCCAGCAGGTGGTCTCCTTGGGAGAGGCCCTTCCCTGGCCTGGGGCCTGACCCACACACTCATCCATCCCCACCCAAGGAGGCCATGGAACCACAGAGGAAGCAGCTGTTCCCTGCACACCGCTGCCCCTTTCCCTCCCCTCTGCTCCCTGCCCTTCACTCCTGAGCCAGACCAGCTGAGCCAGGCCTTCTACAAGGCTACCCTGGCCCCAGGAGCTGCAGACACATCTGTGGGTGGGGCAGGAAGGTGCCGAGAGTACCTGCCTCTCACCCTCAAGTATGTAGGCAAGGGCGGGGCATGCTGAGCTGTCTGCCGGAAAGGACACAGAAAACGCAGTAACACAGGGCCTGGAGCAGGGGGGTGGGGCGGGGTGCAGTGGCTGCTTGGGGACTCTAGAGCTGGGACCCCAGGGACCAGCAGGAGTGGCTCTGCAGAATCCCAAAGGGGGCAGGGACGTACACAAGGGTGGGTGACCATGAGCTGGGGACGAGGCTGGCCCAGCGCAGCCCCAGCGAGGGGGCAGCAGCACCTCCTTGGGTCCAAGGCGCTGAGTGGCCTCCTGGTGGGTGGCCCTTTCATCCACCTCTGCCCAGCGCCCATCTCCGCAGTGAACCTCCCAGCTGCACAGCCAGCCCTGCCTGTTCCCTGCAGGGCGGCTCCCCTGCATGCCCGGACCCCCGTTGGCCGTCTCCCCTGGCTCCAGACCTCACACCCCGTGGCCCACAAGCCAGATACTGACCTCTGACCTCGGCTGCAGCAGGAGGCCCTTGAGCTCTCTTGCTTGGGTGGGAATCCTTGAACTCGGCTTCCAGGATTCCAGGTGAAGGCAAGGTCTCTGGGCTTTCCTCTGGCTCCAGGGGAGTTAGGGATCTTCTCGCTGCCTTGATTCTGCCCCAAACCGCCCCGAGGTCACATAGCCACCAGGGCTTGGAGAGGTGACTTACCGCTCACCCGGCAGGCAGCTTGGTCTCACACGTGACCCTCATTTCTCCATCGCTGAGCTCCTCTGAGCTGGATTGCTGTCTTCAGGCAAAGATCCTTGGTCCTGCCCGTGGTGGAGGCCACAGCCCCCACAGACAGGGGTGCAGGACAGAGGCCCGGCCCAGGCCCGGCCCTGCGGCAGACTGGGGGCTCCACAGAGCCGTCCTAGGGAGACATGAGGCCAGGGGCGCTGCCCCTCTGCAGAGGGGGCTTGGGGCCAGTTTACGAAGGTGGAGTCAGGGGAGGTTTCATCCGAAGCATGGAGGGGGTGCAGGGTTCCGGAATGTGGTTCGACAATCAAGTTTGGGGGCAGAAACGTGGTCAGAGACGGTTCACAGCCTCTCCCTCCCCTGGACATCAGCTCTGAGGAGGCCAGCCAGGGCCCGGGCCCTCAGACCTGCCGTCTCTGTCTCCGGGATCGAGGACCCTCACCCCAGAGGGACAGGCTGAGCAAACCCCGGGCAGCTGATGGGGTACCCCCGCACCATACGAGCGAGAGCAGGGCTGGGCCCGCTGGACCTCTGGCACCCCCTGCTCAGCCTCGCAGCCCAGGCCTCACAGGGCCTCAGGGGAAGGAGGGGTGTGGGTCCCAGCACCCCAGGCCACGGGGGCTCAGCCCAGGCAGGCAGCACCCGGGCTCTGCGGCTCCGCCCTCACTCCTTCCAGAAGCAGGGCTGCCCGGGAGTGAGCACGCTCAGGGCCCAGCAGCAGGAGGGCCTTGGGCCAGGGCCACAGTGACAAGGTCCAGGCTGGCCCTTCCCTGCCCCGGGGCCGCACCCGCTTCCAGAAGAGGCCCCCTCACCCCCCGGACACCCGCACCTTGAGGCACCCCTCCAGCGGCAGCGCCCCTAGAATTCCCCCAGGCAGGAGCTGGGGCACAAGCCTGGAGTGGTGGACAGATTTCATTAGGAAACTGGTTTTTCTTATTTCTGCCCACCTGTTCTCTCTCCTGCCTCCAGTGAGCGACGAAGGAGAGAAGGAGCTGGGGGCACTCACCCTGAAGCCCTCACCCTCCGAAGGATCTGCAGTGCTGCCCTTACCATCTTCAAGGGGGGGGTGGTGTTGAGAGCCGGCGGCAGGGCGGGGGCTGGCAGGGCCATTAGGGCACAGGGCTGTCCTCACGGGCAGTGAGAATGGACAATCCCCCGGGGGGCTCTGTGCCCGCGCCCACCCGCCTGCCCATGGCGCTATCTCTACTCTCCGTGGCGCCGTCCTGCCCAGTCCACTCGTAGGCCCGGGTCCCACCTGGGAGGGGACCCCACCTTTGTGACCGCATCAGCTCAGTGAAAGGAGGGACCACGTGTGTGTAGCTGTTGACAGCACCCGACACAAGGCGGGTTTGCTGAACTGCGGCAGAGGGGGGGCAGCTGCTGGAAGAACCTCTGGGGGCACCTCTCCTGGCAGCCCCTTCCCCACCTGGGCAGCTGGGAAGGTGACCCATCAGGAGCAAGTGCCCCAGGGCTAGCACCCTCCCAGCCTGGGTCAGGGGTGACCGTGGGAGAGGGGGCAGCTGAGGTAACTGACAGACTCTTGGGGAGACCCAGGTGCAGGTAGGGGTCTGGGAAATCATCACCAGCAGGCCCCAGGAGGGCGCCCAGAGGGTGGCCGTCGCCGCAGGGGGTGCTCCCAGCTGGCCAGGAGGGAGCGCTCTCCTGTCCGGGGCTCCCTGCCCGCCCGAAGGCCCCGCAGGGCAACGTCCCCCCTGCTGGTCCCCACCAGGCCCTTCCTGGGTGCGCAGCTCCTCCCCTGCCCTGCCCATTCCGGCTCAGAGGCCAGACAGACTCAGGGCCCTCCTCCCGCGCCCACAGTCCGTTCTTTGTTTGCACATCTTCAAAGCAAGCACAGGAAATGCCAGCCCTGCGTCCCTCCCTAACCCCCTGACATCTTGAACCACTTGGGGGATTCCAGCCCATCGCTCACATTCACTCCCTGAAGCCCCAGCTCCCCTCGAGCTGCTAAATATAGGGTGTGACCAGCCAGACCTGGATGGGTCCTGGGCTCTGTCCACCAACGCTGGGGAAGGAGCCCTCGGAGCTGTGCTGGGCCCGTCACCCACAGGAGCAGAATAAAGGAGCCTTGTCAGGGTGAAGGACCAGCGGTAAATACCCCCAAATGCCAGCCCTGCTGGTGCCAGGATGCTTGATTTTCTCTTCTGTCTTTTCCAGATGTTCTGTAGCCGTGTTTGTGTCACTTTTACAACAGGCAGGGGTACAGAAACACACACAGCGCTGCAGCGCTGAAGGGACACCACGGGTGGAGGCCTGGCATCGCCTGGGGCGCAGGAGGAGGCTGGTTGGGGAGGCTCAGAGCGCGCGGGGCCAGCTCTGCTGAGGGACGTCGGGGAGCCAGGGCCAAAAGACAGGTTCCCCGAGGGTCAGGGCCGGGCCAGCCAGGCCAGGGCATGGCCCACATCACAAAGCCCCGGGCCCGCTTCGTGCGCGCCCTGTGAGACCTCGGGCAGGCAGGCCAGGCGGGCACCCCCCCTCCACTTGTGTCCAGATGTCCTCCTGACAGGCCCTCCAGCCCCGGCCGCTCAGTCCTCCACAGACCCCTAGGAGACCCAGGCACTGTCCTCCAGCCACCTCTGCTCAGCCCCTGGGAGCCGGGAGCTCCAGCCTGGGCCTGCTCCCCAGACGCCCACCCCGCAGGGGCAGGACAGCTGGTGGCCTCAGGCCCCACCCTAGCCTGGAGTCCAGAAGGGGAGGCAGACTCGCCCAATGTCCCCTCCAAGTCTGCCGAGGGGCGGGGGCAGCCAGGCTGGGACTCTGCTGAGAGCCCCTCTTCAGAGCCGTGGTCATGGTCAACTGTGGGCAGAGGGGGCAGGGAGGCTGTGGCGAGAGCTGCATGTGGTGTCAGGCCAGCTGGGGAGATGCCAGCTCATCGCTTTCCAGGTGGATCGCTCAGGCCAGAAGCTGGACCTCTCCAAACCCCGGCTGTGTCACGCAGTGGACAGCGCTGCTGGCTCTCGGGATCCAGTGAGGACTAAAGGAGTCGCTGTGTGCAAAGCCCCGCTCCCTCCCCAGTACCCGTGGCCCCGGGAAGCCACCACCATCCTGGCAGACTGCACCCACCGCGTCCCTCAGAGTCCTGACAGCCCGCCACGCCCAGCGCTGCGTGGGGCGCTTCGCAGGTGATAATAGCAGCTGTACAGACGCTGCTCGCTGCCCCCCACACCCACCCTCCCTCCACCCTCAGCATAGCACTCTGATTTTATGGGGCAGCAATGTAAAGGCAGCTCCCAGCCTCCTTGCAGCTCGAGGGACCCAACAAGATGGAAGCAAAAGTCATGCCGAAGGGCTTCCAGGAGAGCGCCAGAGAGAAGGCCAGCTCAACCCAGAAGGCCCCCATCGCCCTGGGCCCGTCCCTTCCTCTTACCTGGAATGCAGGCGTGAAGGATGGAGCCCCAGCAGCCATTTTCAACCATGGGGGCAGCCACGAGCCTGGAAGCTCTGTGCTCAGGATGGCAGAGCAGCCCCACAGAGGAGCCCCGGCCGCTGATGAGACCTTGGAACTGCCACACGATCCCCAACTTCTGCTTGAGAAAATCATCCCCGAATGTTTTTGTCACCGTAGTCAGAGGTCCGTTACTAGCAGCCACGTGCAATTCCTAATGGATTCACTGTCTGAGAAGCCCTGACCCCAGGCCAGGCACGGCACCCCCTTTTCTCACGTGTACACATCATCCAATTGCCACTACCTCCCGAGACAGAGGAGGAAAGGGAAGTTCAGGTCCTGCGACTTGCCAGCGAGCCACAGCCAGGAGAGGGGCCAGCCCAGCCCGAGACTGTGGACCCCAGCTCTTGGCCGAGTGCACGCCAGGGGGAAGACGCAGCTAGAGTCGGGGTCTCAGTACCTCGGGGTCCCCCTGGCCAGGCCACACCCGGCCTTAGACACACAGGCTCCGCAGGACAAGGCTGATCCTAAGTCTGAGGGACACGCAGGAGTGTGAGAATCTGTGGGTAACAGTGGAGGAAGGGGCTCGGGCTTCGGAGCCCCGGGTGGGATTCTGGGCCTGAGCCCACGTGCGATCACACCTGGCCCACAGGAGGTGCTCCCCACACGTTCCCAGGCCCTTTGGTCCACAGACTCGCAGCTCAGACGGTGCCAGGGGACAGGCGGACACACCTTGCCCCACACGCGCCCTACCTCCTTTCTCTGGTTTTAAAGCAAATACAGGAAATAAAGAAATTGCAAAAATGTATAATAGCAGAGAAAAAGATTAAAAGCCTCCAGAAATCGCCGTTAATACAATTTGGAAGATCTGTGATGATTCTAGTTAAAAATGAGACTGCACCATTCCTCACGCTGACGGCCACTGGCGCTCCTCCTGCGTGGACTCTGCCTGCGTCCGTCCCTGTTGCTGAAACACGGTGTGACTCTCCCTGTAGGACCCACTGCCTACAGTTCCTACAGGCCGCAAGTGTCCTTTCCCACTGGCAGTGACCTCATTCTGCTGACTTGTTTTCTGAAATACACGTTTATTAGAACATGTGGGTTTTCTAATCTAACTTCTTTGTCTCCCAGTTTCTTTAATTTTATGAAGTACTTTAGAAGTCCTTCCAGAAGTTTAAATGTTGCATTTCACGTCACCGCTAACACACATGTGGAAGCACAGAGACACAGAAATGGGAGGAGACTCAGACCCACCTCCCAAACCCTGAGCCATAGGAAGTGTCCCCCAACCTCCCAACACAGGGCAGCCAGGGCGTGATGAAGCGGGACCTGGCCAGGCCAGCCCTATGTCCTGAGCTTGAGGACGGAGCCCTCGTTCACACCCTCCGAACTTCCTGCTGTGACAAAGTGGTCACGGCACATGCCGGCCTCCCGCCCCCCCGAGGCTCTGGCCGCCGCGCAGCCGTGGGGCACGGCCAGCTGCACGGGCCGTGGGGCTGAGACCGCTGTCCCTGCCTCCTTTCAAAGGGACGTGGCTCCGAGGATGGCCCAGGTCCAAGGAGCCTGGTCTGGAAGATGAGGGGTGACCAGGCCGGTTTGGACAGCAGACACTGATGCCCGCCAACCCCCTGGGGAGGGTGGCCCCACTCAGGGGACAGTCTCACTTCCAGCACTACTCAGAGTTGGAAGCTCGACGAGACGCCAGCGCCCGCAGCTCCTCCCTCCAGAGCCCAGCACCTGGCTTCAGTGGACACCACACTCCATGAGATGCTCCCCTTCCTGGTACAAGCCGTGCTTGGGCACCGCCCGGACAGCTGGCCTCGCGGACAGGAGAGGAGAGGGAGTGGCAGGAAGGACCAGGCGTGCTGTCCCCCAGCTGAGGCCACAAGAGCCGGAGACCCCTGCCCCAGGCCCCTTGCCCACTCTCCACACATGAGTTCCCTTCTTTGGCCTCCGTTTCTCCAACTGAGGACCGAGGGCAGCGGGTGGAGGGACCCGATATCAGAGGAGACGAGGGTCTGAACTGGTGGGGGCGGAGGCTAAGGCCAGGCAACGGGCAGGAGGCCCAGCCCTGGTCCCTGCGGGGCTGCACCCACACCTCTGCCTTCCAGACCCACAGCCCGAAGGTAGGGCTGTCGTGCCTGCCCAGACAGGGCCCAGCCCGGCCAGACCTAGGACGCAGGCATCAAAGGGGCCGGGCTGCGGGTGAGGGAGAAAGGCTGCAGCACGGGGGCTGAGCTGCCCTGCAAGTGCCTGGCTGCTGTCAGGCAACGAGACTGCCCCCGAGAAGGAGGGCGCCCCAGCCCCTGAGCACCACCCCTGCTCACGCCCACAGGCTGGAGGAGGTGCAGAGACCTTCCCTGGGGCGGGGGGGCGCGTGCTTCCTCAGGGCGCTGAGCCACTGCTGGGGCGGGGCAGGGGGTGGGTTGTCAGCCCGTCTGAGTGGACACTCCGAGGAGCACACACGCGGGGCCTCAAGTACACGTTTCAGGGAGTGGCCAGGGGACACTGTGCCTGCCCCAGAGGGGCCCCATGTGTGTGGATGTGGACGTCCCCCAGCCCTGAGCACACACACACACACACACACACACACGGCTGTGTGGGGATAGCCACAGGCGCACAATATGTGCTCGTCTGACTACAGCACCCAAGGGTCTCTGAGACCCCCTGCCCACGGCCCCTCATCTGTAGACAATGACCTGAGGTGGCTGGGGTCCCTGGCTGGGTGAGTCCTGGGCCTCTGTCTGACTGCCCAGGGCAGGGCAATCACCTGCCATCTGGACGCCCTGCCTTGTGCGCAGCAGGGAGGCCAGAGGCTAACCCTGGGCGTGTGGAAGGGCTGGGAGGGAGGGGACACCAGGAGGGGCAGAGGCCTGGGCAGCAGGATGTCTGGGCGCCAGAGTCCCAGCCTCCAGCCTTAGAGAGGCTCAGGCCTGGAAGCTGAACATACACAGGCCTTTGATCCAGTCGTTCTACCCACAGGGTGTTGCCAGCAGACAGCAGCACACGTGTCCCCTGTGCAGGGACAAGACGCTGGTAGCAGCCCCCGAGGGATGACAGGATACTGCCCCTGAGACACGCGTGTCCTAAGCCCCAGAACCTGTGACTGTGTCCCCTTACTGGAGAAAGGACATTGCCAATGGGATTAAGTGGAGGTCCTTGAGGTCCCACTGTTACCACGTGGGTCCTTGTAAGAGAGAGGCCGCTGGGTCAGAGAAGGAATCAGACGTGGGGTGAGGAGGCCACGAGCCAAGGGATGCAGGTGCCTCTAGAAACTGGAAACGGCCAGGAACGGATTCTCCCCTGGAGCTTCCAGAAGGAACCAGTCCTGCAGACCTCTGACCTCCAGAACTGGGAGAGAGCGAAAGTGTGTTGTTTTAGCCACTGACCTGGCGGGATTTGTCAGAGTAGGTGAGATGGAGGAGAAGCCAAAAGCCGGTGCTGTTTGTTTTTAATTAATTTATTTTTATTTATTTATTTTTGGCTGCACTGGGTCTTCGTTGCTGCGCGCGGGCTTTATCTAGTTGCAGTGAGCAGGGGCTACTCTTTGTTGAGGTGCATGGGCTTCCCATTGCAGTGGCTTCTCTTGTTGCAGAGCACGGGCTCTAGGCGCATGGAGTTCAGTAGTTGTGGCGTGTGGGCTCAGTAGTTGTGGCTCACGGGCCCTAGAGCGCAGGCTCAGTAGTTGTGACACACAGGCTTAGTTGCTCCGCGGCATGTGGGATCTTCCCGGACCAGGGCTCGAAACCGTGTCTCCTGCATTGGCAGGTGGATTCTTAACCACTGCGCTACCAAGGAAGCCCGAGAGCTGGTGCTATTTGCTTCCCCTAAGTAAGTGCAGCCCAGAGAGCGGCGCACACCCCTGGGGGCCGGGGCGGCATCACCCGCGGGGGACAGGGCGTGCCTGGGAAGGGCTCAGCTGTGTTTAGCATCTCAATCTAGGTGCTGGTCTCACGGGTGTTTCCTGCTTGTGAAAACTCACCCACCGGACACGTCAATTTCACACCTCAGGAAAAGTGAGCGTAAGTTCAAGGCCAGAGAGGGATGGGGAGGCCGGGGGTGGGCGCAGGGGGCAGCTCAGCATGGTTTCTGACGGCCGGGAGGCTGACTAGGCACCTGGAGTCCGGGCATACCCCAGCTCCGCAAGGGCGCCCACTGCAGATGGACACAGGCTCCCACTTTGCACCTGCACGGCCTCCTGGATCACGAGGGACACATCCCCACCCTCAGTCAGGGACCCCGAGGCGCCGGCCCGCGGTACAGCCTGGAGCCCGTGGGCAGGGGTCTGGTTGCCTCCCAGAGGCTGCCCTGGGCACAGGAGTTTAATCAGAGCCGGGGGGGTCAGACGAGCCAAGTGGCTCAGGCAGAGTCTCCCCAGCAAAAGCGGACTCCACCCCTCACACCCCAGGGGCCCTCTGTGGGCAAGGCAGGGGCCCCAGGCCGAGGAGAAGGAGCTCCCCGAAGATGCGGCCCCCCCACCCCGCGCACCTGGGTCTCCCCTCTTCCAGAACCCCTCACCCTCAGCCTCACCTTTCAGCCTCACACCCGCGCGAGCCCACCTTCACCCGTCCTTCCTGGTCTCCCTGCCCTCCCGCCTCTTCGCAGCCTCCGCAGAGGGCATCCCTCATCCTGGGCTGGCTCAGCATCCCAGCCTCCGCCCCCCCTCTCGCCCCAGCTCTCAGGAAAGGGGGAGCCGGTGGGCAGCACCTGGAGGGAACGGGCAGCGTGGACGCAGCGCTATGCGTGTGAGTCCCCTGCGTGCACCACCACGGCTGGGACACGACACAGCGAGCACCTGAGATACAACTGGGGAGGGAGAAGAATCATACCATGATTTCCTTTGCTCTGTTATAAACTTCCTTCCAAAATGTGGAGCCCTCACAAGGCGGTGCACCTTGGGCACTCAGGAGCCGCGCGTCCAACTGATAAGATTTCTCTGTGCGCCGTTTTCAAGGAAGATTAAAATGACAGCTATTTCCAAAACACACAAAGTCGAAGTAACCCTGAGTAATTAAAGCGTCTGAGAGGTGGGAAACAATTCCCCATATCAAAGACGGAAAAAATTCAAGAAGAGATTTACAAAATGGCCTTTTAACACCCAATGTGATCTCTTGCTATGAAACTGCTCTTTTCCGTCAGATGCTGTGTTTTCTCTCTTGAATAAGGTAACCAAAATTCAGACTGGCTACGCACAGTTACTAATGCTTGCCCAGAGTACCTCCACACGCTGGGAGCTGTGACAGACTCTTCCTGGAGGACTTCTGGAAACGTGCGTCCAAAGTTCAAATATGCAGACCTCTGACCCTGCATTTCTGAGAATTTTTTTCTAAGGAAATAGCTGTGCAAGGATGCATATGGCAGGAACCTTTGTCATAATGGTGAAAACCTAGCAGAAAAGCCACCGGAACCTGGCTGGTAGAGTGAATAAACGGTCCCCCCGTAGGGTGGGGTAGGTTCGGCCTGTGCACGTCTCCAGAGGAAGCTGCCCCTTGGTTCCAGAAGTTACAGCAAGATCTCAGTTGTGTCAGGACGTAGCAGCAGCTCTCAGCCAGGGACGGGTTCCCACCCGACTCACACAACCTGGGGACACAGCCACGTGTCCAGACAGCTGTGGATGTCACAATGTGACACGTGTGACTGTCACGACTCGGGTGCTCCTGGCGTCTGCTGGGCGGAGGGCAGGGGATCTGCTCACCACCCCGTGAAGCACGGGTCGTCCCTACACAGAGAATGTCGACAGTGCCAAGGTTGAGAAACCCCAGAATGCAGCCTTCTGAGTATCTGAAAGTCTGCCCGTCACACCGTTCACGAAGTTGAAACCTGAGGTGCAGGGCTGAGGGTGGGGGATTACGATGGGTCTGACTCTCTATATATTCGTTTGAATTTTCAATAAATTATTTTACGAGATTTGTCTCCAAAACGCCACTTGGAGTCCATTTCCCTCAAGGTTCCTAGTCGGGCACAACGCACTTTGTTTCAAACGACCCGTTACGCCCTCCTGCCCCCGGCTTGTCTCCGCCTGTCAGGATGAGAACAACGTGCGCTGAGGCTGTTTACTCTCCACCCCCGCCCCCGATTTTAACGGCTTTATTGAGCTATAATTTACATACCGTAACATATCCACAGAGTTGTGCAACCAATACCACCGTGTAACTGTAGGCCACCGTCACCCTCCCCCAAAGAGACCTCATGCCCATTCGCAGCCGTTCCACACACTCCCCACCCCCCAGCCCTCGGCAGCCACAAACCCGCTCCCCGTCTCCTTCGATTTGTCTGTTGTGGATACTTCACGTAAATGGAATCACATAACATGTGGTCTCGTGCGACTGGCTTCTTTCACTTAGCGTAATGCTTTCCAGGTTCACTCATGTTGGAACGCGGATCAGAACTCCAGTCCTTTTTGTGGCTGAATGATATTCCATTGTATGGCTGTGTTCACCCATCCATCCGTCATTGGACTCTCGCGTTGTTTCCACCTTCCGGCTGCGGTGAGTAAGGCTGCTGTAATCATCCCCGTACAAGTTTCCGTAGGAACATGTGATTTCATGGCTCTTGAGTATATACTCAAGTGGAGTGGAATTGCCGGGTCACGTGGTAGCTCTATGTTTAACCTTTGAATGAACTACCGGACTTTTCCAAAGCGGCTGCAGCCGTTTCACTCCCCCACCGGCAGTGCATGAGACCCCCGTTTCCCCACCTCAGACGAGTCCTTTTACTTTTAAACAGGAACCTTCCAGGAGTGCGGCCACTTGAGAGCAGCGGCCCTGCGGTCCCAGCAAGGAGAAATCACTTGCTACCTCCTCAAACTCTATGCAAATAAATGTGGAAAATGGATAACATGAGCCCTACCCTAGGAAACATAATTTGCTAAAACTAACAAGGGTGAGGGAGAGACCTAAATAGAACAATTGCCGAAAGAAAAGGAGAAATGTGTCAAGCAGCTATGTTCCAAAAAAGTACGAGACCCAGGCAGTGTAACCAAGAAATCCTGCCCAACCCCCCTCCAAGAAAAACAGATCATTCACACAGCTTTAGAGCACAGACACAGACAGGTTCTGATTGTATCCAAGGTAAACGTGATACTGATGTCAAAATCCAACGTATATTGTACATAAAGATGGATCTCTTCTATGAAGACCCGTGCAAAAATCCTAAGTGAGATGCAAGCAACCAGGTTCTAGCCTGTTTGCACTTTTGGAGCGTCAGACGCCATGAGAAGCAGGGCCTATTTCAGGGGGCAGTTACGGACACAATTCGTGGATTTGAGGAAGATGTTCAATGAAGTGCAACACTCATTCTCATTTAAAGTTTAAAAAGGTAACGAAATAGAAATATGTGGAAACCTCCCTCACGTGATAAAGACGCCTCCGCCCCACACAAGCCTCATGCTTGATGGGGAAATACAGATATCTTTGTCCCTAAGACCGAAGCGAGACAAATCCACCATCCGCCCTACTGTTTGGCATTGCCGCACAGGTGAGAAAAGGAGAGAAACCAGGGGCGTTCAAACTGAAAAAAGAAAGGTAAGATTAACACTATTTTCAGAGTATAAGATTGCATACTTGGCAAAACAAATAAAGTCTACTAAACACTGTTACAAGCCAAAGGAGAATTCCGCATGATGACGAGGTACAAAAGTAATATATAGAAATCTGTAGCTTTCATCGATACCCCTAATAATAAATTGTAGAAGATAGAAGATCCCACTTGAAATAGCAACAAGACCAATAAAATCCTAAGGAATGAATTCTACGTGAAGAAAATTTTTACAGGTATGTTTTGAGTGAATAAAACTTCAGACTATGCCCTTGCGTAGACAGGTTCAACATCATAAAGACGTCGGCTCTCCAGAGCTTCATCTAAAACTTTAATGCGATTCCAATAAAAACACCAAGAAGACATTTTAAATAGAAAAGGAAAAGTTTAAAGCAAAGCATCATAATTACAATCGGGTGGTACCGTCACGCGTGTAAGCAGATAAATGCTGGACGAGGCGTCCCTGGTATCAACCCAAACACGCGGACCGCGTCCTGTGTGGGGAGACCTGGGTTGTTCGGTGTATGATAGGTGATGTTGGGACACCTAGAGCTGGCTGGGGGAAAGCTTAGATCTAGATCTCACATTTGACACCGGAAAAGTCAAAGACATAAATACAATGAAAGCATGAATGTCCAGAGGATCCGTGGGAGACCATTACATTTCCTTATCTCAGGGTAAGGAGGGCCTCTCTACAAAAGACAAAATCTGAAGCCGTAAAAACAAGGTACAAAGTAGCTGCTTAGGGGGACTTTTCTTCTGCTTAGGATGGAAGAAGCGACAAGAGAATGTCACTCCCAGCGTGACACGAATAAGGCTTCAGAATCATCGTTTTGGGGCCACTGGAGGAGCTGAGGTGGAAGGACAGCCCCGGGAGCTGAAATCCAGCCAACAAGACGTACAGCTGCCCCCAAGCTGGGAAGCAGAAGTCAGCAGCATTTTGACAAGTTCTCAGGACCCCACGGGGCTGACGTGGTGGTTTGGAAGCCCCGGGAGTCCTGACACAGGGGTCATGATTGCTTAGGCCCCGCCGAGTCCTGGGAGCCGCCCAGGGGGCTTGGAGAGCCGCTATGTGGCGCAGGGCACGGGGTGCCCATCTGGTGGCGACGGAGGGGCAGGTGGGCCAGGAGAAACCACCTGTGCCCCTGATTCTGTCTGATGCCAAGCAGGTGTCCTCTGCGTCAGGGGACAGTGACCAGCCTGCCTTCGGGACACCAAAAGTGAGGCTGGGAGTGCTGCCTTTGGGAGTGGGGTGGGACTGCACGTAAACCCCGCACTGGGTACCATGGGGCGAAGGAGGGAAGGCAGCAGAGAGAACCCTGGAGGCCCAGCATGTTCCGTCCCGGGGAGCACGTCCTGTGTGTGTCGTTTAGTCAGAAGGATCCACCAGGGTAAGTGTCAGTGTGGACAAAGGTGCTGTACCTTGCAGCATGTCAGCCCCGGGGGCAGCGGGGTGAAGGGCCTCCTGGAACTCTTCAGTAAGTCTGCAATCACTTCAAGATAAAAAGTTGAAGAAAAACGACAGCAACTGAGAAGCAGTTTACGTGCTCTTTCCTTTCTGCATCCTCTATCCAGGGGGTGTCACGGTGAAACTTCGGCCCAAAGTTCCACCCTGCCCGTCAGGAGGGAATCCTTCAGCCAGCCCTGTGTGCCTGTGAAATGACCTGGGGCTGAGGGCTCTGGGCCCAAAAAACGGGAACACCCGCATGTCCACATGTCTCCGTGCGCACGGGACATACCGCGCACTGGGACGAAAGTGTGCAGGGAACCGCAACTGGGGCAGCCGTGTGCACAGCTCCACGTGTGTGTGTCCTGGCTGCAAGTCCAGGTCTAGGTGTGCCCCACTACAGACGCACAAACCCTCAAGAGGACTCCGGGAGGGGGGGACACCAGCGGAAAGAGCCGTGGCCCTGCACAAGCCCCAGCACCTCTGAACCCTGACCAAGGGATTTACTGTTTACTCAGAAACGCTACCTGTATACGTTTTAAATAATGCTTAGTGGTTCCTGGGGAGAGCAGGTTCCGGCTGGGGGACTCTCCTGGGGTTCACAGCACCTGGCACAGAGCAGGAATCAGATAATGCTGGATGAATGAATGAAAGAAAGAGTGAACCGGTAAAGAAACAATGGAAGGTCCCCAGTTCCCCCTCGAGCTCCCCAATCTGCCCCCTGCCCCGCCTTCTGCCACCCATCCTAGTGACGCTCCTGGGCTCACCTCACTGGCCCCCCAGGGCAGGAACCAGCTCTCCTCATCTCCAGAGACAGAGCAGTACTCTCCCACCCACTCTTTCCTCTCCCACCCGCTTTCTTCCCTCCATGCAGCCACCTTGGGCCCGGCTGGCCCTGGGGCCACATGCACACGTTTTGCCCTTGGGCCCAGGAACCCCAGCCCGTCTCTGTTGTGGGAAGCAGAGACCTAGGAACCAGGGACCCCAATTCTGTCCAGGCCATCCTCGTGGTCCCCCTGTAACCTCCTGCCCTTCCCAGGGTGCCCCTGAAGGGTCTGTTAGCTGGCATCTCCCCACCACCATCCTACCCCAGGAGAAGGCAGGGCAATGGGGTGCATAAGCCACGGCTTGGGGCTCAGACACTCTGGCAGGACTGGGAATGCTGAGATGCTGCCCCGTGGAGGGGAGGGATCTGTCCGCCTTCTCTGGAAATGCAGCAAAGACAGGCTGTGCAGCACGAGGGGGCGGCCCTGCTCAACAGTAGATACCTGTGCACAGCTTAGTGGTGGGCGCTGTCCCTGCTTGTTGACCTCCAGGCGCTCAGGGGCACTAGCCTGCATGACCCCCAACCCCCGGCCCTACCCCGCTGCCTCCAAGCTGCATTTCTAGCCCCCCGGCTCTGGTCCGCGCCCCTCCCCCCCCAGGTCCACCCAGAGACCTTCTCCACAGACCCCCCGCACAGCTCTACACGGTGCTCCTGGCTGGAGAAAGAGGGGTGGCGCTTCCGGGAGGGGAAGGGCAGGTCAGACCCAGGAGGGACAAAGGGCCCACGGGCCCTGCCCTGGGAGACTGTGGCCTGTTCAGACCTTCTTGTCCAGCTGCAGGTCCCAGGCCAGCCGGGAGGGGTTGGGGGAGCAGGGCACTGAGCCCCACTGGAGTTCGCCATGCTCCGAGGCCACACGAGGGCCATGGCATCCCAGACCCTCCACGGTGGCCACGTGTGCCTACCTCCCCGGTCAGCACCCCACGGGGGCGCCCCTGTCCTCCCACATTTCTCCCCTTCCTCGTCCCCCGCTGGGTACGGTTCTCTGCAACCTGACGGAGGGAAGGCAGCCTGCCTCACCAGAGGTCTTCCTGGGCTGCCCACCGGAGCGCCCCTCGCCCCAGCCTCACGGCCGTCGTGTATTAGACACGGGGTGGCCGCTCCTTCTCTCCAGCCCGCAGGCTGTGGAGGGGAGGCCGGGCAGGCGGGAAGGTGGGTCCCAGCGGGGAGGGCGTCTCCCACAGCTGCAGCCACCCCTGAGCAGGGCTGTGGCTCATTCCCACTGAGCGCATGCCCTGGCTTTGGGGCCCAGCCTCAGACAGTCTCCTGAGGGCCCTGGCCTGCCGCCCAGCCCTTCTCCTCATGGCATGGCCACCCCCCACCTCCCACGCAGGATGTGGCCTGTATCCGCGTCTCCTGCGTGTGTGAGGGGGAGGGCGGGCTATCTCAGGACCCCGCTGGAGTTCAGAGCCTTGCTGCAGCCCTTCTCCACCATCAAGTTCCCAAGGGCCCAGGAGCCACGAGGTCATAGCAGTCGTCCCCATGAGACCTCGGAGTTGCAGGCACTGTCCTCGCCCTGCAGACTCTCCCCTTCCCACCGGGGGGCAGAGAGGGCTGAGGCCCAGCTGCATCTGCTCGCCAGCCCCCAGGGCAGGAGAAGCTCAGGGAGAGGCCGAGACCAGCTCACCAGGGATGGATGCCGGGGTCCAAGAGGGGAGAGGGAGGGGCCCACGAGAGCAGAGCTTGGCTCCCTCGTGGTCGGCAGGATGGGCAGCGGCTGGAAGGACTCGGGCTGAGTCTGAACACTGCACCCCAGCCTTGCCCTCGCCTGACCAGCCATGTGACCAGGTGGTGGCCTCACGTGGAAGGTGACGACACACAGGCCTCTGCCCTGGGATGTCTGCCATGGGCAGGTTTCAAGGTTCAGAGCCCTCTGGGGGCCGTGGGCCTTTGGGTCCAGTGTGGGGTGAGCCCCAGGTCACTCCACCGTGCCAGGGAGAGGCTCTCAAGACACGTCCTGGGCCAGCAGGGACCTGCATGGACCTCCACCCATCCCTTCTCTCTCTGTTATCACCAGGGACTGCTCCCCCGTGTGAGAGCTGAGGCCCCTGGAGGAGGGCCCGGTGGGGCGAGGGTCCTGGGCAGAGCCCCGAACAAGCATGGGGCCAGGGTGTGCCGAGTCCTCCCCCGGTCCTGAGGTCTCAGTAAGCGGGGACGCCATGGCTGTGGAGAGCGGAGGCACATCTGCAGGTGGGTCCTGCTGCTCCAGAGCCTGGGCATCCCGAGGGCAGTGGTCAGTTAACGGGACCCTCGGCTGAGCTTTGGTGCCAGTGACTCAATCGCACAGGAATCTAGGTGCTGCTGGGAAGCCGGTTGTAGACGGGCCAGCATCCGAGTCAGCTGGCTTCAGTAACGGAGGTGACCCCCATGACCCGGGCGGGCCCTCAGACATCTCCTGACTGATGATAAAGGTGCTGTTGGTTCCGTCTCTCTAGCACGGCGGGGCTGCAAGGGCGGGGTGAGGGCCGCCTTCCTGCAACAGCCCGAAGAGGTTCGGGCTTGTGTCCATTTTACAGACGGAGCTGGGGTCCAGGTAAGCTCTCCTTTCGATTAAGCATCTTCCGCTAAAAGTAAAGTTTGCCAACCACTGACGGAGCCAAACCTCATCCACGCCCCAAAGGAGGCAGTGCAGCCAGGGGAGGAAGAGGCCGGGCCGGTCAAGGGCAAAGCCAGTTGGGCGCAGCCCCACACACCCTGCAGCCTCAGCCTCTCCCTGTCTGGGTCTGGCGCTTTGAGCCAGGGTGGGAGAGGGACCTGGCAGGGAGCCCCCTGCAGCCGGGCCAGGCAGCCCGGCCCCTCTCCCGGCATCGATCACTGGCGGGCAGCCCCAGGTCTGTCATCAATCACCCAGGGTTGATGGAACCTCACTTCTGGAAGATTCCGGAACAGTCTGCTTCACCGCTCCCATTCTTTCTCCAGAAGCAGGGTGGCGTCAGGGAGCTGTTTGTGGCCTCCTCTTCCCCCGCCCTGCGCCGACCTGGGGTGGGGCTCCAGGCCATTCTCCTGAGGCTGAGCCCCACCTCCATCGGCTGTGCACTGGGGACCCTGGGTAGGAGGGTTGGCTGTGGTGGTCTCAGGGCGTAGGGGATGCTGCCTGCCCGCCGCCCCGCTGATGCAGACTTGGGCGCCATGGCCAGTCCTAAAGATAGGCCAACCCCAAACCAGGCCAAGGCCCCTGGGGCTTTGGAGCCCCCCGCACGCAGGCCCCCAGGGGTCTGTTCCCCACTCCCCATCCAGGGAACCCCTTGGAGGGTGGCCCCAGAGAAGAATCGGGGTGACAAGATGGAAAGACACAGGAGGCGGAGATGCCTCTGGAAAAAGCATGCTGGTCCGGACAGGAATCCCTCAGATGTGCCCCAGTGCAGGCCCGGGTAGCAGAGCATCTAACCTCGCCCAAAACGAGGTCTGGCCACGGCCCCGGCTTCCAGGAGGTGAGCCCTGAGCCCTTGGAAGGTACCACCCAGCGGGGGTGTCTTTATTCACCTGGCGACCTCGGTGACAAATGTAATGTGAGGTGCAGTCTTGGGGTCATGTGGTGTCAGTTGACCTCAGGAGGGGCTGGACGCTGAGGGCAGCCGCTTGGCCAATCATAATCAATGGATCGTGCTCCCGTAGCGGGGCTCCCGGCGAAGCTCCAGACTCGGGCTGCAGTGAGCCCACGACTGGCTGTGCTCCGGGCCCAGATCTCACGTGGATGTGGGGAGGCCAGCCATCCTACCTCCAAGAGAGGACAGTGGAAGCTTCCTGTCTGGCGTTTCTCCCAGGTTCTGCGCTCAGCTTCTCCCCATGGCTGCGTTTAACCTGTCTCCTTTCCCAGGAAACACCATAACCCTGAGTGCTGCAGCTCGGGTGTGTTCTGAGAGTCTTTCTAGTGAATTACAGAACGTGAGGCTGGTCTCAGGGACCGCAGACTTGTCACTGATGTCAGGAACAGTCTTGTGTGGATTCTCCCCCCCGCCTGTGCCGGGTAAACTCTGGACCCCACCTCCCAGAGCTGCTGCGGGGAGACTGGTCCTACTGTCCCGGGGGGCCCCCGACATGTGGCGGAGGTGCTGGAGGTCACCCACTTGCTCCTCTGAACACAAATGGCTGTGCTGGCAGGGCGGTGAAGATGGAGAAGGGTCTGTAAACATCTAAACAAGCTCTGGCCACTAGCCCTCTGGGACTCAGGTTCCTTAGCTGGAGAACGGCACAGCGGGGTCCGCCTACTGAGGTCACCTTCCAGGGCCACACTGCAGCCACACGGGGGGCCGGGCCAAGGCTCCACCTCCGCCCAGCGGGCCATCTGCACAGACCTCAATTTCAAACAGAATCAAAGTCTTTTTAGAGTTTGGACAAAAATCTTGTGATTTTTCTTCTTTTCAAATAGTTTGGGCTTGGCAAGTCCCAAACTATACTTTGCCAAGCTCTCCTTCCTCCTGTAATTTAAAGAAGAAAAAAAAAAACAAGACGCCAAACCACTGTGCATTTCAAGGGGAACTCGGTCTGTGTGCCACTTCTGCCGCGTCATCAAAATCACGGTTTGGAGAATCGACGTCGGGTCCAACAGCCTCGCAGAGCCTTTCCCCGAGTTTGGTCATTTTCTATTTTATCGTTTTATTTTTAATCCGTCCACAAGGTGCTGTCTCTGCAGGGATTTGGGAGCCGGCCAGGCCACAGGTGGCCAGGTGATCCCTGCCGAGAACCCCTCCCCAGGGCTGCCAGGCCTGAGGGCCGGTACCCGGGAGCCGGCGGGCCAGACCCCAGATGTGGGCGGAAGCGGGACAGCCGGTGAGGGGTCCTGGGCTGTGAGCTGCTGCCCTCCGCCCTGCCCGTCCACTTCAGAGGCTAGGGACCCAATACCGTCTCCCGACTCTGTGTGCCGGGACAGACAGACTTGCTGACACCACCCACAGGGCCCAGAGGGCCTCGGGGGCCTCTGCTCCGTGCTCAGGGAGCTAACAGGGAGGGGTTGCTCTACCACGGTGGGGTCTGGGGAAGGATGAGGGCCTCGGGATCAGGGCTGGTGCTTGCCCTGCACCTTGCCCTCTGGGGGTCCCCTGGGAAAACAAAGGATAGAAGGGTGGCCTCCTGGGTGAGCAGACCCCAGGCAGGGGAGACACCAGAGGGATAGGACCCCTGGCTGAGCTCTTGGGACAGGCAGGCGGGATCCGCTGTCTGGTCCATTTGACTTGGCTGCCAGGACTCCCCCTGACCAAGCCCCGTATGTCCTCCATCCGTGGGTTTTCCGTGGCCCTCAGCGGAGGAGGGATCCTGCAGATGGGAGGAGGGCCTACACCATCTGCAGATGGGTGGGTGCCATGCCCCAGGGAGCCGCTGAGCCACACGCCTCTGTGTAATGACAAGGCACCAGCCCACTTACGGGGCCGGGAGCCAAGTATCCACAGCTTTAAGCAGTGGTTTCTGCTCGGATTAAGGGATGCGCACCTCCACTTCCACCATGTGACCCATTCCGCAGATCTGCCCGGGGACACCAGGCCCACAAAGTCAGGCGCAGGCCAGCGTCCAGACCTCATGAGGGGCGGCTTCCGCCCTCCAGCCCTGGCACGGCGCTCAGCCGTGCGCCCCCAAGCTCAAAATTCCAAAGGACCTACGGTACAAAGATGTGCGGGGAGAGGCTGCAGACCCCTGGGTCTCAGCCGCTGGGCCTGGGGGGTTCCGGGGTGGGTGACTCCACCCGTTTCCAGGCAGCCCCGGAAAGGCCACACCTGCCTCCCCAAGGCAGGACGGCGCCGCCGTGAGCACAGGCGATGATGACTGGGGACGCTAAGCACGGACAGCCCGGGGCAGGACAGGAGGGGGCCAGGGTTCTACAGGGAACTTTCCAGACTGTGGGACACACAGCACCAGAAGCTGCGTAAGGCAGGCCAGGCCCGGCAGGTGCTGTCCGTCACACCCTGGCTGAACAGCAGCCAGAGGTACACGGGGGACAGAGCCACTGATGCCCCTCTGACCCCACAGTCACAGCGATGTGGCCACCTGCCCTGAGCCCGGCAGGGAGCCCCGGGGCAGGAGAAGTCACCCAGACCAACAGAACCGGAGAGCTTGGGGGCTGACCTCAGCAAATCACAGCCAGGATGGGGTTGAAAACACCTGCATCTCATGTAGGGTTTAATCCTGGGACAGAAGGATGGCTCGGCATCAGTAAATCTATAAATATAACCCACTATGTTAAGAAGTGAGGAGAAAAAAATATGATCATCTTAAAGGTGTTGAAAGCATTTCATATCCTTTCCTACTAAAAACTTTGAAATTTCTTAACAAGTAAAGAATGGAGCAAACCTCCCTAACGTGATAAAGATTTCTTCTAGAAACCTTCAGCCAAAGTCATGATTAACGGTAAAACTTTAAAAGCATCCCCCTTACAGTCAGGAGAACAGACAAGGGTCTCCATCGTTACCAATATATTTTTTTAATAAAGTTATTTATTTATTTTTATTTTTGGCTGTGCTGGGTCTTCGTTGCTGTGCACAGGCTTTCTCTAGTTGCGGTGAGCGGGGGCTACTCTTCGTCACGGTGCACGGACTTCTCCTTACGGTGGCTTCTTCTCTTGCAGAGCATGGGCTCTAGGCACACGGGCTTCAGCAGTTGTGGCTCGTGGGCTCTGGAGCGCAGGCTCAGTAGTTGTGGCACACGGGCTTCAGCAGTTGTGGCTTGTGGGCTCTGGAGCGCAGGCTCAGTAGTTGTGGCACACGTGCTTAGTTGTTCTGCAGCATGTGGGATCTTCCCGGCCCAGGGATCGAACTCGTGTCCCCTGCATTGGCAGGCAGATTCTTAACCACTGCACCACCAGGAAGTCCCACCAATATTTTTGCAACATTTCATCTTTTACCAGTATTACACTAGAGATCATAGGCAAGGCAGTAATATATATACTTTTAAAAAAGAACTGAAAGCCATAAATATTTGAAAATAAAAAGATCAAGCCATGATTAACTGTAGGTGCTATCGAGAAGTCAGAAGGGGGCCAACTGAAAAGTTGAATTCCCTGGGGGTCCAGTGGTTAAGACTTGGCACTTTCACTGCCGAGGGCCCAGGTTCGATCCCTGGTCAGGGAACTAAGATCCCACAAGCAGCACAGTGCAGCCAAAAAAAAAAAAATAATAATAATAATATATATATATATAAATGTTAGAACTAGTTTTATAATTCAGGCAAGTTGTGAGGTCACAAAGCAACATTCAACAGTCACTAACTTTCCTGTACAAGTAATGACTGAGGAAAATACATTGCCAAAAATGTCACAAGAGCCAAAAAAAATCTAAAAATAAATCCAATAAAACGTAAAAGGCCTAGATCAGGGGTCCCCAACCCCCGGGCCACGGACCACTACCAGTCCATCGCCTGTTAGGAACCGGGCCGCACAGCAGGAGGTGAACAGGGGGCGGGCGAGCGAAGCTTCAAGCGCATTTACAGCCGCCCCTCATGGCTCGCATTACCGCCTGAGCTCCGCCTCCTGTCAGCATTATGGGCAGTTGTATAACTATTTCATTATGTATTACAATGTAATAATAACAGAGTACCCAACAAATGTAATGCATTTGAGTCATCCCGAAAGCATCCCGCCACC
Organism: Neophocaena asiaeorientalis asiaeorientalis; assembly: GCF_003031525.2. Classification (NCBI taxonomy): domain Eukaryota; kingdom Metazoa; phylum Chordata; class Mammalia; order Artiodactyla; family Phocoenidae; genus Neophocaena; species Neophocaena asiaeorientalis. Next base: position 1,009,408 of record NW_020171809.1, on the reverse strand, counting down.
CCCAGCCCGTGGAAAAATTGTTTTCCACATAACTGGTCCCTGGTGCCAAAAAGGTTGAGGACCGCTGGCCTACATGATAAAAATTATAAAACTTCGTTGAAAAGAAATTTTTTTAAAAAACTGAATAAAGGGAGAAATTTGAAATACGTAAGATTCTCAATTTTGAGAAAAAAAATCAATTCTCCCAAAACTAGCCTACACATTCAGGGCAATTCATGAGACTTAAGGTCGAGCCCAAAGTTCTTACAGAGGAGAACATTTGAAAGAATAGCCAAGAAATTTTGAAAATTAAGAAATATGTGTCCTATTAAACTATGGTATTTGAAACAGTGAGGTTTTGGTCCAGATGGAAACCTGCGCAGAGACGGGAGGATGGGAGTCCGGAGACACACCTGCGTGGGTTGGAATTCACGTGGACTGACTCACATGGTTGCGGGCGAGGTGGAATCTGCAACGGTGACTCCAGGTGAGAGACCTGCCTTTGATCCACAGAGAACTCCTCAGATATCATTACAGAAGGACCAACAACAAAGGTGGAAGATGGCAAAGGGCTCGGAGAGATGGGCCCCAGGAAACACGCAAGGTGCCACGAACTTATGAGAACATCTCAACCTCCCAGTCCTAGGGAAGCACAGATGGAAACACTCGTGAGATTCACCTGTCGTCCGGGTGGGCACATGACAAGGGGCTTCACCTGGCCCGGTGTTTCGGGAGGACAATTTGGCCATGTTTATTTAAAATATTGAAGTGCATACCCCATAACTCAGCAGACGTGTTTCTGATCATCTGTTCTATAGAAGAACTCATGTGTGCTCACGTAGACTCACTGGTGGGGTTTAATGTCGATTTGTCTGAAATAACAGGACTCTTGAGCAGAGGCGTGGTTAAACAGAAGGAGAATGCAGCCGCTTCTCAGAATAAAGAGGAAACAAACAGAAAGGACAGGGTGATCTGGACACACGAATGTGAAATGACCACCAGGACTTAGGGTTCAGTTAAAAATGCCTGATAGGGCTTCCCCGGTGGCACAGTGGTTGAGAGTCCGCCTGCGGATGCAGGGGACATGGGTTCGTGCCCGGTCCGGGAAGATCCCACATGTCCTGGAGCCGCTGCGCCCGTGAGCCATGGCCGCTGAGCCTGCACATCCGGAGCCTGTGCTCTGCAACGGGAGAGGCCACAACAGTGAGAGGCCTGCGTACCGCAAAAAAAAAAAAAAAAAAAAAAAATGCCTGATAGACCTGAACAATTAGGGTCTCTCGGATGCCCAGATAAGACCCAGAGAAAGTTCTAGAAGGGCATGCCTGCAGTGTTAACCTCCATATTCTGGATGGAGGGTGTGATCTGGGGTGTGAACAGGAACTTTATTTTTCATCACACACTTCTGAATTTGGAGTTATAACCACCATGTATACATACGCTACAACCACGTATACATACGCTACTGGAGAATTTTTTTAAGTTTTTAGGGAGCTTTAAATTCTGGCTGTTCGTCGTGCACACTGCATCTTGGCTGAGAGCAGCGGGCTTCGGCCACCTCTCACCCCAGCACCTCTGCCCACTCCAGCAGGGGCTGCAGCAGACAGTCCCCCTACCCGAGGCCCTGCGGGAGACCCTCCTTGGTTCGGACAGGTGGACCCACCTGTCCAAACCAAGCGTGTCACCTGTAAGTCCCAAGATCCCGGGCCCTCCTTCTACCCCGTACATAACTGCACTCCTGGCGCCGGGGGCACCCAACCCAGCTCCTGCCTGGTGTCCCCGGGTGTTTCTGACCACTGCGGGGGGTGGGCGGGGGGCTGGGAAGGTTTCTGGTTTTTTTTTTTTTTTTTTTTTTTTTTTCTCTTTTAATTTTTCCCCCCA
>NW_020171809.1:998062-1007228 GCF_003031525.2 Neophocaena asiaeorientalis asiaeorientalis | reverse complement strand
TTGTTTTTTTTTTTTTTTTTTTTATAATTTTCTCCTTTAAATTTGTCCTGCATCTGGCATGTAGTACAAGCTTTATTTATTTATTTATTGATAGATTGATTGATTGATTGCTGTGTTGGGTCTTCGTTTCTGTGCGTGGGCTTTCTCTAGTTGCGGTGAGCGGGGGCCACTCCTCATCGCAGTGCACAGGCCTCTCACTGTCGCGGCCTCTCTCGTTGCAGAGCACAAGCTCCAGACGCGCGCAGGCTCAGTAGTTGTGGCTCATGGGCCCAGGTGCTCCGTGGCATGTGGGATCTTCCCAGACCAGGGCTCGAACCCGTGTCCCCTGCATTGGCAGGCAGACCCCCAACCACTGCGCCACCAGGGAAGCCCAAGGTCTCTGGTTTTGAAGTGCATTTTCCACAATTGTAGTTAAGTCAGAATACCCAATCTGGACAGCTTGAAGGCGCAGACGTAGAAATGGTCATTTGGTGAGACTAGCTCCTTCCAGAGAGTCTGCAGGGTGGAAGGAGCCTGAGGCTGGGGGTCTCTCTGAGGCAACGGGAGGGTCAGCAAGCAGGCTGGCTGGCGACCACCGCTCTGAGCCTCATTCTGAACGTGGTCCTGAGGGGCGTGTGCCATCCCCACAGGACAGGCCCCTGAGGATGAAGAAGCAGGACATCGGGGGTCTTCGTGGCCCGGACCAGGGCATGAGGGACACGTGCAGGGTGTGAACACTCAGGTGAGGGCCAGCCTGTGCTGGTCAGAGCAAAGGCGACTACCCACCCTGGGAGTCCCTGAGCCAGGGAGCCAGAGGTGGAGGGTCAGGGGAGGGGGGCGTCGGGGAGTAGCCTCACTCACCTGTGGATGAAGGATGGGTGCGCCAGTTCCCGTCGTGAGCTCCGTGGCCTGCTGTGGTTCATGACCTGGTGGTGACGAGCCGGTGGCACGCGGAGAAGCCTGTATGGGAACCTGACATTGCGACGACATTGCTCTTGTCTGCTATAAAAGGGTAGATCCGTTCCCAGTGGGTGGGAAACTAAAAACTCAGAGCTTGAGAAGCTCTGCTCTTGCCAGGCACTTCCCCTCGCCACCCCTTCCCTCCCTCCCAGGGGACCTGCCTTCAAGGTGACAAATGCAGGTCCCCACCAGGGCTGGAGTCAAAGGAGGACACGCTGCCAGCTTGCCTCCTCCCCTGGAACTCTGGTGTTCCTCGCTGTCCCCACTCTGGAAGGAACTGTCACAACAGCTTATCACAAGAACGTCCCAGGAGGATCGCTCACGCCAGGTGCGCTCCTAGGCTTCACTCAAATTAATCAGACTTACAAAGAATGACAGCCCTGGTTTGTTTTTGGTGGGGAGCAGGTTACGCAAAATTCACATAGCATACAATTAACCATTTTATACGATTCGGTGGCATTTGGTACCTTCACTGTGTTGTACAACCACCACCTCTCTCTGGCTCTAAAACGTTCTCATCACCGCAAAAGGAAGCCTCACCTATCGGCAGTCACGCCTGCCCCAGCCCCTGGCTACTACCAACCTGTTTTCTGCCCCTATGGATTTCCCTCCTCCAGACATTTCGTATAAGAGGAATCAGACAATGCGTGGCTTTTGCGACTGGCTTCTTTCACTGAGCGTAATGATTTCGAGGTTCATCCAGGTTGTAGGCTGTGTCAGCACTTCATTCTTTTATGGGTGAAAACTACTCCATTGTGTGGACGGACCACACTTGCTTCATCCACTCATTAGTTGGTGGACATTGGGGTCGTTTCCACATTTTATCTGCCGTGAACATTCGTGTACAAGCTCTTGTTTGACTACCTGTTTTCAGTTCTTTGGGGTATATATACTTAGGAGTAAAATAGCTAGGTCAAATGGTAATTCTCTTTTTCTTTTTAAGGACCCACCAAACTGTTTTGCCCAGTGGCTGCACCATTTTACATTCCCATCAGCAAAGTACGGCAGCTCCAAATTCTCCACATCCTGGCCAACATTTGTTATTTTCCATCTCTTTTATTATATCCATCCTAGTGGGTATGAAATGGTACTTCCTTGTGGTTTTTTTTTCTTTTTGCGGTACGCGGGCCTCTCACTGTTGTGACCTAAGTCCAATGTATCCATTTTTTTCTTTTGTTGCCCGTGCTTTTGGTGTCCTAGCTAAAAGCTCATCGCCAAATCCAAGGTCATGAAGATCGACCCCTGTTTTCTTCTAAGAGTTTTATAGTTTTAGCTCTTCCCATTTAGGTCTTTGATCCATTTTGAGTTAATTTTTGTGTATGGTGTGAGCTAGGGGTCTGACTTCATTATCCCAGCACTATTTGTTGAAGGGACTATTCTCTCTCTCAGTGAATGGTCTCCGCACCCTTGTTGAAAACCAATTGACCATAGACATGCACGGGCTTATTTCTATTCCATTGGTCTATGTCTTTACGCCAGTATCATGCTATCCGATTACTATAGCTTTGTAGTGGGTTTTGAAATTGAGAAATGTAACTCCTTCAACTTTGTTGTCCCTTTTTAAGGTTATTTGGCTATTCAGGGAACAACCTTGTATCGCGCCCGTTTTTCCTATGCGATAAGGGTGAAAGCAAAAGATACAGTGCCCTCCTGGGGTGGCTCAGCTGTGTTGGAGGGGATGAGGGGAGAGGTCTCGGGGCGAGGCAAGGGCACTGGGGCTGCAGGCCGGGGGCTGAGGGCACAGTGGGCAGGCACCTCAGGCCACCCTCCCCGGCTCCAGCCCCAGCCTCAGGCCTGGGGAGCCCTTTGATCTGGGGCCCTCGGGAAGGACTAGGCCAGCCCGTCTGTCCCCTTCTCGGGGACACCTTTGCCAGATTCTCACTGAAGTGCATGCACCAAGGTGACAGGCAAACTGGTCAACGTCACCATCCGGTCTAAGCCGCCAACTGCCTACGCGGAGGGGACACTTGACCTCCAGTGCCCCCTGCCTCCCAACAAAGGTGGGCCATGGCCACGTCCTGCTCACCCAGAACTGGCCCAGGTCTGGGACACTCGGGCTGAGCTTGGCTGTAGGAACGACCCAACAGGCCAGGTCACGGCTGCAGGCTGTGGTCACCAGCCTCCCCTTTCTCACCCAACTCCTCAGCCGTGTTGCTCCAGCCGGTGCCTCCTTTATCCATGGGAATGTCCCTGCTGTGCTGGGGGACGGGGGCCTGTAGCCTCCCGTGCGCAGGGCCAGGGCCAGAACCCTCCCTCACCTTGGGTTGCACCCAGGACAGCAGGGCAGGACGAGGCCGAACCGCTCCCCACGCCGTCCCTCCCAGCAGCGCAGCCCTGACTCTGGAAGCAGCCTGCCCCTTGAGTACCCCTTCCTCCCACCTTCCGCCCGTTTCCAGGGGTAGGGGTCCCGGTTCAGCGTCAGATGTCCCCTCACCCAGGAGGCTTTTACTCTTGCACAGAGAGTCAGAGCCCGGCAGTGTCACTGGCAGACCACGGCGGCTCGAGTCTTCTCTCAGCCCCACCTGCCAGTGCCTCCCCTCGGGGTCCGGAAGACGCGAGTTCCCACCCTGGGACTCGGTGCACCTGCCAAGCTTGCAAGACCTGCTCCTTGGACCCTGCAGGGCCCCCCAGGAGAAAGCGTCCCCTCCCTGGCTCTGTCCCGGCCCCAGCTTCACACAGCGCATGGTGGGCTGAGCGTTGGGTGGCTGGGCCGGGTCCTGACCACACAGGCTGGGGGCCTCCTCCGCCCGGCGTACAGGCCCCGCCCCCAGCCCATGGGCTGCCCACCAAGGCCGCTGAGGCCAGAGCCACCTGCCCACTGTTCTCTGCTCCTCCCGGGCTGGCCGACAGGGGCCCCCAGCCTGGCCACCTCTCCCGTCCTCCCTGCCGACTCAGCCCCTTCTCTCAGGCAGACTCCCTGGGGAAGACCCTCGGACCGACGGCCCTGCAGCCTGGGGCACCTTCGTCAGGAGCAGCAAAGATTGGGACAGCCAGTCAGAGAGAGGTCCGTTCCTGGAGCACCACTCAACGGCCACGTGGTACAGAGGAATCATCGCGTCCTGGGCAGCTGGGATCTTGGCCCACGAGGCGAGCGCGGGGTCCGCGCCTACAGGAGCTCAGGGAGCATCTAGGTGAGTGAGCAAGGCGATGCCTTGTTGTAGATGCCCATCTGCCTCTTCCTGAAAATGACAGCTGGAATCTGGGTCCTCCTTCGGCCACGTGGCGGACCCTGGTGCTTCTGGGCCAGCTCCTCCCAGGGGCGAGTCCTCCACGGGGTTCTCAGAGGATGCCTCGAGCCTGACCGAGCCCTGGAAACTGCTCTTTGCTTTGGGGACCCAGCCCGAGGGCTCTCCGGGTGATGAAGGAATGCTGGGAGGCCTCAAGTGCGGAAGACCGACTTCCCTCGAGGTTCCGTGAGGTCCCAGGTGCTGCATCTGCGGGGACACATATGTCCTCGGCCCCAAACCTCTGGGGCTGGAAGCAACCTCAGACCTGCCCCAAGACGAGTGGAAGATTCCGGGAGTGAAGAGCCAGGCTTGTCTGGGGCGGAGGGAGTGGCCTGGCTTGGTTTAATGTGATGGTCAGCGGTCAGCCGCAAAGTGCGTGGCCGGGGGCTCTGGCATCACCCTGCAGGCAGAGTCTTTGCGGGCTTTGGATAGAAGCTGGTTCTAGAACCAGCAGCCCGGCCATATGGACTGGAGAGAGAAAAGATGAGAAGCCAGCGACAGTCCAGGAGGGAAGAGGTGCGGAGGGGCCCACGGAACCAGGCAGGGAGGGCCGGCCAGCCCAGCCGGAATGCAGCGAGCTCCCGGTGGCCTGGGCCTGCCAGGAGAGCTTCGCCCCAACACGTCAGATGGTGCCTGGACACCCCGGGTCCCGGCTTAGCCCTTCCCCGGGGACGGTCCAAGGAGCCGGGGCGAGGAAGGGGGCACAGGGAAGCGTGCGCCAGGCGGGCCCAGGGCTGAGGATGGGGCCTTCTCCTCCAGTGGGTTCGCAGACCCCAGACTCAGCCGCCCTGCCCGCGCAGCTCCTCCCCAGCGAGCCCCGCGTGCACGAGAGGCCTGCCCAGGCTGCTGGCGGATCAAAGGGCCCCGCAGAGCTGAGCAGGCTGCCAACAGGTCTGCCTTAAAGTCTGAGCCGGGCAGGGGGACAGGTAGGACCACCCTTGCGGAACAAGAGAACCCATGTTTTGTCTGACCTGCTGACCCCACGGTGCTCAGCAAGGGCCTCCTCCCGAGAGGCAGCCCCTGCCCTGGCTTGGGGAGCAGCTCGGTCTCAGAGCAGAGTCAATCTTCTGGGGGTTGGGGACGAGGCCCACGTCTGGGGGGCCTCCAGAGTCCCACTGAGTGTCTGGGCAGAGGTGGGGCCAACTTTGGGGTCTCCACACTGGGGCGATCCCGGGGCGGCCTTGGGCCAAGACTCTTTATACGGACAAGAGATGCATTCCCGAGCTGACGAGTGAGGGACTCTAAGTGTTCTCCCACCTCCCCACAGAGGCAAGGAGCTGCAGTAAACCAGTGGCATCCACGAGGCCCACAGGGTGGCTCCCCCTCCCACCCCCAGGCTCTGGGGAACGCTGTCAGGGACCCTGATTCCGTCTGCAGACGGCCCGCCTGGCGAAGCCTCTGCTCGGCCAGTGTCACATTCCCCTCTATCAGCCACACCCCGTGGCATCTACTTCCTCTCTCAGGCTGCTGCCTGGGGCCCCCGTGCCCTACAGAGGCGGGGGGACCCTGTGTCCTCCACTGACTCCCAGGGCATCACAACACCTCCGGGGCCCCAGTGGGTCAGGGTGTGGCAGCCTAGCTGTCCTGCCCAGTGCCCTCTGACCCCGTGCCTTTCTGCCAACAAGATGGGGCCCTCGTTAGGGACACGGCTGGCAGTGGCGGTCGTCAGCAGACACGTGGATGGAATTGCTCAGTCTATCTGAAAACTTGCTTTGGGGGCTCCCCTGTTGCTCCGCAATAGCTGGGGAAGGGGAGCACAGGCCCGTGGGGATCCAGAGGTGGAAGCCAGCGGGCCGGCAGCCCTAATGTGTGGATCCGGCGACCCGCTCACTCCCCGTCTTCTGAGCAGCCGGGGCCCACCGTGCCCTGACCCCTCCCTGGCCGGAGAAAGGAAGTGGGGGGCAGGGTGCTGCCCTTCAGGACTCGGGGTCACTCCTTGAGAAGACAGAAACGTGGGAGAGCACAGGCCCCCTTCCGAGATGACTCTAAATGGTCCCTTTCTTCTCAGCCCTCCCTTGGTGTAAGCAGAGGGCAAATCCATCATACACCCACTCGTTCAGGGACAATGCCACTTCCTTTTCGTGAGCAAACCACTCACTCCTTCCTCCCTTCCTTCCGTTGCACGTCTGTGTCTGCACGTCTGTGCCCACACCTCTGGCAGACCAAGGCCCCAAAGCAGGAGGTGGTGGTCTTGGTTGGAGCCACAGCAGCCATGTGTGGGCTCACGAGGCCCTCCCCAGTGTAACCCAGCCCTGGCTCCCGAAGCCCAGGCTGTGTGGGGATCCCTCACCCTGGGCTGCCCCAGACGGGCACTAGATCTGAACGGCAGGGCCGGGGCGGCAAGTGGGGGCCCGGCAGAGGCAGCTGTGCCTCAGGAACAGCGGAGTCCCAGCAGCCGGCACTGGGGCAGCTCCTCTGGGCTTCATGACCTGGGATGGGGCCCCTTCCCTCGCCCAGTAACAGTGTCCACGTCTGTACAACATATGCAGCAAGGAAGGGGGCTCTGCGGGCCGGGCAACTGGATGGAAGAGGTGAAGGAACACTGCAGGTGCACAGGCATCTCCCCTCCAGGTCCCCAAAGCCCCGTGACCTGGCAGAGCCGCCTCGAGCCGTGACCACCTAGCAGTCAGCTGCCTCCACACCTGGCCTTTCAGCTCCTGGTCAGCAAGGCCCTCTGGCAGGCGCAGGCCCCATCCAGAGCCAGAAGGATGGTCCCGCCTGGCATCCCGCTGGGCCACAGGCCAACACCGTGGCAGGGCCTTCATTACTGCCTCCTCCCGGGCCCTGAGAATGGGCCCCCAGGAGCTGGGTCCACGTGGGGTCACAGCAGCAGCATCCCTCCCGCACAGGCACAGACCTCCCTCCTAGATCCTCACAGAGGAAATAAGGAAACTAAGCTGAGTGCCACATCCAGAATCACACTGCTGACAAGTGGGAGGGCCGGGATTTGAACCCAGGTCTGTTCCGTTCGCTCCAGGACAGGACCAGGGAGCCGGCCAGTGCCGGGTACCGAGACGATGCATCTCCTTTCCTCACGTTGGCTTTCTGTCACTTTCAGTCATCAAGTGTCCCGATGATGGAAAACTGGCAAGAAACTGCACCTGGTGGGGAGGCACACCTGTGCCCTGGGAAGGACCTCCGCCCCGGCCTGGCCCCTGGCCTCCCCTCGGCCCCCTCAAGTGCATAGAGGCTGGGCACCCACGAAGTCACCCAACGTGGAGGAGACCAAGAGGAACACAGCCAGAGCCCCGCACACCCGGGGAGGGGAGGGTGCCCGGCTGCCACTCCCAGTTCTCCTTACAGCCATTCTCCAAAGGGACACTGCACCCCTCACTTAACCGCCTCCCCTCGACGTCAGGGAAATGAGAGCTCGGATCCAGCTGGGGGCGTGTCTCCTCACTAGGGGACACTAGGGGAAGGGCCCTGGCTGCGAGGCTCGTGACCTCTGAAGGGGAACAACACAGGGACCTTGCAGGCAGTGGTGAGGATTTCTCTAGGGGATGGAGTCATCGTGCACCTGGGAGGGGCGTGTGCAGGGGCCGTGACCGTGACCACCATGTCCTGAAAACCGGCCACGCGAGCACGGCACGTGGACATTCCGGCCACACCACTGTCTGGAGGCCCAGAAACGCACTGGACGCCGATGCCACCCTGAGAAATCTCCCCGTCTGGCCAGATTAAGAGGAGGCGACAGATCCCCATAACGACGACAGTAAGTGTGTGCGACTCCATCGAGCCTCCGGCCGTCTGGCTCCTGCCCGACCCGGAAGCACGTGGCTGGAGGTGAGCTCCTAAAGAGAAGGCGGGGGCAGGGGCCCGGCGGGCACGGGGGAGGCATCCAGGCAGCTGCACCAGGCACGGGCAAGCAGGGACGGGCTGGCCTGAGCGCTGCACGGGATCTGGGAGTCACCAGCGGGACCGGGCGGCAGGCAGGTGCGTGAGCAGGGCCGGGGCCAGCACACTGGGGTAGGGGCCTCCCAGCCCCTCTCACACGATGACTCAGTGTCTCTGGGCGAGGGGGTAGAAGGCTGCAAGCCCCCTCTGAGGCTGCTGAGCCCAGCACTCTGGGAACCCCAGGGGAGGCGTGGGGCCCTCCTTCCTGCCCTGCTGTGAGGTGAAACCATTAGCCCCCAGGTTCAAGGTCTGGGCGCCCTTATTGGTACAGGGTGGTTACCCTGGGGTCCTCTTCCAAGGGTGCCTATTTACTGCATTTCCCCCCATTTCAACCAATCAGGCACCCAGGGTCATGACCTGGTGGTCTCTGGGGCCTTTGCACACGTATCAAGAGAGCAGGAACGGGGTGGGGGAGTGCAGCAGATGGGAAGAAAGAAACGGAGGCGCCCTCAGCTCCCGTCCCCCCGCCCCGGTCGTTCACCTCACTTCCCGCGGCCCGCACCCCCATCCTCTGCGGCTACCAGCACTGTCCACCCGCCCTGCACGGTCCCCCGCCGCCTCACTCACTGTCACGCTCTCCTCAGCCCCCAGCAATCTGACCTGTTGTCGGCCCGACGCCATCCCTTCCCCAAGAGGTCACCTGCCACCGCCCAGCGGCCCAAGCCAACGGACAAGCTTCTGCCCCCCTCGCTCGCTTCTCGAGCATCCAAAGCATCACGTGGAGGGGACACCAAACCCGCTGACGATCTCCAACAACTAACTCGTTGGTTTTGCCTCTACGCAGGAACGGGCGCGCGTGAGGTCTAGACTCTTGGCTAGTTTCCCACGTACAGCCCCCCACTCTCCTCCACAGAAAAAATCAAGTGTGAGCTGGAGCCGCGGGAGAGGTGGCTGAAATGGGCGCGGGGGCGAGGGGCCGTAAAGGGGTGCAGGCCAGGTGCGGGCGGGGGACCAAGGGGACCAAGGCTGTGGATGCGGACGCGCGAGGCACGCGGCCAGGGTGCAGGAAGGCACGGCCTGATCCGAGGAGAGAGAAAACGGGAGGGATGCCGACTTCGGCTGGGGGCGGGGAAGCCCCTGATAGGCGCGCGGAAGGCGTGATGTCA
>NW_020171809.1:982367-998002 GCF_003031525.2 Neophocaena asiaeorientalis asiaeorientalis | reverse complement strand
CTCCGGACCGCGAGCCGAGTGCGCCGGGACCTTGGCTCTGCCCTTCGCGGGCGGGGGCTGCACGGGCCCGGCCGGGGGCGCCGCCGGCCCCGCCATGGAGCTCCGGGCCCGAGGCTGGTGGCTGCTGTGCGTGGCCGTCGCACTGGCCGCCTGCGCCCACGGGGACCCTGCCAGCAAGAGTCGGAGCTGCGGCGAAGTCCGCCACATCTACGGGACCAAGGGCTTCAGCCTGAGCGACGTGCCCCAGGCGGAGATCTCGGGTGAGTGACCCGGCGCTCCCGGGTCTCCCCTGCGCCCCCTTCTCTCTCCCGTTCTGCCCTCGTCCGCCCTGCGCCTCCGCGCCCCGAGCCGCCCTCCCTCCGCCCGGGTCTCCTCTGCTCCGCTCGGCCGCCCCCCGGCCCCCAACACGCACACCGGCCCCTTCCCGGCGGAGCTCTCCTCGCCGGGCGGCGGACCGGGCGGTCCCCGGCTCGGTGCGTCCTCCGCGACAGGCAGGGCTGAGCTGCGGGGCCGGCTGTCGGGGTGCAGCCGACGGCGGCCATGGGCTGGGGACTCCCACCGGCTGTGCGGCCCTCTCCGGGAGGCGCCTCGGGTCGGCCCGGGGATTCCCGGGGGTCCCCGGCAGAGGCAGCCTAGGGGCCCCGGGGCGGTCAGGAGCGAACTGTGCGCTCGGGGAGGGGCGGGGGCGAGGGTGGAGAGGCTCGACCTCTGCCACCGGGAAGGGAACATCACCTAGCAGGGATTCCTGCCCGGGGAACTTGTGCTCGCCTGGCACTCAGGGCCGCCTCGGGCGGGGAGTCCAGCTGCAGGTGGTCGGCGCCTTGGATCCCGCCCAGGAGCCGTGTCATTTCTTTGTAAGAGCATCGCCGTCTCAGGCGGCCTCAGCCCTGCAGCTGCCCGCAGTCCTGCCCACACCCTCCCTGCAGGCCTCTGAGGAGCTTTGGGGACTGGAGTGAGGGTGGAGGTCTAAGGATTTCACAGACACCCCCCAGGCTCTTTCCTCCAACTGCAAACGTGTCCAGAACCACCGTGGGTCAGTGCGTCTGTTCAGGGCGCCGGGACACGGTGGATGAGAGCGGAGCAGACCAGCTTCCTGCCCCGGGGAACTCCTCCCAAACTGGGGTGGGGGTGAGGAGGGGGCATTCGAGTAGTGACACGGGGGACATGGAATGACCACAGCCACAGGAGTTCTGAGCGAGAGAGGAGTGTGAGGGGCAAGTCCATGGCCGTGTCTTGCTGGGGAATGGGAGGGGGCAGCCAGGCCCTAGACCCCGGCCCCCAGCAGGGCAGGACCCACAGAAGCCTCTGCCTTGATACCTTGACAGCCCCCTGCCCTGGGTTCAAGTCCCCCAAGGTAGGCCTTCCTGTGCCTCTGTCTGCTGGCAAAGCCCTGTCATTGTCAGGGCTGCCACCCTCCCTAGGGCACAGGTTTTGGGGGGCACATCTGGGTGCCTGGGGCCAGCACACGTCGGTTCATAAGCCCCGCCACCCGCCATGCAAACAGAGGAGCTAATGCCCGGGAATCCCTGGCCTTTCAGTTGAATCCCTTCCCCTGGACACCAGGGTCTCAGGGCAGCTGAGCAGCTGCCCTCACCCAGCCCCGATCTTAGACGGCACTCCAAGGTCCCCTCGCCCCACAGCTTTCCTTCACACGTCCACTCCCACTCAGCCACTGTGTCCTCGGGGCCATCCTAAACTTGATCGCGTCCACAGGCCTCTGTCCCAGTCAGGCTGAGAGACAGAGTGGCAGAGTCTGGGCAGCCGTCAAGGGCTGGGAGAGAGCAGGGCAGGCTGGAGAAGATGAGGCGGGGCCGGCAGGGGGCTGGGTCTTGGCCTCCTTGGGGTGGGGCTGCAGTGGGTTGGGGACCCGGGACCAGCAGAGTGCCTTGCTGCGCACGTGACGGAGGGGGGGGTGTACGGCCGCCCAGCAGCTGTCCGAGTACCGTGCCAGCCAGGGCTTCAGGTGCTGCCCGCCCCCCGCCCCCCCGGGGCCTGGACTGCGCCCCCTCCCGACCAGTGCCCGTGGCTCCTCCGTCCCAGATCCAGGGGCTTCTGGGAAGCCGCTCTCCCCAACGCCCTATGGCTTCAGCCTCCCCCGTAAGCACCTGAACTGGAGAGTGCCCTGCAGGGCCCAGGCCCCGAGGAGAGTGCCGGCGCCACGTGGGGTGAAGGAAACAGGGTGACCTCCCAAGGCAGCGGCCAGTCCTGTCCTCTCCTGCTCCGAGCAACTTGGCCGGGCTCCGTGGAACGGGCGCCCTCTGGCGGCCCCGTGGTGACACGCTGCTCTCGGGGATCCGGGCCTTTGGTCTCCTGTCCTGCCAGCCGGCAGGCAGACTTCTCCAGCCTGGGGAGCCCCCGGGGTGGACGCCTGGGCTGGCTGGTGGGGTAGAGACTCAATGCTTGCTAGTCGTTGGAAGGGAGGGAGGGCGGCCCTGGGTCTTCGGGTGGGCTTTCCGGCCTGTGCCTGCCCGGGAGAGCAGAAATGGTGTGGGCTCACGAAGGAGGGACCATCAGTGCGCACGGGGCTCCCGCTCGTGGCTGTGTGTAGTGTTTTGGATGGACAGCCAGGCGTGGCCGTGATGAGGACGATGGTCACATCCCCTTTTACGGGCTGCACAGCCCAGGTAGCCCTCCCTCCAGCCAGAGCACTGTATGGAAGGTGAGGGGGAGCTACCTCTCCAGCTGGCTCCCTCTGCAACACTGGGGAAAAGCCCAGCCCCGTGCTGCATCTCACGCACGTACATGCACACACGCGCGTGCACACACACACGCGTGCATACAAACGCGCACACACGCACGCACGCACACGGGCCGGCCATCTTCTGTCTCTGCCTGTGGGGTTGCTTCTGGTCCCCAGCTGTCTCCTGAGCATCTGCTCGGCCTCCTGACACTTGACACGGTTTGTCGTGTCTCTCTGACCCTTCGCTGAGGCCCCGGGGGCGGAGGCCACCTCTGTCTGTACTGTTCTCTAGTAGCCACAGAGCCTGGCGCAGTTCCTGGCACAAAGTAGGTTCTCAGTCACAACTTGCCTGCTGTATGCCAGCCGTGGTGGGTGGGCAGTGGGAGACGGAGGGCCTGGGCACAGGAGAAGGGGCCTGGACTTTGGGGATGGAGGTCAGAGGGGAGCGTGGGCCTGTCAGTGCAACACGGACTGGTGGGCAGCCCCTCTTCTCCTGGACCCCGGCTGCCTGTGGATTCCCCACCGAGGACCACCCCTTAGCCTCCCAGCAGAAACCACTGCTTCTCTGTGCCGTCCTGCCCAAGGCCGAGAGAGCCCTCCGAGTCTGTCGCTCAGCCGTGCGGCTCTCGCAGGCCATCTGCATACAGCCCGGCCTCACACCAGACGGTGGTGCGCACGCTGTCCTGTTCAGAGGGCAGAGGCCCCCGTGTGCCTGGCCTGGGGCCCCAGGGTGGTCCGTGGCCTCCAGCTGCTGCTCTGTCCCTTCACCACTAGAGCAGCTGAGGTTTCATCATCCCCACTGTTTTTTTTCCCCCCCCCCCCCCCGCGCTGTGGGGAGAACCACAGGTAGGGGGGCCACCTGCACGATGCAGCGGCCTGGCCCTTGCTGGAGCCGCAGTGCCGGACACGCTGCGTGCTCCTCCGAGGGGCGGGACGTCCTCTGTGGGCCTGGGCTCAGAGGCCAGCCCTGCTGCGTCAGCCTCCCCGCCACCCCCCCCACCCCCGACCTGGCTTCTCTGTGCCTCTGTTTCTTCACGTGTGACAACGGGAATAGTCACGACCACCGGAAGGCTGCAGGAGGGGTGCATGCGGGCGCCATGCACGCTGCGGCTGCCCCAGGCGTGTCCTCCCCTCTGCCCCCCCGCCCTAGAGGCCCCCGGAGGGCCTGCAGGCAGCGGCGTCTGGAACTTGGGAGCCCTCAGCGTGGGTCCCTCCGCGTGACTGTCTAGCTGGTACAGCGGATGAGGAGGGCTCTTTGCAGACCTGCTTCACAGGAAAGTAACTGAGGCCGAGAAGCCCCACAGCTTTCTTCAGGGGCCTCGGCCCACGTGGAGCTCTGAGGTCTAGAGCCCAGTCTGTTGACCCCGAAGCCGGTGGCATTAACTGCTGAACAGTCCTGGGCTCTGTGTGCTCTGGAAGCCTCATGACACCCCAGCCTGGAGGCCTGAAATGGGGCCTCAAGGGCAGGCCCTTATGAGTCACCAGCTGCCTTCTGGTCGTGGACTCCACTGCTTAGGCCGGGTTAGAGCTCCTCTTAACCGGGTCGCCTCCTGCGCCTTCTCCGGGGCCACCCTGCCTCCACCCCGACTGCTGCCGGTGACTCGGCCTTCCATGTAGCTGGGCCTCACCCTGAGCTGGTCCCGGGAGCCTGTCCAGTGAAGGCCTGCCGCTCCTGCCCTGCTAGAGAGGGCTGTTCCAGGGGCGTGAATCAGGCGACCTGCCCGGGGTGTACGCAGAGGATGGACCAGCTGTGTCCTGCTGGCCGACCCTAAGAGCAGCCCCTGGCGTGTCCCCAGCACCATGCTGGGCCAACTCCCCCAGGAGTCATGGACAGATGTCCCATCCGGGGGTAGGTGAGTCCAGAAGACAAGACAGGCCAGTCTTGGTAGACTGGTTCCATGCCGGTCCTAATAAGGGACAGCGTGAGCCCGTGGTGGACAGGGCTGCAGGGCCACTGAGGCCTCCCAGGAGAGGGACTGAGGACACCCCCGCCAGGCGGCAGGTGGGCTTCGGAGCCGCGAGGAGAGCAGAGGGTGTGTGGGTGTTCCGGGCCTGTGCTAGGCCACCCACGTGCACGGGCGCAGGTGTCGGCCTGGCTGGTCCTGGACAGGGAGACAGGCCAGGAGAGGGGCTCACCCAAGGCCACGCCGGTATCAAATCGGGCCCAGGCCTGGACATGCCCAGGTGGTGAGAGGTTGGTCAGCTCTCCTATAAGCCAGACCCTCCTCCCTGAGTCCTGGCTTGGTTCAGGAAGATGTCAGACCAAGACTCAGGGCCCAGGCCTTGCCTGTCTGATGTCTCTCTGCCTGGTCCCTGGCACCAGCTGTGACCACATCTAGCCATCAGCACAGCCCTGTGGGGTCAGGTCATCACCCACATTCGGGAGAGGACACAGGCTCAGGAGGGCGAGGGCTCCAGCCCGGGGCCACCGACCGTGTGCCAGCTGGCGGCATTCTTGCCACGTGTGTCTAGGAACAGGCCTGGGCAGGTGCTCTGAGCTGCCTGAAGTCTCTGGGCGGAGATGGTTCAGGCGGAGGTGCTGCAGTCCTCCCCAGCCCCAGGCCCTACGCCCTGTCCCCAGCTGTGGGGTGGGGGCTGTCCTGTCCTCCCAGCCATGACCCCTGCACTGGGGGCAGGGCCGGGGCCTCCAGCTTTCTCGACTGTTCTTGGTCTCGCCATGGGTGCAAGGGAAGCTCTGGATGTGAGGGGTGCATACTGGCTTTCCTGGCAGGAATCTTGGAATCCTGGGTAGATTTAGGAGCCCCTGAGGGGCCAGGCCCTACCCACCCCAGCCCCTCGTCTGCCTGTGGCCTCAGCGCTGGCTCCCACCAGCTCCTGGCTGGCTCACCTTCCTGGCACACGCGCCCCCTCCTGCCAGGTTGGCCCTCCCCACACCCGCCCTCCGCACATGCCCATCACCATCCTCCCTCCGGGGCTTGGCCCTGCTGCTCAGCTCCCCAGGCATCCCCAACACGCCCACTACTCTCCAGGGCTCTCCCTGTTTTCCCGGGGTGCTCCCCAAGTCTGGGCAACCTCAGCAGTAAGTATGCTGGGCACCGCCCATGTGGTGCCGGGCTGGGCTGGGTGCTGGGCTCAGGCGTGTGTCCGCTTCCCCCGGCTGCTGGCACAGATGCGGCAGGCTAGGCGGCCTCACAGCAGGAGTTGATTGTCTAGCAGTTCAGAGGCTAGAAGTCCAAGATCAAGGTGTCACTGGGCTAGTACCTCCTGAGGCCGTGAGAGAGAAGCTGTTCCGGGGCCTCTCCCGGCTCCTGGGGGTTGCAGGCGATCCTCGGGGGCCCTTGGTCTGTAGTCTCTGGGTTTGTCGTTATGAGTAGGTGTCCCTGTGCTGGTCTGCTTCTGAATTTCACTTTATGGAAATGAGGACACCAATCCTATCAAGTTAGGGGCCCAACCGGTTCCATTTGCAAAGACACCACACTCAGATGAGCTCACCTCCTGAAGTCCTGCGGGTTAAGACTCTGACATATGAACGAGGGTCAGGGTTCAGCCCATTGCAGGCGTGGCACCTCACTCTTGGGTGCATCCTGTCCAGGGGCGGGGATCCTGGGCTCTGGGTATTTCGGTGGGTGGCTCCTCAGGACAGGGCCATGCCATAGGCTCAGGGTCTCGGCCCAGACGTGCACCAGGGCCTTGGTGCTGGAGTGAGGGTGTCAGACCATTCTCACCCCCACCAGCCTGCAAGCTTCTCAGGAAAATGGCCAGAGCTCTGCACCCTGTGGGCCTTAACTTCTCCGACTGAGTCCGAGAGGAGGGCCGGGGGCCACTCATTCTGACATTCAGAGTCTGGTAACTGCCGACCCGCTGATGCATCTCACTTGTCCCAGAACCTGGCTGGGCGATGAGGGGCCCAGCTGTAAGACCTTCGTAGGGGTCAGGGGCACCCGTCTGGGAGAGTTGTGACTCGCTGGCACCAGCTTGCAGTGGACAGGCTGGGGGTCGCCCCCACAACAAGTGCGAGGGCCCCTGAGCAGGGCACAGAGCGTGCGGGGCAGGGTGTGGGGAGGGGAGGTGGGCGGGCCGCTGGCTCCGTGGCCCAGCCGAGGACGCTGGCTGCCGATTTGTGCTAAGTGCTCCCTGGGTTCTAGAGGCTTGGCTGGATGACAGGGCAGGCCCGGCGGGCTCCATCCACCCTGCTCCCTCACCATCTGCCCTGACCTCGGGCCCCTGGAGGCCCAGCGCCCTGCCTGCCGCCCCTGCTGCACCTTGGAGGAGGAGAGCTGTGTGGGCTCGGACTCCGGCGGGGGGAGGCCAGGCAGTTTGCGACCTGGCCGAGTCCGGGGCTGCGGGGAGGCAGGAGATGGAAGATGGGGTCCAGCATCAGGTGAGGACCAGCCAGCAGCACCGTGAGGCAGGCCTCCCATCAGCTCGCGCATCTGCAGTGTGGCCGAGCCCAGGGCCCTACAGGTGGACAGGATGGACAGGGTGGCCACAGCCGGGCCTGGGGCCAAGGAGAGCACCTGGGCTGGAGCAGGCCAGCAAGCGGAGGCCCTGCAGGCCCCGCCTTCCTCACCACTCCTTCCCACCCACTGAAGTGTCCAGGAGCCAGCCCCGGCCTCGGTCCAAGGCCCTGCGTCCTTAAGCCGTGCCCTGGCCTCCACTGGCCCGTTGCCGCCTCCCGGAGCGGGCAGGACGGGGTGCCTGCAGGGCAGGCCGGGTGCCACCTGGCGCAAACACTTAGCGTGCAGGTGGGGAAGCTGGGTCCCAGAAAGGGGTCCCCAGTGCTCAGAGCCCTGTCCCTGGAGTAGCTTCTTCTCCGTGGCCTTGCTGCCCTGGCCCAGGTTTGTCCCAGGTATCTGGTGTGGGCACCGGGCAATGGTGCCACCCATTGAGGGGGTGCCCCAGAGAGGAGGAGGTCAGGGGCGAGCCCACGCAAGCCTGCCTCGTTGGGGCGCTGGGGGGCATCCGTGTGGCCCTGTCCGTAGGTGCTGGGCGTGCGTTCCAGGCTGCAGGGGTGAGGTCGGCCAGAGGACAGAGCTGGCGGGGAGGCCACAGAGCTCCCACAGGTACAAGGAAAGACGGGCCCTGGCAGGCCCCAGAGGACTGAGGGGCTCCAAGGCTGGGACAGGTGGGCGAGCCCCAGGAGGGGCTGGGTGGGGTGTCCGGGAGAGGAGCCGGCCTGAGAGAGGTGCACGTGAGGACTCGGGCTGCAGGAGGGCCCGGCCAGCCGGCCGGCAGGAGAAGACAAGGTCAGGCTCCGCTCATCTCTAGCCCAAACTCTGCCGGCCCACCACCTCAAGGAGGGCCTCCTAAGCTCAGAGCTGGTCCTGCCGACGGGCACCAAACGGCCGCGCCCCGCCGCCCCGCCTGCTTGGAAGGGACGAGGAGAGGCTGGCCAGGCAGGAGGCAAGGCCCTTCACCCTCCTACCCGTCCATCCATTCATCCGCTCTGTGCTCACCCTCAAGCCATGGGCCCCACCCCCGGAAGGTCAGGGTCTAGTGAGAAACCCCGCAGTCCGGAGCCAGGCAGCCACTGGCCGTATCCTGAGCCGCGTCTGCGCCCCGGCTGTTGGCCCTGGGGGTGGATTAGGCTGCAGTGCTCCCAGCAGCTTGAGGGATAGGCCAGCACGTCTCCCTCTCAGGCAGGCAGCCAGGCCCTGGACAGGTGCACCTGGCAGTGACTGTGGCCCCGTGTCTCCCTGGCGGGGACATTTTTTGGGCCCGCCGTCAGCACCAGAACCTGTGGAGGTCTGTGGCCTGTGCACACCTTCGGACAGCATCCCCAGTGCTGAGGACCGCTCTCTGAACCTGAGGGTGGCCGTACGGGCTCGTCTGTGTGTCTAAGCGCATCCTTGGCGCCTGGGCCACCTGTGGACATCTGGGCCCTGTGGTGAGCCATGTGTGACGTCTGTGTGCGTCCTCAAGTGTCAGGGGCTACGGAAAGTACATCCCACCCACCTGGGACCATCTGCAGGCCCTGGGGAGACAGTTATGCCCCCTGCTTCAGGACTGGCTGAGGTATTCACTCCCACCTCCCTTCATCATGGAGTTCGGGACACACCGGACCCATAGGGGTATTTTAAAGGGACGAGGCTCTTAAAACGTTAAGCCCCACCGTCCCTGACCCCCCTCCCCTGGCCTGGCAGTGGCTGCCCACAGGACACTCCAGGCGCCTTGGCGGTCTCCCTTCCAGTGACCTAACACCCAGGGACTGCCACCTCCCTGTCACTGTATGTTTGGGAGCTGCTGCAGGTCAGACGCACAGCTAACCGCCCCAGGATAAAGTGGGTGTTCCCAACCGGGAGCAGTTCCCAGGGGGCGTTTTTGGTTGTCACAGCATTTAGGGGAGGGGACAGGGAGGCCAGGGACCCCATGAAGTGCAGGACTCTCCTGAACAGGTGGGAGGTGGCTTCCCGAAACGCCAGTCCCACCCCATGAGAAGCCCTTGAACCGAAGCTCTAGGCAGGGTGGAGCCAGCGGCCGAGGGGGCAGAGGGGAGGGGGCACCCGTCTGCTTTGGGGCCAGGATGGCCTTGCAGGGATGGTGGTGGAGTCAGCTCCAGAAGGATGGGCAAACTGGGGTGGACAGACGTGGGTGTGCAGGCAGGTCATTTGAGGCTGGGGTCCTTCACCAGGGTGCACCGGAGAGGCCCAGGTTTAGGGGTCAGGGAGTTCATGAACTTGACTGAGAAAGAAATTAATCTCCTTTTTTGCTAACCTTTAGCATTTCTTGTTACTATGAACAAGGCGACGATAGCATTCTAGAATCTGGGACTTGGTCACCAGTGGAAACTGCTGACTTTTTCATGTCCCTTTACGTTTGTAGCAAATATCTCAAAGTACCATTTCCACTCACCACAGCTCTGAGTCTCTGGTGGGCATCAGGCCTGCAGGATGTCAGAGGAAAGCGCATGGGCACCACCTCACACACCTGTTTGTAATATTCTGACGGCTGCAGCACTGCAGCTAGCTTCCTTCATGATCCTCTGCGTAATTTTTTACTTCATTGCTTCTTTATTCTGGGAACGGGTCTGCAGTCTTCAGCCAGCGGCCAAGGAGGCCCAGGGCCCAGAGCAGAGGAGGCCTCTGGGCGGCGGGCTGGGCCCTCAGCCAAGGCGGGAGGGCCGGTGGAGCACTACGTCTGCCCCAGGAGAGCCAGCGGGCCGTCCGGGAACTGGGGCAGAGCGGGGGCCCGGCCAGCTGCCTGCGGGTGGGGGTGATAGGGACACAGAGATCAGTCTCTCTGAGTCACTCGGTAGTGTTCCTTGAGCTCCTACTGTGTGCCGGGCGCTGTCCTCGGTGCTGAAATGCAGCTGCAATGCCATCCGCGCAGGGACTGGAAGGGTGTCAGAGGCTTCACGTGAGCTGCAGCTTTGCTGGCCACGGTGACCACGTGTTACTTTTGTAAGTTATAAGTAACGAGAAATAACGTGTGGGTTTAGACACACGCATGCGGTTTGGAACCATACATGTCCCCCTTGACCGCACAGCGAAGACCCCTCGCAGCCTGGGGCGGCCCCTGGCCCACGTGCCGCTCGGCCACTCGCTGTGAGCCGTGGCCTTCTCGCCCTGTCCTCCCTGAGGGCTTGAGGCGCTCGCTCGGCCACAGCTCCCCTCCTGGCCCGAGGGTCCCACGCTGCTCTTTCAGGGCTCTTGCCTTGGGCCCCCCACCCCAGGCATTCCTGGCCCAAGGAACCAGCTCCCACCTCTTCTGCTACCTAGAGTTTTCAAGGCCACCCCCCTGGCCCAGGGCCAGTGTCCTTTGGATCCAGTGGCCATTCCAGTGGCGTATGTCTTAGGAGACAGGTGGAGCCCTAGCAGAAGCCAAAAGCTGGTCTCCTGGACCCGGCCATCCAGCCGCCAGGTTTCAAGTCTGGCGCCATGCTCCCTCGCTGTGTGACCTTGGGCCAATTACTGAACCTCTCTGTGCCTCAGAATCCTTTTCTGTAAAATGGGGATGGTAGCAACACCTGCTGTGTGGAGTGGTTGTGAAACTGGGTTCTCGTGTGGAGTGCTCAGCACGGGGCTGTGTCCTGGGGGGGCATCACGGCAGGCGGGGGAGCCTGTTGGAGAGACAGGCCCATCCTTTCTCCAGAGGTGGCTGTGGGGAAGAGTGCCCCCTGGTGGGGAGGGAGGCCAGCCTGCGCTGGCCAGACACAGGGATCGACCCCACCCCCACACTGGGGGTCTGAGGGATCGGGCTGGAGAGGAGGGGCTCCCTGGTCACTACTGCTGCTTCCTGGGTGGCACTGTCTCGTGGTGTCCCGTGTTCCCCTTTGGCTGGCCCTGGTCCTGAGAAATTGGGAACTGCAAGAAGAGTTGGCTGCAGGCCTCTCCTGGAGGGGCAGCCCGCGATGAAGGAGTGCTGCCCCAGCACAGGGCCGTGCCGCCAGCCAGGAGGGCTCTTGGGGCAACCTTGGAGGGTGGCAGCTGGTATTCAGACATGAATCCCAAGCAGAGGCCCAGAGGCCCTGCAGGCTCTGCAGAGACGTCGGAGGGTGGGGGGAAGACAGTGCCAGCAGAACCCCACTCACGGCCAGCCTAGGGGCCTGGCAGCCCGCATCAGAAGGGGCCTCTCCTTGCCCAGGTCATGTGGGGCCTGTCCCCGCCCCTTTGACCCCTCTCTGGGGATGGCGCCGTCTGCCCCAGGAATCTGACTGCCCTGGGCGGGACCGTCCCACCTCGCCTGCTGGATGTGGCTGAACAGAGCGGAGACCAAGACACTGGGTGCCTGAGGGAGCAGAATTCCCGGGCTGCTTAGGGACCTGGTCCTTCCCTGACGGATGCGTCAGCTTAAGCACTCTGGAGAAACTGAGCTGGAGAGGTCAGGAAATAGGCTGGCCCACCCATTCCCACAGGCCCCCAGGACCCACAGGAGGTCAGGGTCCATCTTTGGGGAGCCGGGAAGCGGGCAAATGCCGAGGTCACCCGGCTGCCCCAGGTTGGGAGCCCTCCGTGTGCTTGGCTGGTGGGGGCCCTTTCTGGTGGGTTTGTGCTGCTGGCGGGAGTGTCCCAGCAGGTGTCCCTCCCGTGCGGCGGGGGGAGGGGGGGCGTGGCCGCTGGCCCCACGGGCTCCTGCCCAGCTGCCTGACGGTGTTCTAGGTCTCAGCAGCTCCTGGCCACTGACGGGGTGGTGCAGGCTAGCAGGGTGGCCAGGCCACCACTCTGCCCTCATCTTCCAGGAGACTTCATCTCCGTACCTGGGACCTCTGGGCTGCTGGTGGGCCCCCAGGTGCCCAGCACTTTCATTTCCTGCCCTTCAGTGAAGACAGGGAAGGCACTCGGGCCAGTGGAAGGAGACCAGCACTAGGCAACACGTTTGAGACATTGAGCAAGTCTCAGAACCCTCCCAGCCTCAGTCTTCCCATCTGTGAGATGGGGATAACTGTATCTTCCTGTTGACTGAGACGGTGAGGCCCACCACTCTCCAAGGAGGCGGGGGGGCTGTGGGAAGGCAGACCCTGCCCTCCTGCCGCTGGCACGGGCAGGGTCTGAGGCCCTTTTCCGGGGAGCCTGGAAGGCAGTGCACGTGTGTGCATGCCCACGTGTGGCGGGGAGTTGCCGGTGGGGAGCCTGAGTGACTTCGGTCAGGCTTCCCCCCACGCCCCACAGAGGCCCGGGCCGCCAGATTTAGCAGCTAAAACTACAGGAGACCCAGTTAAATGTGCTGTTTCAGGTAGTTAATAATTTTGTAGCGTATGTCCTGAATGTTCAGGTTCCAAATAAACAACGGATACATTTTTAATATAAGTCTACTCCACGTATTTAGTATAAGTATGTCCCAGATACTGGGGAGGGGGACCGTGTGCGTTTTTGGTGGTGAGAGGTGCATAATAGAATTTCCCGTTTTAATGACTTTTACGCGCACATTCAGCGGCGTGAAGCTCGTCCTACTGCTATGCAGCCGCCGCCGCCACCCACCCGCAGGAGTTTCATCTTCCCCCACTTCGCACCCATGAAACACTCACCGCCCCCCGCCACCCCGCTCTCTTCAGTGCCTGGGAATCACCATTCTACTGTCTCTGTGAATTTGACTCCTCTGGGGACCTCATTTAAGTGGAATCATAACAGTATTTGTCGTTTCGAGACGGGCTTCTCGCGTCCAGCGTCGCGTTTTCAGGGTACGTCCCCGTGGCGGCGTGTGTCGGCACTTCGTGACTCCAGGCTGAATGGCTTCCGTTGTATGGATGTGCCCCGTTGTGTTTATCTGTTCAGCCATCAGTGGACACTTGGGCTGTTTCCACCTTTTGGCTCCTGCAGATAACGCTGCTGTGAACAGGGGTGGAAAAGATTCTGTTCAAGTCCCTGTTTTCGGTTCTTTGGGGCCAGATACTTTTATTCTGAAAAATAACGCATCGTTTCTCTGAGAGGCACAGTCAGCTGTGTCCTGGCTGTATCTGCGCGCAGGCCCTCCCAATCGTGCCTTTGGGGCTGGGCTCGGTGCCCCGACACCGGCGAGCTGGGTGTGTGCTGCGCACGGAGGGGCTGCCTGGGCGGACGTGCTGAGTCAGCGGCTGGGGACCATCGCACCCGAGAACTCCCAGGGCCCTCCGGGTGGCCGTCTGCATGTCGCCTGCGGGCAGAGCGTGTCTGTTCCCGCTTCAGCCGCCACCCTCCTGCTCAGGAATTCCCCTGGGACTGGAATCAAGGGAGGTCTTGCGATGGGAGAGGCGGGGGAGGCCAGGATGCTTCTGTGTCCCTTGCAGCACTCCAAGCTGAGTCGCCTGGGCATGTCACTCTAGCTCCGTGTGTGGCGCCGGCAGCAGTAGAATGGGAGAGAGCAGTTGTCGTGAAGAGGAAAGGATTCTCAAACCCGGAAATGGCTGAGACCCTTGCAGGCACCCAGTGAGAGCTCCGTCTCATCAGGAGGTGGCCGGGGCCTCTGGAAGAATAAGGGAGTCCTTGTGGACTGTGAAATCAGCCCCGCGGGCCCCCCTCGCACCGGCATGCAGATGGCTGTCATGCCGCCTCTGGGGAGGGGTCGGGTCGGGGAGGTGCTGGCTTTCCAGGGGAGGGGGAGATCTGAGGCTGCGGCTCTGGGGCAGCGCGGCTGTTAAGCCTCATTTCCCTGAATGCCAGCACTGCACAGAGATGCTTTCTTTGTACGTATTTGTTACTCGGCACCAGGTCCAGCCTGGATGCCGGGCAGAGAGGCGAGAGGAGAGGAGGCTCCCACCGGCAGGCCGAGCAGCTCTCCTGCTGCTGCTGAGAAGGGGGGCCAGTCGGAAAGCCCCCAGGGAGGGCTGCCCATGGTCAGGGAGGCTAGAGGCTAGGCAGGGGCTTATGCCCAGAGGGACCTGGAAGGCTTCCTGGAGGAAGGGAGAGGTGAGTGGGCCTTGAAAGAGAGTAGGGCAAGGGAGAAGGGTGCGTGAGATCAAGGGGTTAGTGGAAGCAGCAGGTCAGAGCTGGATGCCAGCAGGGATGGCCATGACCTTGGAGATGGCTGCCAGGCTTTGTGGGGAGTGGCTCAGTTGGGGGTGAGCGGCTGAGCCCCTCTGTTCCTTCCCCTCTGCATTTATGGAGCCGGTGCTGGGCATGGGCCTGGGACTCAGCCTGCCTCCGAGGGCTCCCTCAGTGGCACTCAGGGGTCTGCTCTATATTCCGGCCCAGCTGAGAGTCTGTGCCCTCTGCCCGTTCAGCCTTCCCGGCGTGGATGGATGGGCCTGCGTTGGGTCTTTGGGGGAAACTGGCTGAGAGGACCCCTGGGCCGCAGTGTCCCCTTCTGCTATTCCAGGATCTCCCCGGTGGACACGGCAGAGGCAGGCGGCATCAGTCCATCTCCTGGGCTGCCCCCCTGGCCCAGAGGTTGGGTGGACGGGCAAGCTAAATGGGAGAGCTGTACGGAGCCCAGGAGTTCCCACCCGGCCCCTGTCAGGGATGGCTGTGTAGAGTCCTGGGTGAGTGTCCTCTGCAGCCTGGCTTGGGCCAAGGATGAGAAATCAGCGCTGAGCTTGGCCTGGTGGGTGAGGCTTCCAGGGAGCATCTCACTCCCAGGCCCCGTGAGAGAGCCTCCTGCCCTGCAACCAAGACCTGGGGTCACGGGCACAGAAGACGCCCCTTCATCCCCAGTTTGTTCTGAGGCCACGGTGTGAGCCCTGAACCCCGAACCCCTGTGGGGAGGCCAGTGGGAAGAGGCCTGGCCTCTGAGCCAGAGCTGCTTCCAGGCCCACCTCCGGGGGGCCCACCGCCTCGCCAAGGCACCCCCAAGCCCGGTGCCTGCCGGCAGGGTGGCCTGCGCAAGGAGGGGTCCCTGAGCAGGAACCAGACAGCAGAGAGCGGCCTTGTGAGTTACCGGGTGGAACCCCCTTCTTCGGGGGCCCTCAGTGTTCTGGGCCGCCTTGGAGAGGGCACTTCGTTCCAGAGCTACCTGTGCAGCACGTGTCTCCGTGTCCCTGTGCGGGCTGGCCGGGGTGGGGGCGGGGGAGGGGGGGGACCCGGCGCGGCGGCACTGCGGGAAGGGGGACTCAGTGGGTGGTTTCTCCAGCGGGTCTGGCAGGCACGGCGGAGGCAAGGAGCAGGGCTGGGGCTGCAGCGAGGGGAGGGGATTGGTCCTGGGTGTGGGAGGGTGAGCCAGGAGGAGGAGGTGGCTGAGCCAGAGGAGGGCGTGGCCAGGCGCGGTCTGATATTTCCTAGGGAAGCAGATCAGGACGTTAGGATGGAGGCCCAGGTCCCTGAGGCCAGAGGCTGCGGGCTGGAGAGGGCGGGGAGAGGATACGGGAGTGACCGATGGTGGCCCTCGAGTGCCCAGACAGCAGTAGGGATCTGGTCGTTGTCATGCGGAGAGGGGACCCTCAGGCAGTGGGCTGTCACTCTCCTTCGGAGAGAGCTGACGCCCCTCCCATCACCATTCTGGGATGGGCCCTGGCTCCCCTGCGCACCAGACTCCAAATGGGGAGCAGCCCCCCGTAGGGCAGGGCGGCAGGAGCCTGGCGGGCACCGGGTGGGCCTCTGGCCGTGGGAAGCTCGGGGGCTGAGCGCGGCTGCCGAGCCGGCGGCAG
>NW_020171809.1:981843-982300 GCF_003031525.2 Neophocaena asiaeorientalis asiaeorientalis | reverse complement strand
CCAACGCCACCGCCACCACCGCAGCTGGGGACGCCGCCGCCGGAGCCGCCGCCGAGAAGGGGTTTCGGGCTAAGCCCGGGCGGCGTCCGCGGAGCTGGGATCCAAGCCGGTGACCCCGCCCGGGCCCAGCCGGCCGCCCGCCCTATACCCATTTCCATCTCCGCCGACCCACCGCATCTCCATCCGCAGGCCCGCTACCCTCACCTCCACTCGCTCCTCCTAGCCATCATCATCTCCAGCGCTGTCGTCCCCCATCACCACCGCCAGAACCCCACCTTCAGTCCATGCTACCCCGCCCTCACCCTCACCCTCACCACAAGCCCTCGTCTGCGCCCTCATCCATTTCTCCATCCCCTTCCCGTCATGAGCCCCCTCGCCAGTCTCCGTGTCCACCCCATCGATCCCTCATCCTCAGTGCGCCCATCACCAACCCACCTCTCCTCCCCTCACTCAGTTC
>NW_020171809.1:981651-981790 GCF_003031525.2 Neophocaena asiaeorientalis asiaeorientalis | reverse complement strand
CCGAGACCCCTCAGTTTCGGTCCCCGTGCGTGACGGAGGCTCCGCAGCGGCGGCAGAGGGCCGCCTTGGTGATGCTGTCACGTGGCCGGAATGGTGGAGGGGCTTAGGGCCGGCGGAGAGGTGGCCGGTGAGGGGTGGG
>NW_020171809.1:980712-981568 GCF_003031525.2 Neophocaena asiaeorientalis asiaeorientalis | reverse complement strand
GGGGGGGGCGGGGTGAGGAGATGAGGAAAGAAGGTCCGGAGCTCGGGTTGTGGGCGGTGCCCAGGGGACCTCGGGTTATTTGTCCAGTGCCCCCCCGCAGCAGGGTCCTGCAGCGCCCGCTGGAGCTGGAAGGGGTCCAGGAGCAGGAGTGGGCATGGACAGTTGTCCCAAGAAGGGTCACGTGCTTGGGAGAGCCTTCTGCACGCCCCACCCCCTCAGCAGGCCAGCTGGGGTCCAGAGCTGAGAAGAAGGGAGGGGTAGGGACGCAGCCCCCTAACTGCTTTTCCAGACCTGGGCCTCTCCCTCGTGTTTTGGAGGCCAGGGTGCCTAGAACCGGCCACAGAGCTGCATTCCATCACCGTCCTGGGAGGCCAGGGCGGCTAACTGCCTACACCGAATTGCCGAGAGTATTCTAGGGGCGGCAGGATTTGTTGGTGCAGAGCATCTGGGATGTGGCTTTAAAGGCAAGTTGAGCAGGCGGTCTTCGTACT
Source organism: Neophocaena asiaeorientalis asiaeorientalis (assembly GCF_003031525.2). Taxonomy (NCBI): domain Eukaryota; kingdom Metazoa; phylum Chordata; class Mammalia; order Artiodactyla; family Phocoenidae; genus Neophocaena; species Neophocaena asiaeorientalis. The sequence continues at coordinate 981,077 of NW_020171809.1, read as the reverse complement.
CCTGTGTGAGCTGCAGAAGCTCTGGAGAGACGGGCTTGGTGTGGCGCCATCTTCCCTCTGCAGCCTCCTTGGGAGGGCTCTAGGGCCACCAGTCAGGAGCGGCTGCCAGGCTGGGCCCGGACAGAGGAGGTCTGCATCCAGCATCGGTGATGGGGATCCCTGTTGGGGTGGGGTCTTGGGCGAAAGCACTGGGTCTGCAGAGCCGGTGGGGGGCCTGCTGGGTGGGAACGCCATCAGGAGGCTGCTTGCGCCTTAGGAGGGCTGGGAACTGCGGCTGTGTCAGCAGCTGGCGGGAGGTGTGAGGCTTAAAGGTGTTTAAGCCATAGGCTGATGGGACTTGCTGAGGAGAAGCCGGAATCTGGGGT
>NW_020171809.1:979676-980516 GCF_003031525.2 Neophocaena asiaeorientalis asiaeorientalis | reverse complement strand
GGGGGTGAGGAGACTTGGGACCTAGGGGCCGGGCCTAGAGGAGAGGCTCTAAAGAGACTGGGGATGGGGGAGCAAACCTGCCATGAAAGAGCTTCCCCTCTTCCTCCCAAACCCTGGGATCATGAGAGGAGGAGGTGTCCCAAAGGCTGAGGGAAGGGAGAGTTCTAGAAGGATGTCGTCTGCTCTTGAGAAAGCAGCAACAGACTGAGGAAGGAAGGAGGGGCCGTCACTGGCCAGCTGGGGGAGAAGCCTCAGTGCAGATGGGAGGGGTCAGTGGGAAGAGGGGCCAGGCTGATGCCTCCCAGTGGGGAGGGGAAGGACTGGAGGGTGGGACTGGGCAGCTCTAAGATGGACAGGATGCCAGCCATGCCCTCCTGCCTGGCCCGAGTGCCCCCCTTTCTCCAGGCGTTTAGCCGAGAAGAGGTGAGGGTTTGGGGGTGGAGGCGTGAAATGACGAGAGGGGGATTTTATCAGTCTGCCTTGCACACTTCCAGGGTCAGGGAGCTCACCTCCCCTCTGGCGGGCCCCACCCCCCTCCAACCGTTCGGCTTAGATCAGGGAGCAGACTTGCTTTTTGGGAAGGTGCCTTGCAGAGCCCACCTCTGCCCGGCTGATGTCCAGGACCGACAGATGACCCGCGGGCCCAGGCCGAGCTGGGCCAGGGCCTTGCCCACCGACTAGCAGCGGCCACCGCGTCTGCCCTGCCGCGGGCTCGGGGAGCCTCAGCCCAGCCTGCCCGGGGCCTCAGGCCGGCGCCCGGGCTCTGGCTCCGTGTCTTCACTCCCGTGTGTGTCCGAGGAGGGAGGGAGGGACGGGGGCTGTGCTGGGGCGGCCGTAACA
>NW_020171809.1:974723-979551 GCF_003031525.2 Neophocaena asiaeorientalis asiaeorientalis | reverse complement strand
GTGGGTGGGCCCGACACCGCCAAGGAGCCGGCCTGAGAAAAGGGGGTCCTGGGTGTTTTGTCCTCGCCTCTCTCCCGCCTGCAGGAATGGAAGGTTCGGGAAGGAGGGCGGCCAGCCGGGGAGGCCACCTCGACAGCCTGCACCCTCCTGCCTCTCCTGCCTGCCCGCCGCTGCCCCGTGGCCCATCCAGCCTGGCCTGGGTGCCTGTCACAGCTGAGCCTAGGCTGGCACCTGCAGCCGCTCCCAGCCCCAGGGCACGTCCCCAGTTCAGCCCCCGACCCCCAGCCTGGCACCACCACGGCCCGCTGGTCCCAAGCAGCAGGGGAGGGTCCTCGCCAAGGGTGCTCTCCCGGCCCCTGCCAGGGGGGAAGGCGGTCAGGGTCCAGGCCCCTCCTGGCTGGGTGCACACGGCCCTGTTGCACAGCCTCTGCCGTCAGGGAGACGGGTCCACTGTCTGCCCGGCTCTGCCAGCTGGGACGCCAGGTGGGGGACCCTCGTCCTGCTCCGTGAGCTGCCCCCTGCTGGCGAGGGTGCAGGGCCACGGGTCAGCGTCAGCAAGGGCAGCCAGAGGAAGAACTGTCTCTGGGGACGTCCCGGGTCCCAGCCCTCCCCGCCCCCCGAAGGAAGGAGGGCAGGGATGGGGGCGCTTACTCTGCCAGGCCCTGGGGAGCCAGGCTCTGTCCCTCCAGCCCAGCTGCTTCCCGTGAGGCCCGCACGTGGCCAGAAAGGCCTGACTCAACCCGGAGCAGGGGGCAGGTCCCAGACCCCTGACTCCCCACCCCGCGGGCCTGGGGCTCTGCAGGGCATAGACACACCAGCTCCGACACCTACCCCACAGCCAACCCTGTTCCAGGGTGGAGGCCACAGCGCCCCTTAGACGGCAGGCCCTGGGGGCAGGTTTGTGAGGCAAAAGGGGGAAGGGGCTGCGCTTCCTGCCTCTGCCCCCGCCCTCCTTCCTCCCCGCCAAGCCTCTTTCACCTCCCTCGAGTGCCCTGGAGTGTGCAGCGCCCCTCTGCCCCCTCCCACCGCGCCTGGGGCACCGCTGCCCTCTCCTGGCTGTTACACTGATGGGCACAGAGCTGCAGACAGGCCATAGGGTGACTGTCCTCTGCACCTGTCCCTGCTTCCCCGGGGCGTGTGCAGGAGAGGAAGACGCTCAGACTTAAGTGTGACCTAAGCCTCCCCCGCAGGCTCTTCAGGGTTAGTTCAGCCTGCGGAGAATGACTTGGTCTTACCCACCCCTCTCCCCCGGGCAAGGCCTCCGCTGGAGGCCGCTGCCCACCCTGCAGCCCCCCACCCCTCAGGGCAGCCTCGGGACCCAGAGAGCTCTGCCCAGGCTGCTCCACGACCCCCTGCAACCGTGCCGGGCGCACCGGGCGAGCCCTCGACTCCAGCCCCACACAGCCCCTGTCCGGGCCAGACCCCTGCGTCCACTTCCCTCCGTGCCCTGCCCCGCTTAGAGTCAGGAATTGCGGCCTGGGGGGAGTGGGCCTGGGGGGCTGTGAGGCAGCCTAGTGGCCGTGGGGGCCTGAAATCGAGCGGCCTGAGCCACTCGGCCCCTGACTGTGTGACTTCAGACAGGAACCCTCATCTCTGCCAGCCTCAGTTTCCTGGTCTGTAAAGTGGGTTCACAGCACCCACCTCAGAACTGGGACCAGCACAGTTTCAAAGGTGCGCCCTGCACCACGAGAGTGGCGGAAGCGACCTCGGTCACGTCCTGGCGCTGCTGTAAGCAGTGCTGCCGCGAGCCCGCGCCCGGGCGGTGGCACGGGGGTGATGGGGGCTTTGAGGGTACAGGGGACGGTGCACACACCTGAGGGGCTCGGTGTGTCCTGCCAGGTGGGTGCGGGGCTCGCAGCAGGGCCCCAGCAGACTTGTGCCCGGGCTGTCCTGACGGGGTGGGCCTCGGCCTGGGGGGCCACTGCCTCTGGCCGGCCCGGAGCTGTGGGTGGGTGGCCTGCAGGGCCTGCCGTCCTCAGTGGGAGCTGGCACCCCGCACTGGGGTCGGGGAGGGGCGCCGGGCAGGCCTGGGCACTTCCGCTGTGAGCCTCGAGTCTGGCAGCCCCCCGTGCCCTTCACGCAGGACCTGAGGCCTCTCTGTGCTGAGGTCCAGGCGTGAGCTGAGCTGCTCAGGGCCCCTGGGGCGGCCCTCCTCTCACGCAGGGGGCGTGGAGGAGGGCTCAGCCTTCCGCACACCTGCTCTACACCCATCCCCACCGGGGCTTGCCCCAGGGGGCCTGGAGGTGGGATTCTGCAGAGGAAGCCCTGCTCCTGTGCCCCGTGCCGAGGGCTGCACGGCCCACCCTAGGCGCTGCCCCGAGCCAGGCCTGCCTTCCCCCCACCCTGGCAGGCAGCCCCACCTGCGTGCCGATCACGTCCCCTCTCTGCAGGAGAGCCCACCGGCCTCGAGGCCTGTTCTCCTGGTGCCCCGCCCCCCAGCCTCCCATAGCCCTCCTCTCTCTCACGCCAGCCCCTCCCCACAGGTGAGCACCTGCGGATCTGCCCCCAGGGCTACACCTGCTGCACCAGCGAGATGGAGGAGAACCTGGCCAACCGCAGCCGGGCCGAGCTGGAGACGGCGCTCCTGGACAGTGGCCGGGCCCTGCAGGCCACGCTGGCCGCCCAGCTGCGGGGCTTTGACGGTGAGGGGCTCCGGGGCCGCAGGACACTCACGGCGGGGGGCTGGGCACTTGGGGACCTCTCGCAGTGAGGCAGGGTCAGAGGGGACGTAGTAGCAGAGCACTGGCCGCGTGCAGGGGTCTGAGCAGGGATCCGTGAACTCGGGGTCACCTGCAGGTCTCCGTGCACCCCGAGGCATGCACGTTTGGGGAGAGCCAGCCTGTCCCTTCCATCAGGCCCTCAGAGGGAAGCCTCTGCCCTCCAGAGCTCTCCTAGGCACCTGGCACTGGCCACCAGGTGGTCTGGAGCTGGGGAGCTCAGCGTGAGGACTGATATCGGGGGCCAGGCCGGGGCTGCAGGGCGCTGGGTGGAGGCACAAGGAGTTCGGGGCCCCTGCCGTGGCCCTCGAGCCTCCAGGTCAGCTGTGTGTGTCAGTCATCTATTCCCAGCCCCTCACCAGCTCTCTCGTCGTGTCTGGGCCCCTAAACAAGGGATGGCGGGATGATGTCGTGACGCTGACAGCGGGCACCTCGGAGGGGATGGCGGGCGCCGGTGGGAGGGGCCCCAGAAGTGACAGCTGACGTCAGAGCCTGCACAGCATCCATTCGGGACACTAACCTGTGTTAAAAGCGATTCCTCTTCCGCTTCCAGGCCCACTTGTGCCCCACCACCCCGAGAGTCCTTTCCACCTGCCCCTCTGCGTGCCGCTTCCCACCCCGCGCCTCAGCCCCACTATCGTGCCTGCTCCGGCTGCCCCCGTGCCTTGTGCCCCGGGAGCAGTCCTTACCTGGCCACCAGCGGCAGGGGTCTCAGAGCCTTCGTCTGAAGTGCGCCTGGGATCTGCGTGTAGCAGGGCCTCGGGTGGCTGTGTTCCAGGACGCGGGGCCCACGCTCACGCGCCACACCTTCTGGGCCGGCTGCCAGGGTCCTGGCTCAGAGCAGGACCCTGCTCAAAAGATGGGGCTGGGGGCTGGCCGTGGGGTTGGGGGCCCCACGACCACCCCGTGTGCTGCTGGGCTGGCGATGAGCTGCAGACTGCCCGTTTGGGCCGGAGGCTGGCGTGGGGACCAGGACCCGGAGTCCCGCGGCGGGAGCTGGATGGGAGCTTGGACCATCCGCTCCTTCCCACAGTTCCCTCCTGGGGAGCTGCAGGGGCACAGCCGGAGCTGCGGGAGGGTCTTGGTGGGGTGGGTGTAGACACGGGTCCGAGAGCCAGAGGCCTAATGTCCACCACGCCTCAGAGCAAAGCCAACCTGGCCGTGTGTCCCTGGACACCCGAGTTTGGGCCTGTGTGGGGAGGGCTGGCCACAGCTCTCGAGGAAGCATCTGAGTGGACGGTCTGTGTGCTTACGGACCCTGCTGTCTCCCTGCTGAAAGGGGCGGACGGCGTTAGGGGGCCTCGTTCTCAGCACACGGGGCCCAGAGGTATTTCCCTGAAACCACAGGGGTCTGCGGCCCACGCTCATGCCCTGCCTCGGCACCCCCCTCTGAGACTCTGGGTGCATCCCGAGGGCTGCGGAGACCCTCTCCAGACCCTCAGGCTGTCCAGCTTCCAAAACCAGAGAGAGGGCATCCAAGAGAGATAAGGATGGAGGGGGAGGGCAGGAAGCCCAGGAGAGCCTCAGAGGTGGGCAGGGTGGAGAGTGCAGAGGCACACCCCCGGGGCAGGGGGCCTGGCTGGGTGACAGAGAGGCTGGGGGAGGGGGAGGGACGCAAGGAGAGCTGCTGGGAGGGAAAGCAGGCGAGGGACGCCCTGGGCCTTCTTCCCCCAGTGGGTCCTAGCCCAACTCAGAGCACCCTCCTGCCCCTCCACACAGACCCTTGCCAGGTGATCTCCGGGGGCACTGAGGCACCGTGTGTCCCCTGCTCAAGGCCCAACTCAGAAATGGATTCTGGATGCCCAGGCTCCGGGCCAGGAGGGGGAGGTCTCAGAGCCCCGTGGGGGCGGGCACCCAGGGCCCTTGCAGGCTCTGATGACTCTCAGAGCACCGGGGGTCCCCGGCAGAGCCCCCTTAATGCCGGTCGCGCTGCAACAGCACGCGGGGTGGGCAGGGGGCTCCGGGAAGGCCTGACGCCCGCCTCCCGTGCGCAGATCACTTCCAGCGCCTGCTGAACGACTCGGAGCGGGCGCTGCAGGAGGCCTTCCCGGGCGCCTTCGGGGAGCTGTACGTGCAGAACGCCAAGGCCTTCCGCGACCTGTACGCCGAGC
>NW_020171809.1:940120-974628 GCF_003031525.2 Neophocaena asiaeorientalis asiaeorientalis | reverse complement strand
GCGCCACCCGCGCCTTCGTGGCGGCGCGCGCCTTCGTGCAGGGCCTGGGCGTGGCCAGCGACGTGGTCCGGAAGGTGGCCCAGGTGCGCGCGGAGGCCCCGCCCCCTGCCGCAAGTCCCCGCGCCCGACCCCTGAGCCCTGGGCCTCCCGGTGTCCCCTTCCACCCCCCACCCAGGCGGGTGGGAGGATCCGGCACGCGAGCTCTGCTCGGGGCAGCGATGGCCAGGCCGGTCCCAGGCAGAAAGGGAAGGGAAGAGGGCTGCGGCTGGATGCTGAGCCAGCTCCAGGGGTCAGGTGCACGGGAGACGGGAGATGAGGGAGATGTGTGCTCCGAGGCCGGTGCGGGGGATGCCTGGCCCCGTCGGGCAGCTCGCTCGTGGCAGACCCACCAGCGTCGGGTGTGGGACGGCATCGTGAGCCACCTCCACCCCCACTGGGGTCCCTGACGAGTCACCCCCCGCCCCAGCCTCCATCCATTCAGCTGCGTGGTGGGCGGTATTCCCGCTTCCCTGGGAGGGTTCGTGACCGCTGTGCCCCGGGGAGTCGCGGCACTGGGAGTGTGTCGCTTATTAGACGGAGCCTCTCCACGGCCAGCAGACTTGCTTGGTCATCTGAGAAGGACCCGGGCGCGCCTTGTGGGGCTGCACACCTGCTGCGGGGTGGTGCTCAGGCTGCCTTGCCTCCCCAGGTACCCCTGAGCCCGGAGTGCTCACGGGCCGTCATGAAGCTGGTGTACTGCGCCCACTGCCTGGGGGTGCCCGGCGCCCGGCCCTGCCCCGACTACTGCCGCAACGTGCTCAAGGGCTGCCTGGCCAACCAGGCCGACCTGGACGCCGAGTGGAGGAACCTTCTGGGTGAGCTCCCACTGCCGCCACCGCCTGCGGGAAGGGGGGTTGGGGGCGTGCAAAACCGGGCCTGTCCTCTGGAGCAGGCGGTCCCTGGGGCTTGGAACAAGATGCCCCCTGAACGTCCCGAACAGACTGCAACGCGGGCAGCTGCCCGGGAGGGAGCCCTGCGGGGTCACAGTCCTGCCCTTCTCCACTGAGCGCGTACGTGCCAACACGTGCGTGAGTTAACGTGTGCGTTGCTGCCCTGGGGTGGGCCAGCTCTGAGGTGTGCCGACGTGACGTGGGTCACCAAGCAGCTGTGCCAACACAGATGTACCACAGTGTATATACCTGCTGCTGCGAGGTGAGCCCGCGTGCATCCATATCGACACACGTGGGCTGACGGGAGGGCTCAGCGTGCCTGTATACCGAGATGTGTAAGTTCTAACGCGTGCTGACACGTGGGCCAGCCCACATTCGTGCTGAGACACGTGCTAACGTGGACGTGTGCTGGCATGCCTCGAGCCAACGTGAAAACGTGTGAGGTAACATAGGCACGTGGTGGGCCAGGTGTACGTGTGCCGACACACACAGGCGCTAACGTGTACACGGGCTGGCCTGAAGTGAGCCGACATACAGATATATCGTCTCGTACAAGCTGCCGTGTGTGTGGTAGCACGTGGTGAGCCAGTGCGCGTGCGTACAAAGCGCCCCCTGTGTGTGTGCTCACGCCCGTGCCAGACTCCATGGTGCTCATCACAGACAAGTTCTGGGGCCCGACGGGCGCAGAGAGCGTCATCGGCGGCGTGCACTTGTGGCTGGCAGAGGCCATCAGCGCCCTACAGGACAACAGCGACACCCTCACGGCCAAGGTGCGGGCAGGGGCGTGCAGTGGGCGAGGGGGGGGCGCCCCGGATACAGCCTCGTACCCTTCCCGGACACTTGCGTTCTCCCCCCAGGTCATCCAGGGCTGCGGGAACCCCAAGGTGAACCCCCAGGGCCCCGAGCCCGAGGAGAAGCGGCGCCGGGGCAAGCTGGTGCTGCCGGAGAAGCCACCCGCGGGCACGCTTCAGAAGCTGGTGAGGGGCCCCTCAGCCGGGCAGGCCCCGGGGGGAAGCGGTTGGGGGTCCAGGGCAGGCTGGGCCGGGGCGCCCAGGGGCCTGACTGCTGCCCTGCAGGTCTCCGAGGCCAAGGCCCAGCTCCGAGATGCCCAGGACTTCTGGATCAGCCTCCCGGGGACGCTGTGCAGTGAGAAGTTGGCCATGAGCGCGGCCAGCGATGACCGCTGCTGGAACGGGGTGGCCAAGGGTCGGTAGGTGCCCCCTGGCTGACACACTCCGTCCGTCCTCCACGGCCCCTTGCCGGTCTGGGGCACCAGCTGTTGTGTGCATAGGGCCATACCTGACGCGGGACACCCAACGGGACCCAGAGCTGGGATGAGGGCTGAGTCCTCGCCCTGTGCCAGCTCCCCACGGCAGGCGCCGTGCTCAGCGCATCCTCACCCCACTGCAGTGGGGTCTGCACGGGCTCCCGTAGGCCCCTGGAGCCTCTGGGGGGGTCTCAGGCTTGCCACCGCCCTGACGGGGGGAGGGGAGCGGGCAGGCATGCTGGGGCAGTGCCCCTGTGCGGGGAGCAGGGCAGTGACCCAGGGCCTGCCTTCCCGGCCTCCAGGTACCTGCCCGAGGTGATGGGCGATGGCCTGGCCAACCAGATCAACAACCCCGAGGTGGAGGTGGACATCACCAAGCCCGACATGACCATCCGCCAGCAGATCATGCAGCTGAAGACCACCACCAACCGTCTGCGCGGCGCCTACGACGGCAACGACGTGGACTTCCAGGACGCCAGTGAGACCGGGGCCCAGGGTGGGCCTGGGGGCTGAGAGCCGAGGGTTGGTGCCGGAACGCCAGGGAGCACCCCCGGCCGGGCAAGGGTGCAGCGGACGGGGCCCTCCCAGCCCCCGGGCCTCCACAGTGGCTCTGAGGACGCTGCCGCTGCCCGGTGTGGTCACAAAGTCCCCCTGCCCCTTGTCCCCAGGCACAGTTGTGACCCGGCCCGGACGTCCTCCCAGCCTCGGCAGGCCCAGGGGGTCGGGTTGCTGTGGTCAGGGTGGAGCTGGCGTCACTGGCCTGCGAGGCCCAGGTGGAGGGACGCGGCTCTCGGGGTCCCCAGGGCTGGGCGGGCCCGCTGGAGCCGCCTCTTCTTCCCAGGTGATGACGGCAGCGGCTCAGGCAGCGGCGAGGGCTGCCCCGACGACGAGTGTGGCCGGAGGGTCGGCAGGAAGAGCTCCAGCTCCCGGACGCCCCTGAGCCACGCCCTGCCCGGCCTCTCGGAGCGAGAGGGTCAGAAGGCGTCGGCCACGGGCCGCCCGCAGCCCTGCACGCGCCTCCTGCTGCTCTCCGGCCTCCCGCTGGTGCTCTCAGCAGCCAGGCCCCGGTGGCGGTAACTGCCCGGCCCCAGGGCCCGAGGCCAAGGACTGACTTCGCCAAAACTCGAACCAGACGGTACAGGAAGGGTCGGCGAGGAACCGCGGCCGTGACTGTGCTGGGGGCCGGGCGAGGGGCTGTGCCAGCCACCCTGGCTTTTAGTTTTGTATGAGGCCCTCAGGTCAGCAGGGAACGGCGTCCCCAAAAGCCATGCATTTCAGGGACCTCGGGGATGCCGGTGCCGTCTCTCGCCCCCAGCTCCTGCGCCGTCGCGGCAGCACCAGGGCCTGCGAGGAGGCGGCCCGAGCAGAGTCCCGCCGGAGCGCGAGCCGCGCCTTCATCTCCCGCCTGCCCCGCCGAGCACCGGGGGCTCCAGGTGTCTGAAAGCCAGGCCCCCCCCCAGCGCCCAAGAATCCCTGAGAGGGCGTCGGGGTTCCCGCCGTCTAGGGTCTAACGGGGCCTTTGAGATCACGCATGAACCTTGCCCCACCCCCCCACCAGAGCCACCTCTCAGCTGCGTCTGTGCGGGGCTGGGCCGCGGCTCCTGCCCATCCACATGGGCCCGCGGCCCACACGGGGACTTCGGGCTGTGCGGACGCGCCACCTGCCGTTGTCCTGCCCCCTGTCTCCGCCCAGACCCAGGGCCAGTCCCAGCTCAGGGCGACACAGGCCAGGGCTGCAGGTGACCCCTGGCTGTCACCTGGCCACAGAGTTGCTGGGTGGCTGGAGAAACTTCAGCTCAGGGCCAGCGAGACCCGGCTCTGCAGGCCGGAGGGACATCCCTTCCCTGACCCCGCCAGCTGCAGGGCCTGGGGAGCTTTGACAGTTAAGGGCTTTTCCAGCCGTGCATACTCTGCAAGCGCTTCCCGTCCTCTCACCTAGAGCTGCTTTCTCAGCTCCTCCCAAAATGCTTTTGAAGGTCCCGGGCGACCTTCCGTGGCCCTGGGAACTGGGCGCACCCTCGCTCACTCAGGCTGTCCAGGCCCGTCCGTAGACCTGTGGGCCCACCCTCCTGGGCCCTACCCTCTGCAGGGCCTGGGGAGGGGCTGGCGAGAGAGGGAGCTGGGTAAAGGAGGGTGGTCCTTGAGGGTCTGGGGGATGTTGAGCCACCATGGCCAGGGAGAGTGGTCCGAACCAGCCCCCGGGCCCTGAGAAGGCTGCTTCGCGCTGCTTTGCTTTTCCTCACGGGGCTGGGGGGGGCCCCTGGCCACTGATTAGGGCTACTGGGGTCCTGCCCAACGCCGGCAGCCCAGCTTCACAGGCACACCCACCCCATCATAACCCTGTCGTGCCTGGGCAGGGGGCTGGGCCTGGGGCCTCCTTCCCCACGAGTGAGGGCTAGCTGAACTCTCAGGGGCTCTGGGGCAGTGACCACCCGTGTGCCAGGACGGCCGCCCTTGAGCTACACACGGACGGCCCCGGAGCGGCCTGCATTCGGCCCTGCCCTACATGCGTCTCTGGAAGGGGCGGCCCTGCCACGGGCACTGGCCAGGCGGCGGCCAGGCCTGCCGTGTCCTTGTGCTGCACGGTGTCAGCAGGTGACGTGTGTTCTTTGAGTCCTCGTATGAATAAAAGGCTGGAGACCGCGTGTGGCTGCAGTGATCCCGCTGTGCTCAGCCCGGCTGCGAGGGTATGCTGTGGGCCGTGCACAGCAGGCCGTGGCTAGTTGGGAGGTCAGGAGGGGCTCGGACACAGATCGCGCCTGGCGATGTGCCCCACGGCTGCAGAGTGCTGTCCTGCCCCCAACCGGGGTCCCCCCTGCCGTCCACCCTCACCGCCCCTGCTGTGTACACACACATCCAGACACGTGTCCCAGGAAGGTTCCCGTTACCAGTTCCTGCCAAGTAGCCTCAGAGATGCCCAGGAGGTCAGAGCACGGGGACCAGCGTCTCCTGAGGCCGAGCCTGGCGAGACATCCTGATGGTCCAGTCAGACCCCAGTGCCACAGAGAGAGCCCTGCCACACCTGGCTCCTCTCACCAGAGTGCGGACCCCTGCCCAGCCACGCTGCCCTGCCCCAGGCAGTCCCGTGGGATCCCCGAGCGAAGCTGCCAGACCCACTTTTGCCCCCGGGGGGCCCTGCAGCCCCACCTGGACACCGGCCTCTGCAGCACGGCACCGCCGAGTGCACAGCCCGGCACCTCAGCCAGAGGCTGCAACACAGAGGCGGCAGCCACCGAGGGTCACTTTATTTGGGTGTCGCAGCCCACAGTGGCTGCCGGTCAAATGTTCCGCAAAGCTTCCCTTGTCTCCTGGGGCCCTGGACCACTGAAGGACCAGCAGCCAGGACCCTGGGCCCCGTGAGTACAGGGAGCTGGGCCCCGAGCACGGGGTCGGGGGGGGGGGCCAGGCGGCGCACCCTGGGAGGGGAATGCAGCTCCACGGAGGGAGTCCTGCAGGGGTCGCAGCTCCTGTTGGGCCTGGGCGAAGCTCAGGCCTCCCTGGACACCTGCCGGGCAGCAACTGCGTGCTCACCCGCCCACCCCTCCACGAGTCCTGGGGTGGTCCCCGTTCCTGCTGGCCCAGCTCCTCCTGGAGCCCTGTACAGGCAGGTGGGCGCCCAGACGCTCACTCGTGACTGTAGGTGCAACGTAAGCACCTCGACTTGCGTCCTCGACTTGAGTGGCAGCTTCAGGGTCTCAGACTTCTGTGGCTCGTTGCCACGTTGCTTCAAAGGTTTCCTTGTGAACAGAGCTGGATGTATTTTCCCTGTCGGGGGAAAGGAGTCCACAGGGGAGGTGACAGCCGATGGGTCAGGAGCACGAAGGGAGGGCGCCCACCTCGGGGGTCTCTGTGCCTTGTCCCTGCAGCCCTGGGCCCGGCCCCGGACCACCCGTGAGCTCCCAAGCCCTGCCCACCCCAGGCCAGGTGCTGGGCAGCGAGGGGCTCCCCCTCCTTGGCTCCTGGGCCCCGTTCACTCCTCATGGGGATCCAGGAAGCCACAGACAGCCTGACCGACCCACAGTGACGGGCAGAGATCAGCCAGCTCCACGGGGAGCTACCTGTGGGTGGCCTGGGCAAGGCCAGCGTGTCCACACGCTTGTGCGGACACCTGTCCCACCTGGGGGAGGGGCTCCTTTTACTGTTGACTTCTTAAAATTTCCAGCATTGCACTAGGTTGGATCCAGGGCCTTGAAGCTCTTATAAGGGGGTGGAGGGTGGTCTCTTTAAAAACAAGAACACAAACCACAAAGGAAACTAAGCTGGGAGCCTCCCCAGGACCCGGAGGAGGAGGAGGAGGAGGAGGAGGTAGCAGGCGGGAAGGGGGAAGGGCAGGTGCCCAGCTCCCCAGGCTCCAAGGGCGGGTTGGCGGGGGCTTTGTGGCCCGGAAGGAACCTGAGGTTCCAGGCACTTGTTTTCTGCATCCTTCCTGGGACTCACCCGGCCCCCCACCCCATCTCTCCAGAGCATAGAACGCTGGCTCTGGGCAGAACCCCAGCACCCCAAATTCCAGGCCCTTTATCTCAACCACCAACATTCCCGGCCAAATGCCACTGACCTTTCCCCATCCCAAGGCCTCCTCCCAGGCTGTGCCCCTCTCGGGCTCCCCGACTCCCCATCCCAGCTTCTGGGCTGCTCCCCAGACCTTATCTGGCATCCCTCGGGGTACTACCAACCGGCCTGGTCCCTCTGGCCCAGAGGCTCCGGCCTGCCACCCCCCACTGTCCCCTCCGCTCATGCCCTGAGAACATGGGCTCCCCTCATAGCATCCTCTTGGCCTGTCCCCCGCCCCCCTCCTCCCCCGCTCTAGGAGAGGCCCGTCAGCCCGTCCGCACTCCCGCCCCTTCTCTCCCCCGCCCGCACCCCGCCCCGCTTCCCGCACGCTCTCCGCCGTCCTCCCTCACTGCACTCCTGGCCTGCTGCTCTTCCACTGAGTCTGGACCCCGGAGGCCACGGCCGCCACCCTCGCTCTGAGGTCGCCCACGGTCCCCCTGGGCCACCGCCCCCCTGCGCCGTCCTGCCCCGCCCCACCTCAAGTGTCCCCGGTGTGGGCCTGGGGCGAGGCACGTGGCGGGGCCCCTCTTACCAGCCTGAGGGAGGACCCCAGCGTCCAGGTGGCTGGCCGAGAGGAGCCTGGAGTGGGGGGAGCTGCGAGCGAGGGTCGCAGGGGAGTCAGGGGGCATCCGGGCACACTCTTGAGCCAGAGGAAGGGTGGGCGTGGCTGGGGGGAGTGAGAAGGCAGGAGTGGGAGCATCTCGGAGCAGCCTCAGCAAATTGACCCCTCACGGCTGCCCGGCGACACGGCCCCCGGGCAGCCCGGCCCTCCACTTACTTGGCAGTGACCGCCTCTGCACACGTGGGCACACGCGGACACACACCCCCTCCGCAGCTGCCCGGGGCAGGAGAAATCCCGCCGTGCTGCCTCCCCTTCCTGAGGCCGTGGGCAGTCCGCTCTCCCCCTCAACTTCTCGGGACACGCAGGACTTGACCCTGATCCAGCCACGCGGCTCCAGTGACCGCCCACGGCTGATGCGTCCACCCCGGCAGCCCTGCCACGTGCTCCCGGCGCCAGTGTGCGCTTCTCTGCGGCTCCGCCTCCTGCAGCTGCCCAGGACACGCTGAGCGTTTCAACGTTGAGCTCTGACCCTGCACCCCTCCCGCCAAAACTTGACCCGTCACTTAGACCCGTCAATCGCTGCCTTGTGCCCCCCCCCACCGTGGCTGGTACCCCTCCTGCCCTCGTGGCCCTGACACCCAGCATAGCCCCTGAGGGACCCAGCGCCAGGCCCTCGGAGCTCCTCCCTCTGGGGCACCGAGGTCCCGGAGAGTCACCAGGCCTCGCACACTACTCCCTGGCCTCAGCCCACCCCCCAATGGCGGTCTCACCCCCAGCGCTGCTGCCCCGGCGACCTTGGACGTTCCCCTCCCACCAGCCTCCAGCAGGCGACCGGCAGTCCCAGCGACGCCACGACCCCCCGAGGGGGTGGGACCCACGAGGGAGGGGCGGGCAGCCTCCTCCAGATCCAGGGTGTCGACGGGGGCACAGGTCGGGCCCAGAGTGCAGCCTGGACACAGCCTCCCTAGCTTCCTGGGGCCCGTCTTCCTGCCGCGGGGCCTAAGCGACCAGAACTCCACGTTCGCAGAGCGCCAAGGGGCCAGCGGCCAGCCCAGCCCACTGCGGCCGGGAGAACGGGGGTGGGATTTCGGTGCACATCCTCGCGCTCAGAGAACAGAAGCAGGCAGAGGGTCTCAGCAACATCACAGAATTTTCTGGAAAGGGAGCTTTGCTTTGCAGGAGCCCCTAGCACGGGGCCCCCCTTGCTCCACACACACTGGCAGTGCCGGGCGCCATCCTGCTCTGAGTCTGTCAAGGGGAAAGTTGACCCCAGGGACAGCCAAGAGCCCAAGCTATCCCTGTGTCTGAAATCCCGACCGAAGGCTGCCCGAGGCACTCGGGACCTGAGGGGGTGGCCACTGGCTTGGCTGTATCCCTGCTCTGGTCGGAGTCTCCGTGGACAGCAATGTGGGAGGGGAATGGCCGGCACGAAGGAGGGGTCCATGAGGCACAGCCTCCCAGACACTGCAGGGACCACCAAGGGCAAGGTGAGAGGTGATGGGTTCCCGTATATACTGGAGACGCAGCTGAATTTCCGGGTGAGAAAGGGACGGAGAGGACAGCGCTGGGCCCGTGGCCTGAGGGTGGCGCTGATGGGGAGATGCTTCACCACACAAGTAAAAATACACAGAGGCACAGCATCCATTAAATAGATCAATGGAGCAGAGAGGTAAGATTTAAGCTGGGACGACTAAAGCGCAACAACCGTAGAATGGAATGCCGCGTATCCTTTTAAGAAATCAGTGGCTGAAAGCATTCCCTTAAAGTCACAGGTGGCCTGCCGCTGTCACGTCATCCAGCACCACTGCAGCACCGGCCAGCGCGCCAGGGAAGGGGTAGAGAGCCACAGACGCCGGGGAGGGACGGACCCAGGCATGGCCATCTCCGGAGCCCGTGGCCGACCACCCAGAGAGCTGGGGGCAAGCAGCAGCCGCGGCTGCCCGATCTCATCCGTGGTGCGGGCACAGGTCACGTGTAAGACGGACGCTGGGGCCTGTGGGTGGGTCCCCCCTGGACGGTACTGAGGCACTGTTGCGGCCCCTGCGGTTCAGCTTGGCACACAGTTCCTTGTGGAGGCCGCCAGCCGTGGCCCTCCCCCACACAGCAGCTCTCGCTCCTGGAATGTGGGCCCCCCCAGGGCAGGGAGCCGGTGCCCTTGTCCTCTGCGGTGTCCTGGGTGCCCAGAGCATGCTGGGCAGCGGGGAGGCACTCAGTGCACGTGTTGGCCCAGAAAGGAGTGGACATCGCAGCACCCATCTGGGGGCGGGAGGAAGGGAATGAACCACGTTTTTGGGAGGGCGGTCCAGCCAGAGGGTGGAGCCAAGCGCCAGGGTGGGTGTGGCGACGCAGCGGCCAGAGGCGCGAGGGCTCTAAGGGCGTGCGGGTGGAGGGCGGAGCTACATGGCCCTGGGCGGCACATTGAAGGCGGAGCTGATCAGACTTGCTGAAGATCTGACGTGAGGTGTGAAAGAGGGTGACGGTGAGGCCTTTGTAACGGAAAATATCAAACTCAACAGCAACATACTGTTGCCTAGAAAACAACATACAGAAGACGCTGTCTCCCAATCAAACTAAACACTGAAAATAATTACAAAGTCCCAGCAACACATTCTTGAACCTAACAATTTACAATTCATCTGCGTACAGACAACAGCTAGTGCATTTCAGAGGGAACAGAACCCTGGTGGGATTGTCCCGAGGACAGTAGAGCCAGCAGCCTGGAGCACCCAGGAGCACGTGTGCCCGGGCAGCAAACAGAAATGGACACTCGATCACCATTAATCCTGGGGGGAGAGGTCCAGCTAGGTGGCTCTCGGGTCCTGCACAAAAATGAATTCTAGTCCGATTACAAAATTACAGGTAAAACCATAGTGCAAGAAAATCGTTTGTAAAATCTGGGCACACCCTTGTATAATCTCGCCCAGGGTTGCTCCCTAAGCAGCCCAGCAAACCGGACCCTGAAGGACAGAACAGACGAAGTGAAGAAAAGAGTAGAAAATTCCACGTGGCCAAGTTCAACTGGGAGAAGGCCCTTTCCACAGGAGAGGGAGAGGGGATGTGCTTTAGGAAGAGTCCTCACAAGTCGGGGAGAGCAAAGCTCTCCAGTGAAAGCAGGGCAAGAGGAAAGACAAATGTCGAATCGCAAGTGTGGAAGTGTGCTCACACTGGTACAAGCATTCCCCAGGGGACCGGACAGGGCGACAGTGCCAGAGCCCGTGACTGATGGGGCGGTGTGGGGACACACGTGGTGACCTCCCAGAACGCAAAACTAAAGGTGTGAAGAGTTAACGCCTGTGAACTCAGACAAACGGGAAAATAGGCCAATGGCGTGTGTGCAGCGCCCTCTCACGGGTGAACGGTGAACCCAGACGCCCGTCACAGGGGCATCGGGCAGACGTGCTCGGGTTCCTGTGTGCGAGTCACAGGACCGCGCGGTGCTCTAGGAAGGCAGGTTACGGTCGCAAAGTTAACGTTTGTTTTAATTAACGTAAATGGACAGAGGGCACGATAACGCACGTGTGCATGGGGTGCTTGAGGACATCCACGCTTGTATGCATGCGTGCACAGATGAAAGTCTGAACATGTTCGGCCTAGTTACACTTGAGTGGGCTCGGATGCTTTACGCTGAGTTCATCTTGCATAACCAGAATAAAACCACCTGCATCCGGGGAAAATGATGCTGCAGGTGAGTGTTTAGCAGCAGAGAGAGATGTTCGTGGCCTAGTTTAGAGCACAATCGTGCTCCCACTTTAGATACGCACGTGCGGCTGCGGTGTGTGTGTGGTGCCTGCAGACACACAGATGAAGCTGGAAGGACGCACAGCGCAGTGCCGACCACGGTAACTTCCGGGTGTCGGGACAGTCGTCGTTCGCTATTTCTTACTCTTGGGCACCCACCCACGTTCTCTAACTTTTCTAAGAATCCTCGTTAGGACGTTTTCCTCTGGCGGATGCAGTGGGAGGCGGCCACACCCCCGCCCCTCCCCTCCCCAGGAAGGCCCTCCACTGCCATGTTATGTGTCCCCCCGGGGGGGCCTGCAGCCACAACTCGCTGAGGCTGCTACAGAGGCCCAGCCCCCAGCCTCCATGGAGAGGCCCTCTGAAAAGCCAGCCCAGCTCCAGAGCGACACACGAGGTCATCGACACACGAGGTCATTTCTCACTCTGCCCACAGGCCTTCCCTCCCCGTACAGGAGCATCGGTCGGGACGGCCCCCAGCCCACCTCCCACATAGGGAGCCCCGTCTCCCACAAGAGGCTATGAAAGTCAAGCAAAACCACCACGGCTGCAGGTGCCGCCTTGACCAGCAAAAAGCCTGCCTGGTTGGGGTCCTCACCTGCGGGGCTCCAGCCCCGACTCCCTGCCCACTGTCATGCCCCGCCCTGCCCCACTCCCCACGGTTCTGCTCTCAGCAGCGAGCCCCCCTCCCGCCACCTCCTCCCTGGAAACACCAGCACCCCCTTGCCCTTTGGCTCATGGTCGCCCTCTAGTTCCTCCTCCGTCTCAGTCCACACCCAGCAGCCCCCCTAGAACACCCCTGGCAAAGCAGACACTCAGTAAATGCACGAGGAAGAAATGAACGCGCTAGACACCAGCGGACGGCCAGGAGCCCGTGGGCAGAAACGTGAGACACCCAGCCCATCCCTTCTCAGCCCAGATGGAGAGCAGGGCTGTGGGTCCCCCGTCCCAGCGATAATCTCTAGAGCGCGCTCCAGCTGCACCCTCCGGCCCTCCTGACAGACGGCCCAGGCCCACGGGCCCAGTGAGATGGCCAGCACAGACGGGGAGCCCCTGGCCCGGGTAGGGGCAGAGAGGGTTAAAAACACCCCAGGGGGCGCCGCTTTATTGGGGGTCAGGAGGGAGACCTTGCTCCGCACAGCCCTACAGGTGCAGACCCCCGCCCCCGATTCCTTGGGGCCAGGAGCCCAGAAGCGACCCCAAGGGGCAGGTGCCAGCAGGGGAGAACAGGCAGCCCGGCCTCCCGGCGGGAGCAGCCTCGGCACCAAGTGCGGCTCCGCCACTGAGATCCTTCCACCCTCCAGTCCTCGTCCTTCCGGTGGGCCCCTGCACAAGGAACTGGCAGGGACGAGGAGAAGGTGAGGGGCCCGCGCCGTCCCCCGGGGGCCCGCACACCCTCGAGGGCCGGCAGCTGCTGCTCCCAGAGCGGGACTCCGCTCCCCGCCGCAGCACCAGGTGACCACAGCCCGACTTTTCGGCGAGGGCTGCACAGCTGTGCTGTGCTCCGTGCGCGCTCGTGTGTGGGTTACACGGCAAGGACTCCCTGTGCGCTGCGACTGCTCCTCGAAGAGAACCCAGACCCCGGTGCTGCAGCCCCGACGTGAGGAGGCTGCAAGCAGATCCAGGGTGCACCCCACAGGGGGCCTGTTATCAAAAGACCCATCACACAGGGGGGAAACGGAGGTGACACTGGCTGTCAGAGCTTCGGGGGCACAGGCCCGCGGGCAGGGTTGAGCCCAGCGTCTCCGGTGGAACCGAGGACAGGCTCTGAGTAAGAACAGGCAACACCTGCCCCCCCCGGCCCCTCGCCGCCTGGCCACGTCCCAGGGGACGGTCTGCACACAGCCCTGCTCGCCACCGGCCTCACCGGGAGCACAGGGCCAGCGGAGAGTCACTACCCACGCACCCTCAGCTCCCCTCGCAGCCCACCAGAGGGGGGTGGGGAGGGTGGGAGAGGAGGGTGCTTCTAGAAGCAGACTCCTGCTGCGACGGACACCCGGGAGAGCGGGTTAGGAGGAAACTTCCAGAAGCAGCCCCAAGGCCAAGTGCCCTGCGGTCCGGGGAAGCCACTGTCTACCAGGGCCTTCCGGTGTCAGCAGAGCCCCCAGGTGTCCAGCGGAGCCTCCGGTGTCATGTCACACCTCCAGGGAGCCACAGGCACACTGAGCGTGGCATCGCCACCTTACACGGGGACAGTGCCCTCCCTGTCCCCACACAGACCCATCTGGGAGTTCTGCAGAGTGGCTTGAATTTGAGCAATTTCAGAGAATGATGGGGGATACTTGCCCAGCCACCCTGCAGGCCGGTGCCTGTGTTCTGGGAGCAGCCCGGCCCGACACCTGGACTCACCGATGGCCATCAGCGAGTGGCAATCCTTCTTGCGGAAGTCGGTCCAGGCTTTGGTCTTGCAGTATTTGCTGCAGGTCAGGATCCCGTAGCAGCGGGTGCAAGGTGCGAGGCGCACCCCAGTGGAGCGGCCACACTCATAGCAGAACTTGAAGAGGGGAATCCTGCAGGGCAGCCACGTGGGCCGTCGGGAGGCACCCGTCCCTGTGCTCGAGGCCCTGAGCCCCAGGGCCTGCCCTGTGTCCAGTGCGGTAACACTGGGAACAGGAAACAAGCCCCGTGCCCTGGAAGCCATCCAGGTGCTGGCCGGCCCGACTGGGCAGGAGACGACACCACACCGTTTGGGGACCCGCACCACGGCGTGGGAGTGGGGAGGAGTCTTTGGTGGGGGGAGCAGACTCCTAGCGGGCGCGCCTCGGGAGTGGGCCTGGCACGCCTGCGTCAGGGGGAGAGGGAGCCCGGTGGGTGTGCCTCCCCCGCGCCCCACCCCAGCCCCACCCACCAGGGTTTAGTGGGCGGGCGCCGTCCAGAACACCCACCGCCCGCAGCAGGGCCAGGCCACTCGAGAGCCGTGCTGTCTGGGGCAGCGCAGGTCGGGACCGGCCTGGCAGCACACCCAGCCCACCGCCACCCTCAGCCACTCACTGCTCGTCCAAGCCCAGGCCCTCGGGCAGGCGGTGCCCTTCCGCTTCAGCCGGCGACAGGGGGCCAGCTCCGTTGCACCGAGAGACCGCGTTAGCCCCCACGGGCCCTCCTGGTCACGCGTGACGCCACATGCGGAGGGGGCTCTGAGCTGCCCACCTCGACCACCCTCCTGTGGTGGGCCCACCTCTGGCTGTGCGGCAAGGCAGGCAGGCGCCCCAAGCCTTGGACAGCCCCCAAGCAGGTCTGAGGGCGCAGAGTGGGGCTCGGTGTTGGCGGCGTCCCTCTGCTCCGGCACCCGGGCCCTCGGACCCACAGCCTCCAGCCCCGGCTCTGTGTCCGCTCACCACGCCTTGAAAGGCCACCAGGCAAGCACCAGCTTCTCTCTGGCCTTGCCCGGCGGCTCACACCCCTCTCTGGAGGGGAGACTCTTGGCTCTGCTCTCTGGCCACTGGTGGCAGGAGGCACAGTGGGCTGGGGGACAGGAGAGCAGCGAGCCCCCAACAATAATCATCAGAGGCTCAACCACGTCCCTCCACCTTCCTGCCCTTAAACAACACACAGTCCCCCCAAGAAAGGTCGCCTATCCTCCGCTTCGCCAGCACCCCTGAAGATGCAGGAACTTCACAAAGAAACACCTGCTGGCGAGTAGAGAAGAGTAGAGAAGGTGGGAGCCCCTCATCCCCCCGCCAACCGCCACGCCCACCAGCACCCAGAGCCACTCCCCATGCTGCTCTGGGGACTAGGACGTGGGTCAGGAAGCCAGCTGTGTGACGAAGTGTGCAGGGCCAAAGCCACCGTCCTGAAGACCTCATGGCACCAGGGCGATGCTTCTGGGAGGGCTGACAATAAAGCAGAACTTAAAAGTGGATCTGATGGCACCTCGGTGTCACAAATCACCTCTTTAAAAGGGAACAGGGAAGTGACAAGAGGGCACGTCTGTTAGAGTGCTGGGACTCTTGTGAACAGCTCTGTTGAGACCTCATTCATATTCCATCCGATACCCCCATTTAAATGTGCACAGTCCAGTGGCTTTTAGTACAGTCACAGCTGTGCAACCATCACCACAATTTTAGAACATTTCATCCTCCAAAACGGTTCCCAGCCCGACAGCTTTCACGCCCCGATTCCCCTACCCCTCCATCTCTAAGCAACCACTCATCTACTTTGTCTCTGCGTATTTCCCTGTCTGGACAGTTCATATAAATGGAATCATATAATATGTGGTCTTTCACGACTGGATTATTTTGCTTACTACAATGTTTTCAAGGTTCATCCATGTTGTAGCATGTTTCAGTACTACATTCCTCTTTATGGATGAATAACACTCCATTGTATGGTAGACCACAATTTGTTTATCCATTCATCAACTGATGGATACTTGGGTTGTTTCCATTCTTTGGCTTCTATGAATCACGCTGCTATAAATCTCCATGTGGACATGTGTTTTCATGTCTCTTGAGTATACGCCTAGGAGTGGAATTGCTGGGTCTTATGGTAACTCGATGTTTAACATTAGAGGAGCTGCCAACTGTTGTCCACAGCAGCTGCACCGTTTTGCACTCCCACCAGCAGCGCACAAGGGTTCCACCGTCTCCACATCCTCACCGACACTTATTATTGACTTCGACTATAGCCACACTAGCGATTGTGAAGTGATCTCCCTTATCTCCCCGATGGCTAATGATGTTGTACATCCTTTCACGTGCTTATTCGCCATTTGTGTATCTTTCTTAGTAGAAATTTCCATTCATACGCTTTGTCCATTTCTTAATTTGGTTGTTTGTCTTTATTATTAAGTTGTAAGATTTTAAAATGTATCCTAAATACATACAAGTCCCTTATGAGATATATGATTTTCAAAACATCTCCCATACTGTGGGTTATGTTTCATTTTCTTCATAGTATCCTTTAAAGCATAAAAGTTTTACACTTCGATTTATTTTTTTCTTTCCTTGCTTATATCTAGGAATCCATTGCCAAATCCAAGGATATGAAGATTTATCCCTGTATTTTCTTCTCAAAGTTTTATAGTTTAAGCTCTTACATTTAGCTCTTCAATCCAAATAGAATTAATTTTTCTATGTGGTGTGAAGTCGGGTCAAATTTCACTCTTTTGTGTGTGATCACCAGTAGTCCCAGCACCGTTTGTTGAAAACACTGTTCTTACTCTCATTAAAAAGTCTTGGCACCATTGTTGAAAATCAGTTAACATAGACACATGGGTTTATTTCTGGGATCTCTTCTGCTCCATTGTTTCTATATGTCTGTCTTTAGGCCAGTATCATGCTATCTTGATTACCGTTGTTTTGCAGTAAGTTTGAAATTGGAAAATCAGAGTCCTTCAGCTTTGTTCTTTTTCAAGATGGTTATGGCAATCCTGGGACCCCTGCAATTCCATATGAATTTTAAAATCAGTCTCGATTTGTACAAAGAAGTCAGCTGGGATTCTGATAGGGAGATGTCTTTCCATTTATTGAGGCCTCCTCTAATTTCTTTAACAATGTTTTGTGGTTTTCAGAGTATAAATTTTACCCTGGTTTTGTTAAATGTATTAATAAGCATTTTATTCTTATTGATGCCATTGTAAATGGAATTGTTTTTGAAATTTCACTTTTGGTTTGTTCACTGCAACTGTATAGAAATACTATTGATTTTTGTATGTTGATCTTATATCCTGCAATCTTACTGAATGTATTTATTAGTTTTAATAGTGTAATAGTTTTATTTTTAGATTAATATTAATATTTTTATACTTAGTCAAAATAGTCTAATACTAGTTGGTTAGTTTTAAAAGTGGTTTCCTAAGATTTTCAATCTGTAAGATTATATCTGCAAATAGAGTTTAACTTTTTCCTTTCCAACCTGAATGCCTCTTATTTATCTTTCTTGCCTAATTACACTGGCTAACAACTCCAATATAATACTATATAGAAATGGTGAGAGAAGACATTCTTGTCTTCTTCCTGATCTTAGGGAGAAAGTATCTAGTCTTTCATCATTGAGTTTGATGTTAGCTACGTGGTTTTTTGCAGGTGCCCCTTTTTGGGTTAAGGAAAGGCCCTTCTGTTCTTTGTTGTGTGTTTTTATCATGAAAGGCTGTTGGGTATTTTACATCAAATGTTTTTTCTACATCAACTGAAATAGTTTTTTCTTTCATTTCTAATAATGTAGTGCATTACATTTATTATTTTGTTGTTTAACCACCCTTGCATTTCTGGAGTAAATCCCACTTGGTCATGTCAGATAGTCAATAGTTCTTTTGACATGATGCTAAATTTGGTTTGCTAGTATTTTGTTGAAGCTTTTTGCATTTATATTCATAAAGGATATTTGTCTGTAGTTTTCTCATAATGTCATTGTCCGGCTCTGGAATCAGAGTAATGCTGGCTTCATAAAATAAGTTAGGAAGTGTCCCCGTTAATTTTTGAAAGAATTTGAAAAGGATTGGTGTTAATTCTGCTTTAAATGTTTGGTATAATTTACCAGCCATCTGTGCCTGGGCTTTTCTTTGTTGGGAGTTTTTTTTATTACTTATTCAATCTTTTTAGCTGTTGTAAGTCTGTGTAGATTTTTTATTTCCTCTTTAATCAGTTGTGGTAGATCATGTGTTTTCAGCAATTTGTCCATTTCATCTCAGTGATCCAATTTTTGTCATAAAATTGTTCACAGTATTCTCTCATAAACCTTTTCATTTCTATTAGTTTGGTAGTAATGTCCCCTCTTTTACTTCTGATTTTAGTAATTTGGGTCTTCACTTTTTCCTGGTCAGTGCAGCCAGATATGTCAGTTTTGCTGATATTTTTCAGTGAACCACCTTTTGGATTTATTGATTTTCTGTTGTTTTTCTGTTCTCTGTTTCATTAATGTTTGCTCTAACAGACACACGTTTATCCGGCTACTAACGAGCTTACTTTAGGTTACTGTGCTCTTCTTCCACCAATGTTTTAAGGAGGAAGGTTAGGTTACTGATTGAGATTTTTTTTTCTTTTTAATATAGGCATTTACAGCTATAAACTTCCCTATAATCACTGCTTTAGCTGCATTCCATAAGTTTTGGTAAGTTGTGTCTTCTTTTGCATTCATATCAAAGCATTTTCTAATTTCCCTTTTGATTTCTTCTTTGACCCCCTGGTTATTTAGGAGTGTGTTGTTTTATGTGATTTCCCCAAACTTCTTTCTGTTATTCATTTCTAATTTCATTCCACTGTGGCCAGAGTACATAATTTGTATTATTTCTATCCCTACAAATTTATTAAGAGTTTTGTGGGTTTATGACCTAGCAGAAGCAGACTCACAGGTACAGAGAACAAACTAGCGGTTACCAGTGGGTAGAGGGATGGGGGCTGAGGCAATATAGGGGTAGGGGACCAAAAAAAGGGTTATGGTGGGATTATATGAAATCACGCGTGTGAAACTTCTGAAAATTGTAAAGCACTACGGAATTTAAAAAATCATTCGATTTTAAATGTTTTAAAAAAGAAAAGAAAAAATGTTATAAATAATCCATGAAAAAAAATTTTTTTTAGGTGTGTTTTCCAGATCTGCTATTGAAAAGGCCTAAAAATAATAACCAACCAATGCAGTAGTGATGAACACACAGATCGTGGTTTCTAACTATCACGTACCACTAAAGGAGCCAGGCTCAACGTGTAAGCAGTCGACCCTGGGTGCAGGGCAGGAAGTGTCTGAATGAGCCCGGAACTCCTTGCAGAGCAGGGGGCAAGAAAGCTACCAAAGCATGCTGGAGTTGAGTCAGAATTGCAAGAACTAAACTAAAGAGGCTCTCCCTCACCACAGACGGGCCCTGGGCATCAAAAAGCATAATGACTGCAATGGACAGAAACACATCACACATATTAACAGCCAGGAGTTGACAAAGATACTAAAAAAAACCTAACCCCCACTGATCACCATTGAAGACTGTTAGGAAATCAATGTATTATTCTGAAATAAAGAAAGGGGAAAGATCATGTTATCTTGCCTTTCTTGGACAAAGTAACTCAAGGTCACTGAAGAGCTGATGAAGGATTTTTTTTTTTTTTTAAAGCAAAGAAGGGTATTTATTGGTTCACATAACTGAAAAGCCCAGGGAATATACTAGCTTCAGGCATGGCTGGATCCAGGGGCACAAACATTGTCATCAGGACCCAAGTCTCTCCATCATTTGGCTCTGCTTCCCTCTGTACTGGCTTCATTCTTTGACTGGCTCATTTGATATGGTTTGAGCTTTTCATCCTACAGAGCTAGGCAACCTTAGCAGAGCTTCTGAGCTTCTCCTCCACAGTTCACTAAAACTCTCAGGGTTGGGTATCACTGGACCAACTTGAATTACATGACCATTCCTGAACCAATCACTATGGTCAAGGAGATGGACTGTGCTGATTGATCTGGTCACTGGTAAGACCAGATATTGACAAAGTTTCATCTCTGCTCATGAAGTTGAATGGTAACAGCTGGCACTGGTTCCTTCCTTGACAATACATGTATTCTGGGAAAAATCACGAGGAGCAAGTCTGTCTTCTACTCAGGAGGCTTGTAATCCATTTGAATGTAATAACCACGTCCAATAGCACACTCCGGGTGATACTATACAGTTTCAATGTAAGTAAACTCAGTGGTCGTGAGTTTGAGAGCCCAGTTGTCTTGCTGACAGGAAGCAGGACAACCAGCCTCCCACTGGCAAATGGTTCTGTGATACTCATCAAGTCAGGGGTAAATTTTAAGTTCAGTGGAAAAGTTCTCTTATGTTCCTTTAAGTCTTTTGCCAGGTTGAACTGGTACATTTCTGTGAGTACTGGCAAATCAGATTCATCTCTGTATTACTGTAGGAGAGAGGAATGGACGGTGGTTTCAATCTGCTCTACTCCTTCAGACCGGGTGGAAAGGGGCCCAAGTGCTGAAGATGATCTAATATATACAGGCATAGAGGCTTACTCGGCAGTTAAAAAAAAAAAAGAAAGAAAGCTTCTGGTCAAGGAGTATACAGCACAGTCCTTCGTGTTGTGAACATTAAGTCCTGGTGGGTGAGGTGCAGACTGCTTCTGTTCAGAACCCCTTGGTGGAACTGGGGTATAAGAAAGACCGAGATCAGCTGTAGTCTTCTCGAGACAGCCAGTCTGATTGCAGCCATGTCAAAAAAGCAGGCAAGGGCTGAGTCAGGTAAACAGGCAAGTAGGTAAGGTACTTTCAGCAGGGCCAGCCATGTCAATAGCCAGTCTATGAGCTAGAAGAACAGGCAGTTTAATATCAGAGCTCTGTAAATTAGTTTTCACCCTGAGTACTCCAGGGTTAGTCCACAGGGTTTATGGATTAACTGGATCTTAAAGGGCCAGTCAGGTACAGCAACTTTCATTCTCCTGCTCCTCTGCCCACGAACCCTCAGCACAGAAGAAGGCTATCTCCTTAATCCAGACTTGCGGCTCTGTCTAGAAGTCCGTTCTATACCTGGGAGCGATAGGGTTGGGAGGGAAAGGTTGGCCCTGCTTTCTTTGGTAATCAAGTCTCCATCTTCTGTAACTCAGCCCAACTCTGAGAATCATCTCATCAACAAGTGAAGCCCTCAGACTGGTTGAATGGTACCGCTGAAAGATGAGCTCTGAGGCATGGAGATAGTAAGACACTAGGTTTGAGGTTTACGCTTTTTCCACCATCAATTCTTACACACAGTGTACTTCACACTCTTGAACAGACGACCATCTTTACCTTTTGTCCCTCGCTTTGACAGGATTACAGGGAATGACTGCCAGTGTAGATCAAGGTCTCTTTCGGTCAAGTATAGGAGAAAAAGAAAATCGAGCTGACATTTTGAAGGCAGTAGAACTGAGCTTGTAGATAACTTCTTCATTACAAATAACAGTTGTATTACAAGCAGGCTAGTCATCAGATTTTATTTGTTGAGGGTGAGCAGTACAGAGTAACCAGACTTAGGCCTTGTTTGGTGATTTATAGACTGATTTACACAGAGTCATATGATCACAATTAGTCTAGAAGATAAGAGACAAAGATGTAAAGAAGCATTTCCAACATTTTACCAGCGCATTCATTAAAGTAGCTGAGGACGGCTGGTCCTTAAGTCGACTCTGAGGTAAAGCAATGAGGTTTTCCTCATGGCACAAATCGAAGTCTACGTGATCTGGTCTGGGAGCTCATGACTCAAATCCCTTCTCAACAGGTAAGTTGTCTTAATGCCTGAGAGTATTTCATGACAAGGAATGAAGTCAGCCACTCTGATTCATAGCACTGAGACCGATGAAATTCCATGAAAACATCCACAAGGAGAGGGGACTGTGGTCTTGTGACATTAGGAAGCAGCAGCAGGAAGCTCTTGAGTCTACTGATAAAATTTTTAGCGGCAGGCTTTGCAGATTTCAAGTCAGTCTACATTTCCAGCAAAAAGGTAGATGATACGCAATTTGAGACGCCCACCAAGTAAGCTATCATGGCCTGGTCAAAAGGCCTACCTCCAAACATCATTAACACCAAGAGTTAATGGTACCAGACATCAAAAGACCCATCTTAAAATCTCTCATTGGCTGGAAGAAAATGTTCGAAATGGCCACATTTTAAATCACACACACAAGAAAGGATATTCAGAGATTGTCTCTGGTGGATCAGGTATTACATGTAGGTAGAGCTGAGTATTCATAATTTTGGAGAATAGGCAGATATGCCAGTGATGGAGGAATTGTTTTAGCGATTTTTCAACAGTTATTAGCTCATTCATCCTGGAAACAGCAGTTAAACTGAATAAAAACCAAGAAGTGTAACTGCCACTGGTGGAGTGATAGTGACATAGTTTGAGAAGATGAATAATGACCTGGTACCCTTTTAGGTAATGTTGCCAGTCTTTGAATTCTGCTTTCATAGTTTATGGTTAACCCTTGCACACGAAGTAGAGTACCATGGCTGAGGACGGGAGGTCCGATGTACAGTTGGTCTAACATGGCTTCAATGAGACATCAACATCAACATCAGCTCCAATACCTGGTGATTCACGTATCCAAGAAGGATCAAGACTTCAAGGTCATGTATTTCAAGCACCACTAGAGCCTCTGGTGTTTGTGAAAGAAGCTGGGTAAGGGGGTTTGTCAGTGTAGAGTATGGATGAATTGCTCTCCGGCTATATCAAATCCAGGAATCACTGGCAGTCCATCTGCGGGTAGAGGGATATTACTCTAGGTCCATTTGATACCACCTCTTCAGCCCATATGACTACTCTGGGGGGCAAAGATATGCCCATCTTCTTGCACTTTTCTGAGTTTGCCCACGGTAACTATTCCGAAGAATGTTCACCATCAACTGAACACGGACGGTGCTGGGTACAGGTACAGGACAGAGTGCCATTCAGGTCGGACATACTGTTGTCTAGGGCAGTGGTTTTCAAACTGTGTTCTGAAGAATTCTAGTTGCTGTAAAGAAGTCTCCTTAGATGTCACCATGGTGGTAAAGTAAGATGCTTGTGGCAGGTTGCAGGCCCCCACTTCTGCTTCCTCCAGAGCAGCTTCACTTTTACTCTGGGCTTCCAAAAAGTTTTCACTCGAAGGGCTTCATGGCCACAAAGCCTTTGGAAAACCCACGATCTAATTGGTTCAACAACAAAAATAAGTTGTTCACAAAGTGCTGGATGTATCAAGAGGCCTTTTCTGGAATCTGATTGGAGCTTTGTGAGATGCTGTTAGGTAAACGGATTCCTTGGTAGAATTTCTTCCATTTGTGGGAAAAGTTCTGGTTCCTGAGTAATCCCAAAGAAGACGCTGGGAGTTCACTGTGCCCTTGTTTTAATCCCAGTGGGTCAGAACATCTGCTTACTCATTCAGCAGGCTACCACAGATCTGACACGGAAGAAGAATGGGGTGCAGGTTACATATTTCCTGAATGTCAATCTTTTAAGATAGTGGGGCATGGTCCGATGTGGTTCTCAAAAAGACGTTGCCATTCTTCAGACAGTGCTGACAACTAAAAATCCCCTGGTCCAAATGTATTATGTGTCTCTGAAGGCTTTAACTGAAGAAACGAAATGCACACTCATGGAAGAAACTGAGCCTTTGTTGTGATAAAACAGCTTCAGCTATTTGGTTTGAGGAGCTGACTTCCCTACAAAGGGCTGTGCTGAATCTGGGCAGAACAGGACCGGAGTGGAGGTGAAGGCCACATCATGATTCGCCGGATGCCTCCTGGGTCACAGTGGTCCACTGGAATGACGCCTTCTTCAGCAGTAAGGTGGTAGAATCACCGTGGGCAAAAGTCCAGGTGCCAGATCTGTAGGCGGAGTTCACTTTGGGTGGAGCATCGCCAGAGTCTGCACTGAGCGTCTGGCGAAAACTCAGGTCTCCGAATTCCCAGTAATAGCGCTGGTGGCAGTGCTTGCGGTCATTGTCTCTTTTCTCAGAGCAAGGACAACAGTCCCCAAATTCAAATATAAAAAAAATCCAGCTCCCAAGTTCCTGTCACACTTTGATAATCTCTTCCAGGTCCCTGATCCAGTTCTTGAAAATCTGGAAATCTGGAGTCCACGCCGTGACTACACTGAAGGACATCTGTTCCAGCGAGAGCAGAACGCTGTAGTGAAACCCTTTCAACCTCCTATCCTGGACAGCTCATGTTTTGTCACAGAATTTCAAGCTTTGAGTTCCAGTTGTTTTTTTCCTCCTTTCTCCTGAGGAAAGCATCTTATCACCACAGTCTTAAGATTCTTCTGAGGTACATCCAGACTTAATAACAAAAGAGCTAAAAGACCAACACATCTTTCTCCAAAACAGTCACTTCTCTGGAACCGAGAACCTTTGTCTCTGCCCTCTAGGTAAAGAGAACAGTTCTGCTATGGTATGAAATAGCAGAACCGGCTAATACCTAAACAGACAAAACACTTACGTGGGTTTGTGCTAGCTCGCTCAGAACTGTACCACTGGTAAGCACCACTCCACAAACTGAACAAAATGTCTGAAATCCAAGTGTTCAAACATTTCTCTAGTGTTGGCTGGATAATGGCCTGGAATTTGATAAAAGCAGCTGACAATTAACAAAGAAGCACAGACTGGCCTTACGGCCATCTGGGTAAACACACTTGCAAGCAAAGCGAATACACAAAGCAGGCCGGGAAAACGTTAAGGTTTGAAACGCTTGCGACCTACTGATCTTGAGGTCCAGCAGAAGTTCTGACAAAAGTTGTCAGAGAATGTTAACCTTCAATTAATAAAGACGAACCCCCAAACACCTTCAGGAATTCCATGCCTGGTTCAGTTTGTCCAGTCAGCCAGCTTGCTAAAAACCCACCTGCACCATTAATTAGCTGGACTTGGCAGCGCCATTTAAAACTAAGCCTGCTCACTACCAACCACACAAACTAAGAATATAAGATAGGAGCAACGATGGCAGCCGTGGTCGTGGAAAATGGTCAGTGAGACAGTCAGGAAGGTAGTCAGGCACCAGAAAATAAGCTGTCGGCCCAAAGATTAAACAGGCTTCGTGATCCTAGAGAACACATCCACTCCTTCTTTCAGCTCCTTTATATTGGGGGCCACCGTACCACATGCGTCAACCACCCCTCAGGCGACCCATGGTGAAAAGACTCAGAATAGAAGCCAAACAGTGGAGTGTCGTTACCTTGAATATCCACTATGCAGAGAACAGCTCACATATCCCAGGGATTCAACAAAGATTTCAAATTGGTTGTGACGGGTCCCAAATGACATCTAGGCCTCAGTTTCCTCCTCGTGGCAAAGGAATTGTGATTCTTAACTCTTCTGGGTCACAGCCCCCTCTGAAAACTTGCTGGCAATGGATCCTCATTCCCCTAAAATGCCCATTCCCACTAATTTTTGCACACAATTTCAGGGAGTTTGGGAATATACACCTCCAATCCAAGGTTCCCAGGTTCAAAATCCAAGGATCGGGCAATTGCTAAGTTTTCTTACAACTCAAAAAAAAAAAGAAAAAGAAAAGAAAAGCCAACCATTACGAACAATAATCATCCCTTACATTCACTGACGCTTTATAGTTTCCAGATGTTATTTTTCACAAAGACGCAAAGGCTAGGCAGATGGAGTTGGAACACTTGGACGTCCACACGTGGAGGAGGAGGAGGGAGCCTTACTTCACACAAAACACAAAAATTAACTCAAACCCAGACCTACAGGTAAGAGCTAAAACCATAAACGCAGAAGACGACACAGATGACAGTCTTATGACCTGGCAAAATTATAGGCAAAAACGCAACGGCTGGGTGCTGGGGGTGGGAGGACAGACCTGCTCCAAGGGCACACGGGGTGACGTTCTGGGGCTGCTGGGACTGTTCTGCACCTTGACTGTGGTAGTCGTCACACAGCTCTATGCTCGTCAGAACTTCCAGATCTGTATGCTGAAGTGGGGCTTTTACTGGAATGAATAAGATGGGGGCGGGGGAGGTATCTCTATTTGCAAAACCAGGAATCTTCTCCAGGAAAAAGGGCAAGTCCCAAAACAATAAGTGTAGACTGAGCCAGTTTATGTGTAAAAAGGTAAATATCTTCGGTGAGTCTGCTGTTTAACCTAAGGGTACACAACGTGCTGCTAGCCCATCCCTGCTCCGGGGAGCAGAACAGCGACCAGCCTTCATTTTTTTCTCCTGTTGTTTTCATTTTCTTTTCACGCATCTCACGACTGTGCCTTACGACGATACTATTATACTCACTAAGACCAAGAAAGCTACTTCTCGTCAAACAAACAATCTTCCCCAGGAGCGCCTGTGCTGCTGTCCGGTGGCCTGAACACCAGGGCCATCCCCTCACCTGGAAGAGCCTCTCCTTCAGGTACGTGGTGCCGTAGCCCTCTCAGGCGCTGAGGTAAAGTGTGCCCGTGAAGCTGGAGCCATCCGGCCACACGTAGGTGCCCAGGCCGTGGCGGTGGTCCCGGCAGAACTGCCCGTGGTAGGACTGTGAACAGAGAGCTCTGTAGCGGCTCTGTTGGAGGAGCCGCCCCGCACCTCCCCAGAACCTTCCAGAATGCCCTCCCAGCTGAGCCTCCAGGCCTGGGCCACAGTGAACAGGGGCTGCACTGGGCTCACAGGGGGCCAGGCCACCAGGCCCCCCTCAAGTGCCAGGGGTCACCCGAATCACGCAGAGTGGGTGCCAGGCGCTCGGCCCCCCGATGGCCACGCTCCATCCTGCCCGGCTCAGGCGGGGGAGTCTGGGGAGGTGTCGGCACTGCCTGGGTTTGGGCGGGAGCTGTCTCCACTCGGGAGCCCCACGCCGGGCTCCGCTCTCACCCCGTCGCCCCCGCTCAGGTCCACGCTAGCAGGCTGGCCCAGAGAGTGGGGGGCCGCGAGCCCCAGGGTCGCTGGCGTGGCCCTAACTTAAGACTGCTCGCTCCTGAGGCCACGGACGTGGGCCGCCTGTGCTCTGGTCCCGAGCCCCGGGCGGGGGGGAGAGGGGAGTGTGGTGGAGGTGCCCCTCTACTGGGGCCCCAGGAGGAAAACAGAGCGCCATGTCCATTCCGAGCACTTTTCAGTCACTAGACTCGACTCTCATGCGAGTCAGACAGCCGCCTTCCCCACCAGAAGCAGGCGGGCTGCGCTCTCAGGCGGCCGGTGGCCGTGCTCACAGGCCACCCTGCGCCTGAGGGACGGTGACTGCGGCCTGCTTAGCGCCCCTTCTCTTCCTCTGGTGACGGAGACGAGTCCCCACAGGTTGACGGAGGACTGACCCCAGCCCCTGGCACACGTGACCAGGCCTGGCCAAGCGAAGGGCTCCCAACCCCCGCCTCCTGCCTTGATTTGGGTTTGGTCACGGGACGCATCCCCGAGTCTCACCGGTGTCCACTAGGGCCCTTTCTCTCTTGCAGGAAGGTGTGACACCGACACCACCCCCTTCTGCCTCACGGCAGGAGGTCAAACTTGGCTGCCCACGTGGAGATGGGAGAGAGAGGGCCTGATAGAGTCGCTGGAACCCCTGGATCCAGCCAAGCCTGAGGCTGCGTGACCCCTGAAGGTGGACTTTGCAGTTACAGCAGCCTACAAGGGTCCTTTCCAGTCCCATGTGGGGGGACCTGGTCCTGCCAGTTACTACTCCTGGCCAGTGCAGGGACAGAGTGAGCAGTGAGGCGCCGGGCGGGGGACAGCCCATCTGCTGCCCACCTTCATTCCATCTGTATGATTTGGGGGGACCTATCAGAGTCTATCCAACTGAAAAGAAGTCCCACGTTGCAGACCATTTGTGCAGAACTGTGAGGAGAATCCACCCCCCAGGGGGCTCCTCAGGTTCGCCTGCAGGAGAAAGGGTTTCTGTCCACTCCCAGGAGGGCGCAGCTTTGGAGGAACCTCTCCATCCTTCCTCCACGCAGTGCCGGAGCCTCACCTGACCAGCCGGACTGATGCGCTTGCGCCCATTCCTCAAAGACAGCTGACACGTTTAAAGCCGCTGCTCTCAGCCTGCACGCCCTCTCGTCCTCCTGGCCTCTCTGGTTCCGGAGCCGCCATGGCTGCAGGAGCATCTGCTCGGTGGACCCAGACGTCCCCCCAGGCAGTGACAAAGCCGATGCTCCGCCTGCTGTGGTCCCCCTGCACGGCGAGGACCTGGGGCCAGGAGGACCGGTCAGTGGGCCCCAACCTACCACAGCTGGGAACGTAGGCTGTCTGACCACCGGACACCACAGTGTTGGGTAAAAGAGGAAGTAGCCAAGGACTAAAGAAACAGATGCTGAACAAAAATCAGCGCTTGGTCATCGGGGTCACGATGCCGTGCATTCTTTGGCAGAAGCACAGCACGGGCTCAGGTCGCGGCCTCTGTCCTCACATGAGGTCCGGAGGCTCCTCCGAGCTGGGGGCGCCCTCCAGGTGGGACTGGGCTGGGGGCCCAAAAGCTCCGCCTCTGCCTGCCGCTGCTCCTGCTGTCCCCTCCCTGCCCCCACCGCTCCCCAGGCTCCATCCCAAGACCCCCGCTCGCCTCCCTGCCCCGCTCTCCCCTGGACTCGGGAGACTTAAGTGCAGGAGGTGAGGGGCTGGGCGAGGTCCCCCAGCCTTGGGCGCCAAAACCAGGTGAACCGGGGCCCCACAGGCAGAACCAAGCCTGGAAGAGAGAGGGGCAGAGCCGGAACCCTACACAGCCCCTAGGAGGTTGTGCCAGCCAGCGCCTGCTTCCCAGAAGAGCTTCAGTGCCAGGTGTCCTGCCCTCTGATGCTTTTCCAACCCCCCCAAATGCACACACCCCTACAGTGCCTCCAGATGGTTTTTATTATCTGCAAGCAAAAGATGCACTTAAGTCTCCACTGAATCACACAACCCTGCAAGCAGGGCAGAATCCTCCACCAGCGCACCTGCAGCTGGCAGGGATGCAACACATTGTCGGGAAGCCTTCGGAAGCCAGCTTCCCCCTGGCGGAGGCGCACTAAGCCCCCAGGCCACAGCATACCCCCAGGTTCGCCACACGCACGGCTGCTCCACCCTCGCGGGGACGCCAGGTGGCGCCAACAGCTCCTGCCACGGGCCCCTCAGAGTCCCCACTGAGGTCCTGACACGGCCTGCTGCAGGGGCGCAAAAGTGCACTTTCACTTTTAGGAAGATCCACTTTTTCTGTTTGAGCTTAAATACAAGGCAATTTCATCAATACAATCATACAACTCACGACAGTAATTCGCAATTTTAAAATATTTGCCTAGAATAAGAATTTATCTTCTGAAGTCACAGTTTCCCGAGCTGCAGCCTGTGGACACCCAGGCGAACCTCGGACGGGATCTCAGAAGTCTCTCTGGGTGTTTCTCAAATAGGAAGGACATTTGCCTAGCATCCTTCCCATCGGTGGATCTACGAGCTCACAGCACGTGCCTCTCCAAAGGAGAGGGACAGGCCGTGGCTGGCTGAACCGGGGCCGGAGAGGGGAGAGCACCAGGAACGACTTGCCTCGCCCGTGGGCCGAGAGAATGCTCCGCATCCCAGCTTCATGTCCTGCCGAACTCTCCTCGGTAGACGCAGCCGTCCTGCCACTCCTGCACACCCTGGGTGAGCTCGATGCAGGCCTCCTTCAGGTCCTGCTCCCTAAGGGGACCCTCGGGCTCCTCCTCTTCCCCCTCTGGGGCCTCTGGGATGAATCTAGGAAGATGAAGAGCAGGGGGAGGGGAGACCGACGCTGGCTGAAGGTCTTAGGGCCACTGGGTACCGAGATCCACACACCATCTTATCTCAACCAGCAACCCCCGAAGCCGATTGCGTAGCTATCCCACCGGGGCGCCCGGTGCCCCGCGGAGACGCTCACACCGGCATGCTGAGCCTGGGCCGGCGGTCTCCACCTCGGACACCCATCTCGCGGTCAAGCAGAGGACGGCGGGTCAGCCTCTGGATCAGCGGCTCCCCGGGGGAGATAGTGCTAAAAGCTCCCAACGCCCCCCAGGAAGAGCGCAGAGGCCCCGTGTGAGACCTGAGGACACTGAGGCACAAGGGAGTAAATTAACTTGTCCATGGTCACGTGCTAGCACGCGGTAGGGCCAATACTTGATCAAGCCCTGCCTGACTCCAAAGCCGGTCGTTTCCGTTCAGTTAGTGTTTGTGGAAGGCACAGAGCAGGAGCTCACGGCCTGGTTGGGGAAAAAGACGAGGGAGGCACCGAGGGTCACTGGGAGAGAAGGGTTTAGCTGTCTGGACCGAGGGGTCACTGGGGAAACCTTTATGGGAGAAGGTTCCTAAGTGGGGTTTCAGAGGATGAGTAGGAGCTCTCTCAACAGAAGAGAGCGCATTTCAGGGAACTGGACTAGTACGTGCAAAAACACAAGGGTGGGAAAGAGCAGGAGGCCTTTCTGCCACCGAAGCAGTTGTGGCTTCCTGGAGAGAGAGCGAGGAGGGGCTCTCTGGAGGCACAGGGGTTGGGGTTCTCGACACAGACTGCCCCTTGGAACAGGGGAAAGGGATAAGAACACCTGACGACCAGGCCCTCCCCCACGAGCTGGAGTGGTGGGAAGGTGGCAGCTGTGCCAGGATCCCAGGGTTCCAGGGGCACTTCCTCCACCCTGCGATCTGTCTCCCAATTCACCTCTTTCTTCTCCCTTGCTCCCCTCTCAGCCCCCCAGTACCACCTTAGTTCCTAGGTCCCCTCTCTACCTCTTATCCTTTCCCCTCAGGTCCCGTCTTTGCTTTGTTCCAACTGCAGCTTGCGAAGCTAAGCAGAGACAAACCGTGCTGTCTGTAAAATTTGTTTGTGAAGAGAAAGAAAAGCAGTCAACTAAAACTTCCTGTTAAACCATCCCACCTGCTGAGTTGAGCAGTGCCCACCCCGCCCCCCCCAAAAAAAGATAAGTTGAAGTCCTAACCCCTGGGAATGACCTTATACAGAAAGTATCTTTACAGATGCAATCAAGTGAAGAGGTCAGACTGGATTCAGGTGTGCCCCAAACCAAATAACTAGTGTCCTTACAAGGAGAGGGAGATTTGGAGACACACACACAGAGGGCAGAATACACTTCCATTGTTTTCAGCCTAAGGGTTTGTGGTAATGCTTTGCTACCTTGACTCTAGGAAACTCACCTATCACCCAGAATAAAAGACTGACTTAACAGCAGCTAAAACTACTTGTTTCAGCAAATCTGACAACTTCCTGAGGCTGGCAAAACAATTCTAAATACTGACATGTGGCCCAAAAAAGGTGTTCTGGAAAATTCTATAAACTGGAAAAAAATGCAATATGACATGCTGAAATTCCGCTTATGTTCATAAGAATATATGCACTGGTATTTTTAAAAACAAGGCATACAAAGATTAAAAAGCCCTATTTCCACAAATTGATACAAGTCCTACGATGATGCTGGAGGATATATTCCAAGAGAGCGTTTTCATAGGAAAGATATATTAATATTCATCGACAATATTCAAGAATATTAGTTTTTAAAGTTTTTGGTGAATCAACTTGGTAAAAATCAGCAAATCAGTAGTTCAGCAAACTGACCTTTAGGACGACTGGCTTTCAGCAAGTTAGCTGTTCAAATGACCGGTGATGGTGTTAGCAAATCTGAACCTGCGATTATAGTTATGAAATTTAGTGAAATGTGGCTGCTGACTTGTGCATGGGGAAGAAGAGTGGCATTTCTATTAAAATTCAGTTGAAGGCTTTGAAAAGTCAACATAAGCCACTTAAAAACTGTAATCAGGGCTTTCCTGGTGGCGCAATGGTTGAGAGTCCACCTGCCGATGCAGGGGACGCGGGTTTGTGCCCAGGTCCGGGAAGATCCCGCGTGCCGCGGAGCGGCTGGGCCCGTGAGCCATGGCCGCTGGGCCTGCGCGTCCGGAGCCGGTGCTCTGCAATGGGAGAGGCCGCAGCAGTGAGAGGCCCGCGTACCGCAAAAAAAAAAAAAAAAAAAATGCATTCCCGAAAAAAAAAAAAAAAAAAAAAACTGCAATCACATTAGATACATGTGAGACACTGTAAAAGATCTGTGAGTAAAAAAATATTTTAAAAAATTCCAAAAGGACTCTACTGGCTGATTGCTTCTCAAGTGCTTTTAAGTTCACATGAAGGAAAGCAAGGGAAACTGGAAGTCATGGCCCGGCACCAAGGGCCACTATGAGTATCGCCTCAGCTGACCCACAGGAAAAAGTGAGCAGATGTGTATGTGTGATCATGACTCATCGGAGGAAAGTAAGTGGATATACGTGACAGGCAGTAGGTCAGAATACAATGTTTAAGGGAGTGGGTAAAAACCTTGCTTTAAATGACTTTTTAGATCAACTGAACGATGGTTAGGTTTTTATCTTTTATCAGAATCACACGGAAGGCATGGTAACACACAGCTTCCTGTGTCTCACTCCCAGGGTTTCCGCTTCAGCACGTCCTGAGTAGGTGGACTCCTGAGAATGTGCATTGCTACCAAGTTCCCAGATGCTGCTGAAATTTGGACCACGCTTTGAAAACCACTGGGCCATGGTGTGGTGGGCAGGCGGTGTCGACTGAAAAAAGAAAAAGCACAACCTGAGAATTACGAGTTACGTTTTTTGGGGGGGCAAAATGAGGACAGTACCCCAGGAGGTAGCATTTCAGATAGCTCGGAGAAACTGCTCTGAACGGGTAGCGGGGAGGTCAGTACAGATGTGATTTTGGTGAAGGGGGAGTACGTGCAATCAGGCACATATTTTTTGCAGAAGGTTTCTGCTCGTCACGAGGAGCAGACGTCACCACGAGGGATTTTAGTGCTTTTCTACATAAGAGGAGAATCAAGAAGTGGGCTCGTAAAATCTTCTCCTGAAAATATCTAACCATCTGAAGAACTGTTCTGCCAGTTTTTCCTAGAGTACGGAGCGCCACATTCCTGATCTCTGCCCCGAATTCCTGTCAGGAGGTGCTGAAGGTCAGCAGCTGCATTGGCTCATAATTTAATCCTTGTAGAGGTAGATGGTCCGTGCCCATTTGCAGGTGACAAGGGAACAGAGAGAAAGGATGATGGACAGGACAAAGCAGGAGGAGCCTTGAACGCCAGGTTAAAAACAGAAGCAGCAAGACATTTTAAAACAGGAGGGCGGTGCAGTCAGATGTGTGCTCTGAGAGGTTTCAAGGCTTTTTGCCTGGGACCCATTGCAATACCCCATTTCATATCACGAGCCAGTACAAACTAACTCAAAAAATTATGAGGAAAAACTCACTGTGCTACATGCACGCACCCTAATATTTTCATGTAGTCTGTTCTTTTCTATACCATTTTACTAAAAATAAAATATAGGTCATAACCCACAAAACTGATTTCACAACCCACTAACGGATCACAACTTGCTGAGTCAGGACCGACATTCAGAAAAGCACTGCTTTAGAAAGCGGATTCCGGCTCCGGTGAGGAAGGCTGGGAGGCTCCCCTCAGGCGGCTGGTGCCAAGCCCAGAAGAGGGTGGCCCAAAGTAAACACAGCATCAAGGTGGACAGAGTGGATCTGAGACACTCAGGATGACTCGTTACCGATTCACTAACTCAATGGGGTGAAGGAGTGTGAGGTTATCAGTTAAGAGTCCTTGGAACAGAAAAGCCACCTCAAATATCCAACAGTAAAGGGTGATTGGATGGCTCAGGACACCAAACAGTCCAGAAGTTGGAGGCTCTTCAGGTTTGGTTTGATTCAGTGGCCCAACAGTATCTTCGAGGACTGTTTCTTCAGCTGTGCTTTCAACCAAGGCTGGCTTCCCTTTGTGCTCATAAGGAGAGGACAGAGGTTTCCAAGCCCCTCTCTCCTCTCTGGTTCATATGGCAGCCCAAGCCCTTTCCCGAAGCAGTCATGGGGGTACAGGCGTCACTGACTGGACGTAATCAGAAGCCCGATTCTGGCGCTCGGGGACAGGGAATCTCCACCTACTTGGATGGCTCCCGTGAACTCTGGGAAAAATGGGAATCCCATCCCAGGAAAGTCAGAATCCTTCCTTAGGCCACAGAAGAAGGAAACGGATGCTGAGAAGGCCTCTACGTAGGTGATGTCTGGACCTGTGAAGACCAGTGAAGACCTGGTTACACACCAACA
Organism: Neophocaena asiaeorientalis asiaeorientalis; assembly: GCF_003031525.2. NCBI lineage: Eukaryota > Metazoa > Chordata > Mammalia > Artiodactyla > Phocoenidae > Neophocaena > Neophocaena asiaeorientalis. Next base: position 941,142 of record NW_020171809.1, on the reverse strand, counting down.
TTTGAATCTTTAGCTCAAGGGAGAACCCCAGGTAGCAAAACAGATCTGACAGCTACCAATGCTTGGTGGCTTTGGCTAGAACGGAGAGAATCAAGGTCACCCAGAGAGACTGTATAGGTTCATTTTGTCAGGTTTATTGAGTACTCTGTGTGGGGGGGGCATGGGTGTACTGGAGGATAATTTCTGATAGAACGGATTGCAAATCTTAAGTAAATGATGCAGATGAAGAAGAAAAAATGTTTCCATATTATGAGAGTAGAATTGAAATGGCAATAACTAGATGCGTGCAGGACTGGAAGACAGTTAACTTTCCACTGAAACCAGCCCCTGAAAGACACTGGACCTCAGAAAAATCTAGTGAAGAGGGCTTCTTACACGGCAACTGTGTAATTAAATGGTATTAATTCTTTAAAGTTACATAGTAATGCAAAAAAAATAATAATTGAGAAAAATAAAAACAAAAATATTGGTCTGTGAAAAAATGATGAAAAGCTAACAGTAAGTAGCTTTATTTTATATGAACCGTGTTTTACAATAAAAGGGAAAATAAAATGCAGAAATTACACAGAGTGATTTATTAGTAAACAAATAACAAAAAGGAATGTACATAAAGCTATGCTAAAGGGCACCTCACCTGGCGATGCGGTGAATCAGATATTAAGGGGCCTACCTACAAAACGACGTGGCGGATACTGGTCAGTGCCCAGATGAGAATCTGTGACAGGGTCTGCACACCAGCCACAGCTTGAGAAGCGCACCTCCCCGAGCCCCGCCCGGCTGGAAACCTCCGCGTTCGCAGGGACAGGAACCAGCTACTCTCAGATCTCCCGGCTTGCAACCTGCGGGGCTCTGGTATCCAGCGAGGGGAGGCCCATTCCTCCCAGCAACGCGAACCCGCCCACCTCACTGCGGCCAATCAGACTCTTCCGATGGCCACCAGGCCAGCCAACGGCCGCAACCCCCAGCCTCAGCCAATCAGAGGAGGCCTCTCCCGTTTAGACCTGACCAATGAGGAGGCGGCC
>NW_020171809.1:934660-940092 GCF_003031525.2 Neophocaena asiaeorientalis asiaeorientalis | reverse complement strand
GGGGGGGCGGGACGGGCGCCCCTCAAAGGCCTCTAGGACCCGGGGGCGCCCGGCCGGCCTCGCGACGGCCCAAAATAGACACCCGTGCTGGGGGCCCGAGAGCCGGTCATGGACGCGGAGCAAGCCGGACGCCGCGGGGCCACCAAGGCCGCCCCGCCGCCGTTCGTGCGCGTCGCCCCCTCGCTCTTCCTCGGGAGCGCGAACGCCGCGGCCGCCCCGGAGCTGCTGGAGCGCGCGGGCGTCACCCTATGCGTCAACGTTTCGCGCCAGCAGCCCGGCCCCCGCGCGCCCGGCGTGACCGAGCTGCGCGTGCCCGTATTCGACGACCCGGCTGAGGACCTGCTGGCGCACCTGGAGCCTACCTGTGCCGCCATGGAGGCCGCGGTACGCGCCGGTGGTGCCTGCCTCGTCTACTGCAAGAACGGCCGCAGCCGCTCGGCCGCCGTCTGCACCGCCTACCTCATACGTCATCGCGGCCTCTCGCGGGAGCGGGCCTTCCAGGTAGGGCGGGGCTTCCGGCGGGAAGAGGCGGGGCCTTCTGGGAGGGGCGAGGCTCTAGGCAGGGGCGGGGCCCCGCCCGTGGGGCGGGGCTTCGAGGAGGGCCCGCTCGTGCGGGCGGGGCCTCCGGGCGTTGGGAACGCCGGCGGAGCTTGCAGCCGACGCTGCGCGGTATCTAATCAAAGCCTCTCGTTTGCAGATTGTGAAGAGCGCCCGCCCGGTGGCCGAGCCCAACCCGGGCTTCTGGTCCCAGCTCCAGAAGTACGAGGAGGCCCTTCAGTCGTGGTCCCGCCTGCCCGGGGAGCCCTCGGGCCCGACTGAGCCCTAATGGGCCAGCCCTTGAGGACGGCCCAACCCCAAAGCGGGGCGCTTGGAGTTTCCTGCAGCCTCGGGGTGGGAAGAGGTAGTTCATGCACTGACTGGGGGGTGGTCTGTCCTCTCCTGCCTCACGTCCCACGGATTTTTTATTTTCTGCAACTTCCTGAAGGTCTCTGTCCCGCCTTGATGGTAGGGCAGGGGTGTGTCCGCCGAGGAGAGAACTGAGAACCGTACCTCCCCTCGTCAGCATGTTTATTACACAGAGCTTGGTCAGGAACATCAAAACCACTTGAGGAATTTTAGCCAGAAACACATTTACTACAGAGAGATGGAGGCCAGGGAGCCAAGGTCAGGAGATGGGGAAGTACAGGAGTCATGGAGACCCGCCACCCTGTTCCTGGCTGCCTGCCACTCTGATGTGGGTGGCTTCTGGGGGGCTGCTGGCAGAACCTCATGCCTGCCACCTGCTCAAGCCACAGTGGCTTTCCCAAACCTCACACTGGCCCCGTCACAAAACGCAACATGCGATTCAGCTGGGGAGGGCCCAGTTTCCAGACTTGTAGCTGCTGTGACACAGAGTGAGGGTTCGAGGCTGTGTGACAGACCACCCAATGTGGGCGCCCTTGGGGGTCTCAGTGTCCGTACCCACCTCCTACCTTACTGGCCTCCCAGTTTCAGCAACAGCAATGAGTCCCAGCCTAACATCCTGCAGCCAAGGTCATGTCAACAATGCAATGACCACCCATGTCTCTGGGCCTGTTGATTCCTCTTCTGGCTCAGAGGCACCCTGCCTGGACACACTACAGCCTGAAGACTACACTAGAAAATAATCACCACCAACACTCCTTAAATAAGATAGTGGGGAAAGAGTAAAGGAAAAATTGGGTAACACATATGAGTTACAGATAATATAATCCCTGGTTAATATACAAATATATACATAACAAGGTTATGAATAAAATACTGTAGTTGATGTTTATCATTTTCCTTGACCCTCAGCCAATGCCTCAGGTCCTGGTCTTTCCTAGTCGGGTGTCTGATGAGCCCTGAGTGGTCCTGCCTGCACTGGCGCTCTGGCCTCCGTGACCTCTGCAATACAACCGAGGAGTACTGGGAGGCATCAGGAGAATGCCCTGAGTTCCAGCATACTCCTCCTGGCCCCCTGAGCAGCAGCAAAGCCCTGCTGCCCCTTGAAAGTCAGGATCAGGGAATTCCCTGGCGGTCCAGTGGTTAGGAGTCGGTGCCTTCACTCCTGGGACCCAGGTTCAATCCCTGGTCAGGGAACTAAGATCCTGCAAGCTGCATGGTGTGGCCAAAAAAAAAAAAAAAAAAGAGTCAGGATCAGTCACCTCACCCAGCAGAGCAACTCCCGATTTGAGGCTTGTGGAGCCCCAGATGGTGAAGTGGTGTCTCAGCCTCCCGTCCAGCTGTGTCCCCAAATGGAAGCATCCTACCTGCAGATGAAGACCTCTGACCCAGCAGAGCCCGAAGTTGTGGGGATGGGAAGCTCACACTCTGCGAGTGACGCACTGGGGTGGTTGTGAAAGGGTCTTCCTCCTCCCCAACCCTCTTGCACATCTGGGCTCCCAGCTGTGACGGTCCCTGGCTCAGAGCATACACCACACCCTGCAGGTCAGCACCCAGCCCGGTGCGATGTCACCAATCAGCAGCCCCCATGTCCAAGAGCCATAGCCCTCGTCATAACCCAAATGCAGCTCTTCGTGGCTAACCCGACTTTCACACATTTTTGGAAGGCTTGCCAGCTGCCACTTACTCGCCACAAGCCCCTCATAGCTCGTGTCACTTTTCATCAACCCCATAAACAAGCTCCTGCTGTTGCCTCCACGTGGCAGGTGAGGCTCCGGTGGCTCCGTCTGTAACCTCAGGTGAGCTGAGCGGTTTGCCCAGCTAGGAGGTCAGGAGCCAGGACCTGAGCCCACGTTTCTACCCCGTGTGCTCATGGCATCCTTGCTGGCACACCCCCTCACCTGCTGACCTGGCCCTGGGTGACAGGGCTGACAGGATGTCAGAGCCTGGGCCAGGCTGAAGGACATCTGTGGGTCCCATCAGCCTTTTGTCCCACCAGCTCCATTCTGAGAACCATCCAGCTTCGGCTGCCACCAGAGGCCCAGGTATCCCTAGGACCTCTGACCCAGGGACAACACAGCCCCCAGCTGAACACCACAGGCTTCCTGGAAGCCCTCCTGCCTCCGTGTCCACCTGCTGGCAAGTGAGGCCAGGGACCCACTCCCTTCCCAGTGCCAGCGCACTTGAATAGGGGTACTGAGTCCACGTGCATCAGGGGAGAGCTGGGGTGCAGGCGGAGTGTCAGCTGCATCAGCCCACCCAAGCCAGCCAGCGTTTGGTCATCAAAAGGCTGGTGTATGAAAATTCCTATGGGAGAAGCCCCAGCCTCTAGCAGTCCCAGCTTTCAGGTTCCTCTCCCCTAAGTGGTTTGGGGTGGGGTGACAGGAGGACTGTGCTGTAGCCACCCTGGACCTTTGTCAGCAGGCAGTGCCCCCATCCCCCAGCACTGAAGGCGCTGTCCTCTGCAGGACAGGGACAGGGTGGAGAGTGGAGACGACCCCTGTGGCCCGCACAGTTCACAAATGCCTTGGTGGGCTGCCTTTAATACCATAGAACAGGTCTGTTTGCTCCCGTAAGACTGGCTTGTGTTGATTCCTTACAAAAATGTGGGGTGGGGCTTCCCTGGTGGCGCAGTGGTTGGGAGTCCGCCTGCCGATGCAGGGGACGTGGGTTCATGCCCCGGTCCGGGAGGATCCCACGTGCCGCGGAGCGGCTGGGCCCGTGAGCCATGGCCACTGGGCCTGCTCATGCGGAGCCCGTGCTCCACAGCGGGAGAGGCCACAGTGGTGAGGGGCCCGCGTACCAAAAAAAAAAAAAAAAAAAATGTGGGGTGGAAGGCACCGCCCCCGCTGGGGGTGGGTGGGCAGAAGTGGTAACAGCTCCTCTGGACCTGCAGGACTGCCCCATTTCACCCCTTCCGTGTGCAGAACTGGCCGCTGGGAGGTGCCCAGGAGAGAAGGGATAAGACCCAATCCCTGCTCACCCAAGTCCAGGGGACCAGGAGGGCGAGAAGCTCCCTGATGTTAACTTACCCCGAGTGTGCAGGTGGCTGGTAGACCTGCCTGCGGGTCCCTAGGGCAGGCTAGTGTGGGTCCCCACACACGGTCCTCTTGAAGGTCTTCTGACTCCAGCCCCACCGGCCTGGTGGGGGGTGGGTGGCTCCAAAAGGCTGGTCAAACTGGGAGTGCCATCTAAAGCACTCTGCCCTTGGCACCTGGGCAGGCGCTGGGCCACCTGAAGGCCTCGAGGACTGATCAGACCCCAGTTCTCTTCCCTCTTGAGTCTCGGACACAGGACTGAAACCCCTCCTCCAGGTGACTGGCGAGTTTGGGGTGGGGCCCCGACAAGGAGATTGTGTCCCCCCAGCTAAGATGGCACATAGGAAAAACTGAAGAGGTGCCTCGGTGCAGGTGCTCTGAGTCAGTGAACATGTGTCCTGCCGCTCAGCCGTCCTTCCCACCCAGCCCCCCACCCGGGGAGGAGGGCAGGCGGGATCACATGGGTGACAGATTGGATACTGAGCCCAGAAGGATCAAACGCTACTCGGGGACGCCATCGAGGTCAAGTGCATTGTGAGTCAGGCCCCAACTTTGCCACAGGGAGACTGATCAGGGGAAAGAGGTGGGTGGGATTCCAGGCCAAAAAGCCCCTTCTCCCTAAGGGTCTGACTTCTTACGCGATGATGACAGCAACATCTTGGTGGCCCCTCTGGTTCCATGGCTTCGAGATCCCCCTGATGCTAGCTCTTTGCGCACCCTCGCTGGTCTGCAGGCATCCCCTCTGGGCTTAAGTCTCTGGACAGGCCTGGGCGAGGTGGAATGGGGACAGGCAGGCCAGGTCCTGTTACTGCCCAGCACTCACCTATACAATCTTCCTCCAGGGCCCCAATAGGCCCTAAGGCAGCACTGTCCAGCACAACTTTCTACAATGATGGGATATCTGCTCTGTCGAGGATGGCTACCACTAGCCAGACACTATCCTCCAAACACACACGGACACCTTCCTTGAAATACGGCTAGTGCAACTGAGAAACTGAACTTCTAATTTAATTTAAATCTAAATAGCTACAATAATCTCACAGCACAGCCTTAAGGTTCTTGAGCACCGCCATGTACCATATGGCACGTAACACAGACCACTGGTCTCACAGGGGAGTGGGTCGGGTGTATGGAAATCATTCCATCGTTCCATCATTCCCCGGGACCAGAGGTTCCCGAATGGACGAATAACACTGAGTTCCAGACGCCACACTTCCCAGCTTCCCTCACCCAGGTGTCCCAGCAGTCGCTGCCCCAGGAACCTGGCCCGCAGCATCGCTGAAGGATCGGGCATCCTGACTCCCGGGGTCTCCCAGACGCGAGCCGCGTAGGAAGCGCAAAGGGGTGGGGAGACCGCAGGGCCACTCCTCCGCCCGGCGCGCCCCGGACCCCGAGCACACAGCGTCCCGCCCCTCACCCCCAACTCCCGCTTTCCCCACCTCCCAGCACAGTGCCCCGGCCACCTGCACACGGCAGCCGCAGCCCCAGGCT
>NW_020171809.1:926445-934535 GCF_003031525.2 Neophocaena asiaeorientalis asiaeorientalis | reverse complement strand
CGCCGCCGGCGAGCCACCCTGCGCCTTCGCCTTCGCTGCACCCGGGCCGAGTCCCGCGCCGCCGCCCCCGCTGCCCGCCTTCCCCGAGGCGCCCGGCGCGGAGCCCGCATGCTGCCCGTTGGCCTTCAGGGTGGACCCTTTCACGGACTACGGCTCCTCGCTCACCGTCACGCTGCCGCCTGAACTGCAGGCGCACCAGCCCTTCCAGGTCATCCTGCGCTACACCTCGACCGACGCCCCCGCCGTGAGTACCCCCCCCAACGCCGGGTGGGCGCTGGGGAGGTGGGCTGGTCGCCGGGTCGTTTCCAGGTGGTTTCTCCCCGCGCTGCCGCCAGGCTAGGGGGGCGTTAATGTGGGCTCTGCGCCTGAGGCACCTGCGGAGAGATGGGGCCGGCCTGGCACTTCCCCACCTGGCTCCGGAGTCCTGTCCAGGTGCCTGCAGTGCTTCCCAGCTGGTGCCCGGGGAGAGCCCTTAGGAACCTTGGACCGAGCGAGAGCCTGGGTGCTGGCCCTGGACCGTGGGGACAGGGGACAGCATGCCACCACGGGAAGCCTCTCCTTCCAGGTGTGCGGGGGCTGTCCCTGCCTGGGGACAGGGACAGCTTCTGGTGAGCACACGCCACGCCATACATCTGAGGGAGCCTGGCACTGAGAAGCAGGCCAGGCAGTGTCCGATGTGGAAGGGCCTCCGTGTGACCTGGCCTTCAGAGGACTGTTCCCTGGAAGTGGCAAGAGGGACGGACCTGCCGGAGTGGGAGGCGGAGAGGCCCGGGTTGGCTCTAATGCTTCAGGCCCCGTGGGGACTGGCGTGTGCGGCGGCAGGGTTGCCCTGTGTCCCCAACACAGACACACATAGGCTCTGCAGGGCTTTGGACGTGGAGCATTTGCCGCCCCGGGGGCTCAGCAGGAAGGCTGCGTGGCCCAGGCTGGGTGCTGTGGCTGCAGCACCCCTCCACCGTAGGAGGGCTTTCAGGATGGAGCAGGGCCTTCCGTTCTGGAAGCATGGGGGTTCCTGGGTCTCCGTGTGGACAGCACGCTTGTGACACTGCCCTCCCTCCAAACACACACACACACAACATACACGTAGCTCTGGGAGGCCCCAGAAGTTTCCATGTGTCAGCGCCCACGGCATGTAAATGGATACGGTGACGCACAGGTGGCACAGAGGCACCAGGTCAGGAGCCATCAAGGTGACATCTGGACAGGAAGAGCCCAGAGCAGACACACACCTATGGGCTTCCTGCATGATTCCCAGGAGCCCTCAGCTGCCACCTCACCTCCTTTGTGAGCTTCCGTGGGTGTGCTGGCCTGGCCCCTGGCCTGCTGGGTTGGCACCTGCTGGGGTAGCCTGGATCTCTGACAGCGGCATGTATGCCTCCCACCACAGCCGTGAGAACAAAGGGGTGTGATCCTCCCGGACCTTGATCTGTGAACTTGGAGCCCATGTGTCTGGTCCACCCAAGACTGGCAGAGTGGTGGGACGAGGGCCCATAACAGGCCACCCTTGCTAGCCTGATCGTATCCCCAGCAGCCTGACCGTGGGGGCCTGCCCCCAGCATGAGCCAAGGGCTACCTGCAGAAGCACTGCCGGGGGAGTCTCATGAAATGCAGATTCCTGGGTCCCAGCCCCAGGAAGCTCTGTGGCAGGGCCCAGGAGTCTGCATTTTTGAACGGGCTCCCCAGACAGACCTTCTAAACATCTGGGGCAGCCCTAGGGGTCAGCAGAAAAGGAAGATACCACCGCATACTCCTCACCGTGACAGGACAGACAAAGCGGCCCAAAGGAAGTTTTGAAGACGTCTGTGAACGCTGACAGTGGTCTGGCTGGGTCTGCAGGAACTGGATAGGCAGCCCTGCCGAGCCTGGGCGTCTGCTAAGATCTGGGGTCTGCAGGAGAGGCAGACCCCTCCTGGGTCTGGGGTCTGGGGTTTGTGGGGTAGGGAGCCCCACTGGGTCTGGGGTCCTCCACCTCTGTGGTCTCAGCATGGACAACTCCCAGTGGCAAGCAACTGTGGATACCATCAGCTGTGGTTTGCTCAGACCTGTCACTTGCAGGGGGCTAGGGTCCTTCCATAACGGCCCTGGGAGAACCTGCGTGCGCTCGGTCACTGAAGTGGGGACACGGAACAGTCCAGTTGGCTTCAATGATCGTGTCGTCCCGGCAGAGGGGGCGTGAGAACAGATTTGGGGCCCCACAGAATGACTGCGGTTGGGTTGGGGGAGCTCCCCCAGGCTCCGTGCTGACCTTCCTGGAGACCCTGGAATGTTTGGCCGGAGTTGAGAGGGGGTGTCTTGAAATGGCCCTAGGGAGGCTGGGGGCAGTGGTGGGCACGAGGGTGCGAGGGAGGGCTCCCTAGTGGGGGTGGGGCCTGGCCTTGGCATCTGGGGGGAGGTTGGCTGAGAGGGCGACAGTGTCCGGCAGGCGTGGAAGCAGGTAGGCGGCACGGCACCGAAGAGCACCCCCATCCTCGGCCTCCCTGGGCCACCGGCGCTGTGCGGTGGAGGCATCTTCCATGCAGGGGCCGTTTCCTTGCGCAGAAGCCCTGAAGGGCATCCTCCCCGCTTCTGCCCTGAGCCCACGCCCACCCCTGACGGCTGCCCTTCCCGAGGACACCGAGTGTGGTGTCAGGTTCTGTGCGGAGGTCCCCGTCCATCCTGCAGATGAGCGAGGCACCCACCAGTGCCGCCCCGCCCGGGAGGTGGGTGGCTGGGCGCTGGTGGCCGCTGCGGGGTCTGTCCACAGTGCTCCGGCCGTGGCCCCAGCGGCCCTCCCCCCGGGCTGCTCCTGTCCCGCGCGTCCTCTCCGAGAGCCCAGCCTGAGCTCCCTGCCCACGGGCCCTGGCCGGGAGCCCTTCTCCCCCTGGGGGATCCCTCCCTGTGAGGCTGCCCCATTTCCAGGGGTGGCCCTGGGCTCAGGCGCACGTGGGGGTCACCAGGAAGCACTGCTTTCCCCACACGTCCACATTCCCGGCTCCCTTTCCCGGCTGAGACCGGGTTCGCGCCTGCCTGCGAGAATTGGACTCAGGTGCTCTGACCGTCTCAGTCTCCCTCTGGCAGCTGGCGTGAGGGGCACAGGCTGGGGGACTCCCTGGGTGCCTGGCCTCCCACCTGGAGAGAGGCCTGGCCCTGGTGGCGAAGCACAGGCCACACTCTGTGTCAGCCACCCTGCCTGCCCAGGATGGGCAAGCGATGGTGCCCAGGAGCTGCTGTTGGCCCTGGACGAGCCCAGTCGGGCCATCCCCTCCTGGGCCCTTCCTCATTCCCTCCCTCTCCAGCCGCTGCCCCAGCAGCCCTGAGCCTGGAAGCCTGAGCGGGACAGGGGGGTTGGGGCCACTTCCCAAGGCCTTGCCCTCTCCAGAGACTCTGCCTAGCTTTCAGGAATCAAGGCTGGGCTGGCAGGGAGGGGTGTTCTGGCGTCCCCACGTGCTGCCCTCTGTGGGGCAGGGCACCCAGGCTCCCCCCATTCCCTGTGTGCCTCAGGTGCCCCCGCCTCACTGGTACGGTGAGGGCCGTCAGCCAGCAGCCCTGGTCTCCAGGAGGCCTCAGCCCACGTGATGGGGAGGGCGTCAAGGGCCAGAGCCCAGGGCCGTCGGCTGATACCCTGCCCACTGCCCACTGCAGATCTGGTGGCTGGACCCAGAGCTGACCTACGGCAGTGCCAAGCCCTTCGTCTTCACCCAGGGCCACTCCGTTTGCAACCGTTCCTTCTTCCCGTGCTTCGACACGCCCGCCGTCAAGTGCACCTACTCGGCCGTCGTCAAGGTCAGCACCCACCAGCAGGCCCCGCTCCGCACTCTTACCTGCCCGAGCCTGGCCCCGGCTGCCACCGGGACCACTGCTCTAGGAGGAGCCCACCCTCCTCACTGTGCAGGAGGGGGCAGCCTGATAGGGTCGGGGTCCTGGACCCAGGATGAGCCAATAGGACCCTGACGAGGGGAGGGCACAGACGGAGTCGCTGGGTCCCAGGGCTCCTGGCCTGAGCGTGGCAGCACCCCTACGCCCACCCGACTCCCGACTGGGGCAAGAGGTGTGCAGACCAGGAGCGTGGGGTTCCCCGAATAGTGTGGGGGGACCCCTGATGGGGCTGAGAGGGTCCCCGACAGTGACGTGGCTACCTGATCCAGGTGGCAGGGCTTCCCATCGGGGACGTGGCGTTCCCTACCATGGATGTGGGGCTTCTGACCGGGCTGTGGAGTTCCCACTGGGGACACGGGGTGCCCTGGCAGGGCGTGGGGATCCCCATCGAGGACACGGGGTGCCCTGATGGGTGGGGCCTCCTCGAACACAGGCCCCGTCGGGGGTGCAGGTGCTGATGAGTGCCACACAGAGCACCTACGTGGAGGAGGAGGGCGTCTACCGCTTCCACATGGAGCACCCCGTGCCCGCCTACCTCGTGGCCCTCGTGGCCGGGGACCTCCAGCCGGCAGACATCGGGCCCAGGTAGGGCCGCCTCTTACTTCCTGCAGCTGCTGCCCGGAGTCCAGGCCTCGGGGAGATCCTACCGTGGGCTGCGTGTGCGGCCCGCGTCTGCAGCCGCCCGCCGGAGGACCCCACGTGCCACGGCGCCGCTCCCCGGGGCCGCCGCTGTCAGTGAGAGAGGAGCTCGCTCACTCCCGTGCACCCCCAGACCCGGAAGCTGGGCTTCCGGCCTCCCCAGCGCCCTGCGCAAGCCGGTCCCCCTGCCGGGCCGGGCTGCCGCTGGACGTAGCCTCACACCTGTGCGGGCTCCCTCGACTCAGAGACAGAAGGAGCCAGTGGCCCCTCGCGTGTGGCCCGGCCCCCACTGCAGGCAGGGCCTGCGTGGTGGCAGTGAGTGAGGCAGGGCGGCGGGCAGCGGCTGGGCGGTGGACCAGGCCAGACTAGGTGCAGGTGGTGTTTGAGCCCAGAAGCAGAGGGAAGGCCTAGTGGGGTGAGAGGGATGGGGACTGGCCGGCCCCCACCCACCCTCGCCCCTGTGACAGGAGCCGCGTGTGGGCTGAGCCATGCCTCCTGCCCACGGCCACCAGCAAGCTGTCCGGCGCGGTGGAGCAGTGGCTGAGTGCAGCCGAGCGCCTCTACGGGCCCTACCTGTGGGGCAGGTATGTTCCGGGGGCCCTGGGAGCCTGGCTGACTGTAGGAGGGCTGACCCTACCGGGAAGCAACGGGAGCCCGTGGTGGGGGGCCTTGTCTGACCTCCTGGGAAGGAAGTGATGCTCACTGCCTGGGCCCCGGCCCTCTCACGGTCACCCTCCACCCTGGGCAGGTATGACATCGTCTTCCTGCCCCCCTCCTTCCCCATCGTGGCCATGGAGAACCCCTGCCTCACCTTCATCATCTCCTCCATCCTGGAGAGTGACGAGTTCCTGATCATCGACGTCATCCACGAGGTGGCCCACAGCTGGTTCGGCAACGCCGTCACCAACGCCACATGGGAGGAGATGTGGCTGAGCGAGGGCCTGGCCACCTACGCGCAGCGCCGCATCACCACCGAGACCTACGGTACCGCCCGGGCTGGGGCAGGGGCGGCGGGGCCACCGCCGGGGCCATCCGGGCACTGTGTGAGGGGCTGGGAGCCCAGCCTGGCCCCCGGGGAGCAGCCCCCCTGCCGTGCGTGTGTCCAGCCGGGTGGCCAGGGGTCATCTCCACAAGGCTCAGGGCAGGGAGCCGCAAGGGCAGCAGCCTCACCCCTGCCCCGTCCAGGTGCTGCCTTCACCTGTCTGGAGACAGCCTTCCGCCTGGACGCCCTGCACAGGCAGATGAAGGTCCTCGGCGAGGACAGCCCAGTCAGCAAGCTGCAGGTCAAGCTGGAGCCAGGTACCCACTCCCACCGGCCCTGCCCCGGGCCCTGGACACGTCATCCTGCAGGGCCTCCTTGCCCAGCCCAGGCTAACTCTGGCCGGGCGTCCCTGTCCCCACCGTGGCATCCCCGCAGAGGCCAGGTCAGGGGCCCCTCAGCCTGCCACCGCCTCTCACAGGCTCTGAGCACCCGTCACCGTGGTGTGTGGACCGAGGTCTCCACCGAGGCCCCCCGGGTAAGGCGGGCCCCGTCTCCACACTCCTAGGACATCTAGATGTGAGGGACGGCGGCCCTCAGCGCTTCCCGTTCACAGCACCTGACCGCCATCCTGCCCCAGTCCCTCGGGACATGAGAGGGTCAGGGCACCGCCCAGAGCCACGGGTGTTTCCCTTGCAGGGGTGAATCCCAGCCATCTGATGAACCTGTTCACTTACGAGAAGGGCTACTGCTTCGTGTACTACCTGTCCCAGCTCTGCGGGGACCCCCAGCGCTTTGACAGCTTTCTCCAAGTGAGCAGCCGCCTCCCCGAGACAGGCCCCGTATGCCCCCCCCTTCTCTGCCCCAACTCCCAGGGCTGCCCTTCTCTCCTGGTGGTGAGGATGGAGTGGCGGGGGCCTGTGAGCGGAGCTGGGATGCGGCCTTCTCTCCGGGCAGTGCCTGGGGTGCTTCCTCCTCTCCGTCCCTCCGTCCCTCCCTCCCTCCCTCCCGGTTTTGACCACTTGGCTGGGCCCGTGGGGCAGCAGTGGGTGCCTCCGCGCCACCCTGCGCCCTGCACACCGCTCTGTACAGACGCCTCGGTGCGGCGGCCCTTTCCAGCTGTGCAGGCCCCAGCTGTGGCGCGGGTGGTGGGATGGGGATGGTGTGCCCAGCCCCCAGGCCTGCCGAGCCCTGCCCCTGCCCCAGCAGGCCTACGTGGAGAAGTACAAGTTCACCAGCGTGGTAGCCCAGGACCTGCTGGACTCCTTCCTGACCTTCTTCCCGGAGCTGAAGGAGCAGAGTGTGGACTGCCGGGCAGGTGAGGCCCACCGCCTGCCACGGGTCCGCAACCGGCTAGCCCCTCGGCCTGCCAGGGAGGCGGCGGGTGTGTGGGCTCCACCGCACAAGATGACCCCTCTGCCTGGAAGAAATTCCCTCGGGTTCATCCATCCTTCCTGCAGCCACCCTCGCTGGACAGTGTGGGCCTCGGGCTGGACGCTATAGGAACAGAGAGGAGGGTGTGCTTCCCAGCATGGAGGTGGTACTTAGGCCAGGCAGACCTGATTAAGCAGTCCCAGAAAAAGGTCCCTGGAAACTGTGCAAAGGGCCTGGGGCAGGATCTGCAACACGGAGAGAGGTTTGCCTGAGAGCTAGCTCAAGGCAGCTGGCCTGCTTGTGAGGCTCGTGGGGCTGTCCCTGGTCCAAGGGCTTGGGGGCCAAAGAAGAGACTGGAGTGTCTGATGTCTGGGAGAAGCCAGAGCTTGCTATAGGGCAGTGAGGTGTGGCTGGGAGGTGTGGGCAGGGGGACCCTGTGTTTGGGAAGGTTTGGTAGGTGCTCCAAGGGCTTTTGGGAGCGGGCGATGGGCAGAACCTGCCCCCACGGCTGCCCAGCTCCAGGGTTTTAAAGCAGGAACATCCTTTTCCCAGGGTGGTGCCCCCTACCCCCTCGTGGGGCAGAGCCTCTTCCGCCGCCTCCCTTCCAAGGGTTTACAGTGCCTCGTTGTCTTCTACCCAGGAGGGGCGTGGAGGGGCCGGGGGTCCCTCAGTCACCAGCTCGAGCCTCTGTGTGCCCCTTCGCCGAAGCCACCCCAGTGGTTTGGAGTGGCAGGGGCTAGAGGTGACCCCGGCCGTCCCCAGACGGCCCCCGCCCTCGGGGCTCCCAGGCCCGGAACAGTCACACCCAGGCACACCCTCGGGGTCTGGGGTCTCCCGGGCAGGCCTGCTCGGGACCCCATGGTGGTGTCTTCCCTGCAGGGCTGGAGTTTGAGCGCTGGCTGAATGCCACAGGTCCCCCGCTGGCCGAGCCAGACCTGTCTCAGGGATCCAGCCTGACCCGGCCTGTGGAGGCCCTCTTCCAGCTGTGGACCGCGGAGCCCCTGGACCAGGCGGCTGCATGCGCCAGCACCATCGACATCTCCAAGTGGAGGACCTTCCAGACAGCGCTCTTCCTGGACCGGCTCCTGGACGGGTCCCCGCTGCCCCAGGGTGAGTCCTGCAGCCACTGGGGTGGTGGGGGAGGGGAGGGGCCGGCTGGCCTGACCTGCCTGTGGCCGGCAGAGGTGGTGATGAGCCTGTCCAAGTGCTACTCCTCCCTGCTGGACTCGATGAATGCCGAGAT
>NW_020171809.1:924790-926340 GCF_003031525.2 Neophocaena asiaeorientalis asiaeorientalis | reverse complement strand
GCTGTGGTGGTAAGAGCACAGACCCCACCGGGCCTTGGGGCGGTGGTGCCCGAGGGCCAGGCCGGGAGCAGAGTCCGGGGTGGGGGTCTGGGCCCACTGGGCCCTGGGCGTGGACAGCCGGCACATCTGAGCTCCTCAGAGGCCCTAGGACCCCAGGCCTGCCGGGGCCCGGCCTCCCCACTCCCCAGACCTGTCCCCCGGCAACGCCCCCCTAGCCCGAGCTCCCTGGAGATGGGGCCTCCACAGAGGCCTGCAGTGGTGGAGGCAAGGACAGTGGGGCCCCTGCTGCGGCAGTGTGACTGCAGCCCTGGGGCCCGCGGGTGGGAGGGGCCGGGGAGCAGCCAGTGTGACAAGCGGATGCCCGCAGATGTCCCGCATGTACACCATCCCGCTGTACGAGGACCTCTGCACCGGCGCCCTCAAGTCCTTCGCCCTGGAGGTCTTCTACCAGACGCAGGGCCGGCTGCACCCCAACTTGCGCCGGACCATCCAGCAGATCCTGTCCCAGGGCCTGGGCCCCGGCACAGAGCCCAGCGTGGAGCAAGGCGGGGCTGGAGCGGACTCGGAGGCGGACACAGACGCACCAGCCCTGCTGCTCGGGGACGAGGCCCCCAGCAGCGCCATCTCTCTCAGGGATGTCAACGTGTCTGCCTAGCCCTGACTGCTCGACACCACGATTGTGCCTTCCGGGCCTCGGCCCACCGTGACCGTGCCCCAGCCTGGCCCGCGCACCCCTCCTGCAGGCTCTCTGGGGGCACCCCCGGGGCCGGCCAAGGCCTGGGGACCTGGTCCCCGCAGCCCTCTTGCACTGCAGGCCTGGAGCGGCCAGCACACGCCACACCCTCCTGTCTCAACACTGACTGCCAGGCGCTGCCCCTGGGTCGATGGCGACCGCCACACCGTGCCTTACATCTGCCGGGGGCCTGGGCCATGCTGTCCCCCCAGCGTGCTTCCTGCCCGCGGACCCCGCACCCCACCCCCGGGGATGGCAGCCTCGGTTGGCCTCCGGCAGAGGACGCAGACATGCCCTCCATGTGGGGGGCAAGGGACACCGAGTAAAGGGTGGATGTCCCTGGGGAGGGGCCCCCCGGAAAGCCTTAGCTCCTCAGGGAACACGGGATCCCAGGCCCCAGGGGGAGTGGGACAGGACAGTCTGTCTCGAGGCTGCCTGGGGCCAGTGCAGCAATAACACACAGGGAGGGGCAGGCGGCGCTGGTGCTCTTTCTAGGCCCACCCTGCTGGAAGAGGCCTGGGGAGCCCAGTGCTTAGAGCCGGGCCCCCCGGGGGATCACTGTGCAGGGTCACCGTGACTGTCCCATTAAACCTCCACTGCAAACTACCTCCCGGCCTGTTCGTCCCAGCTCCTTCACACCTGCCCAGCTGCCGTGGGGCGGGGTCCTGAGCTGGTCACCGCCAGACACGCAGGCCAGAGGCCGGAGGGGCTGGGTCGTGCTGAGGCTCTTCTCTGCCCCCCAGCCCCTCCTGACCATCCCGGCTCTGCCCTCGGAAGCCCCCGATCCTGCCCGGCAGCCCTGGGGGTCTGAGCGCCA
>NW_020171809.1:905461-924775 GCF_003031525.2 Neophocaena asiaeorientalis asiaeorientalis | reverse complement strand
TGTCACCACCCCTGCTGCGGGCCTTTCTCAGCAGTGGGCCCCCATCCCAAACTGGAGTAAAGGAAGAGGTGAGTGTGACTTTGGGGGATGGAGAAGGAAGGACGTCTGCAAGCACAGGTGCAGTCGAGGCTGCAGGTACTGGTGGGGCTTGGAAGAGGGAGTGAGGTTGGGGACTCCACCTGGGGCATCGCCACGAAGGATGGCTAAGCTGTGGACGCTGGGATTGATGCAGCCACTGCGACAGAGGGCAGCAATCGGGCCCTGGTCCTCCTGGTTGCCCGCAGGGTTGGGCTCACGGGGTGGCACGCCTCTAGTGTGGGTCTCCCACCACCATTACACGCTCTGGCCCTGCAGTGACGTCACCTGACCAACTGGCCGGACCCAGTCACAGAGCGCCCCCCCCCCCAAGGGGCCAGGGCGAGGGAGGACCGCAAATGGTGGGCCAGCAGCCCTGGCCCTGCCACATCCGGCCCCCAGGTCACCAGATGTCCCACTGATTCTCCTTCCTGCACTCAAGATGCAACCCCTCCACCTCACCCCCTTGCCCCGGCCAGGAGTTGACTTGGTCCCATCCAGTTACGGTCCAGGGACTCGGGGGGCTGTCCCAGCACCAGGGCCCGGTGGGGCTCCACTCAGCCCAGCCACTCGTGAGCTGGAAGGCCAGTCACCCGCCCGCGGGGAACAGGGACAGGGCGGCAGCAACAACACCCCTGCGGAGGGAGAAACACAGGGGGCCAGCAGCCCCCGCCCCACAGCAGTGTTAGAGGCCTGCCAGGGGCCCCATCCTGGGCCAGGCTCCCCAGTCCTGGGTTCTCTGTGGCCCTTGGCTCTGCCCTGGGAAGGGTCCGCCCTCCTCCTGTCTAACTGGTCACGCCTGATCATGGCATTGGCCAAGCCCTCTTTGGGGGCTGAACTGCTTCCTCGGCCTCTTCTCCACCAAGGCCATTTTCAAGTCTCTAGTCACAAACTTTTTAGTCCCAGCCTCCTGGTTTCTTCGGCAGTGCAACTCTCAAAAGCGCTGTGGTCCCCCAAGGTCCTGACGTGGCCTCTGCGGGCGTGCAGCCACACCCGAGGCGCCTGCTTCGCTCCCCGCCCCCCCGGCCTCGCCTGACTTGGCGAGGCTCAGAAGCAAGCCCCACAGTCACCCACGGCTCGGTGTTGTCCTGCCACATGGTCCTGACTCTGATCTGCCCTCTGGGATGAGCAGGTGGCCTCTCAACCCCATGAGTCCCTGTGTTCCTGCCTTTCTCGATTCTTTTTCCTCCCAGCTTGCAAACCGGGCATGTTTTTTCAGGCTATCTCTCCCTCGTGGTATCTTGCCAAACGCAGCCTGTGACCAACACAGGCTGCCAGGGTTTCCCAACCTCTTCCACCAGACCTGTGAGTTATTTTGGACATCGTTTGCCTCATGGGTCGTCACGGTTGAGTTTTACCAAATGTTTTGTGGCTGCATACCACGGCTTCCAGGGATGGGCCCATGCCAGCCCCCGGCCTGCATCGTATGTCCTGATACAGCCTCACACCTATTCTGGGGCCGATGTCTGTGCTCTGGCAACAAACAGCTCTAAAATACCAACGTTTTATTTTATTTTATTTTTTTTTTTAATTTATTTTTGGCTGTGTTGGGTCTTCGTTGCTGCATGCAGGCTTTCTCTAGTTGCAACAAGCAGGGGTTACTCTTCATTGCGGTGCACGGGCTTTTCATTGCGGTGGCATCTTTTGTTGCGGAGCACGGGCTCTAGGTGCTCAGGCTTCAGTAGCTGTGGCTTGTGGGCTCTAGAGCGCAGGCTCAGTAGTTGTGGCGCACGGGCTTACTTGCTCCGTGGCATGTGGGATCTTCCCGGACCAGGGCTCGAACCCATGTCCCCTATGTTGGCAGGTGGATTCTTAACCACTGCACCGCCAGGGAAGTCCCTAAAATACCAGTGTTTTAAATAACGAAGTTTTATCTCTCACTCGTGCCTTGTGTCTGCTTCAGGCCAGGCGGGGGTATGGGCTTCCTGCCTCTCGTTCCTCAAGGACCCATGCTGATGGATGAAAGCACCTCATCAGAGATGGGGCTGTGAAGGGGCTCACACCAGCAGTCAGACGCGCTGGGGCCGTGCGCCACGTCTGTCCGCTCCTGCCACGTGCATGGAGGTGGGGGTTTTCGGCCAGTGGCAGTACTGACCACCATAGGGGCTGAGGGCAGTGCTGGGAGACAGAACTTTCGGGACAGAGAGGGGAGCAGTCAGGCAGGAGAATTGGGCCGAGGGGGGTGATGTCCAGGATGGGGATGGGAGTGGCCGTGAGCATTGGATCTGCTGGGGCCAAGGAAGGCGGGGCAGCGAGGAGAGATGGTGTGTGGAGAGCTGACCCGTGAGGGTTTGTGCATAGAGCCCCGCGCTGCCTGGAGCCTCTCTCGAGTCCAGGTACAGGCGTCTTGAGTCCCTCAAGCCGTGTCCTGTGTGGTCCAGACTTGCCTTGGGGGCGCTTCTCTCCCCTCCCCCACTCTTACTGGGACTTACTGGGGGTACGCCCCCCTCTCTCAGGCCAGGTGCCTTGGGTAGAACTTCAGATGTAAACATAAGGCCGAGTCAAGCACCAACCACGTGCACAGCGGCCAACACTCCCCGGCCCAAGCTGACCCCCAGGGAAGCAGGGCTGACAAAGTAATCAGAACACAACTAACGTCTCAGCCACGCAATGGCGGGTGGGGGTGGTTTGAAATAAACCCTAAGACAGGAATAGGCACCTGTGAGATGACCAGGAGTCAAGAAAAAGAACCAGAGACCTTGGAAGTTTCTTAAAGGGACAACTTTTTAAATAAAAAAAATGCAACCCGAGAAGAATGGTCACAGTGAAGACGGGACTCACGGACTGGAGCATCAAAGAGCCCTCCTCGCGTCAGCAAAGGCCTGACGAAGGGAAAGAACAGAGGAAGCGCGAAGCGGTAGGATTCGCCCAAGACCCGGGGTCGTGGAAAGACGGCCGCACGAAGCAGCTCAGACTGATCAAGGCATCCTCTCTCAACACATCCGGGACTCCAGCCTCCTCTCCTTAGCCATTGCCCCCGTCTACCCACCATCAGACCTCCCCGGCCAGGCTGGGCCACCTAAGGCCGCCTCGCCCAGGCAGCCTCCCTAACCCACATACCCTAACACAGGCTGTCCTTTCACCAAGACGATTCTGATGGCAGCTGTTAAGGGTTTTGTTTTTTGTTTTTGTTTTTTTTTTCTTTCTCTCTAAATAATCATCAGATGCTGGGAGGGTGAAGGCCAAGCGCAGGGTGCGCCCTGAACACGGCCGTGTGCCGAGGCTCCCACAGGGCTAGCCCAGCATCCGGCAGGGGCTCTCAGCACAGGGCAGGGTGCGCCCTGAACACGGGGTGTGCCGAGGCTCCTGCAGGGCTATAGCCCAGCATCAGACAGGGGCTCTCAGCACAGGGCAGGGTGCGCCCTGAACACGGGCTGTGCCGAGGCTCCCACAGGGCTAGCCCAGCATCCGGCAGGGGCTCTCAGCACAGGGCAGGGTGGAGAGTGCTACCGCCCACCCACCCAGGCCCAGATAATCCTTCCTTGTTCAAAAACGCACGAGCAAGCAGAGAGGAATAGAGGACGCGACGCCCGCAGTGCAGAAAATATCCCACTTGGAAATCCGGTCACCTCAGAGCAGTGAAGTCAAGAAGAAATTACCTGTATTGTGTTCAAAATAAAACTTAAGAACACGTGACCACTTTGGAGCAGTAGTTAAAGGGGAAAGTCCTATCAGGAGCGTGTATTATTTTTAACAATGAGGTAAAAAAAAACAAAACCCAAACTAAAACATCACCGCAAAAGAATCCATTCTTCTGTCAGCAAGCAAAGCGACCTAGGCCTGCCTGGTTTCGGAACGCTGGCTCCGTCCCACGTATAGCTGTGGGGTCCTGGGCTGCCCCCTCCTCCCTTTGAAGTTCAGGTTCTTTGTCGTAAAATGGGACGGTGACACCTACCTCTGAGATGCGTGAGGATCGTACAAACTCCGCGTCTCAGCGTTGTCAAGTGCATTTAACCCTTCAAGCCCTTAGGGGCGGGACCTTCCTCACTTCTGTTGAACTGATTGCGGGTTGCAGGAAAGACACAGATGGCTTTGTTCCAGCCCTGCCTGGGGAGATTCCTTCAGCTGGAACCTCCAGACAGGGGCAGGGGAGAGACCCACGCTTCCAGGACGCACTCCCGCTCCGCCCCAGCGAAGACCGTCCCACAGGGAAACAGTCCACATTCGTGGCCCTCGCTGACGCCCCTCGGCCCAGGCCCAGCCTTGTTTCTCACGTAATCGTCAGCCCGCCCCAGGGTCCCTGCACTGTGGGGGTTGCAGCTGGAGACGGGCCCAGAGAGCAGCTGGGACAGCCGCCCAGCAGGGCCAGGTTTCCGGTGACTCTTGCTCAGGTGACCTCAGGGTGCTCCTGGCTCGGGGGCCCTGGACTACTGCTCTGCGTGCCCCCGGCCCCGGGGGGGCGGACACCCGCGCTCCCACCGTCTCTCGGTGCTCAGAGGCCAGAGTCAGTTCTGGGATGTGCGTAGTGGAGGCTGGTCCTGCGCGCCCAGGGCCTTGCTAAGGTAGGGGACCTCCCACCTGTCCCGTCCCCTCAGGAGGAGAGTCCCGGAGAGAAGGGCTTGCTCAGAGGGACAGCCACCCCACCGCCCGCAGGCCTGGGACACGAGTCAGTCTCGGGCTGCCTGGGGTCGGGCACGTGGCCTTCACTGTTCTGTGGGCCTGAAACTGCCTTGTAATTCAGACGCATCAATGTAACTGAGAACGTGTCTCAAGAGCTTCCTAACCTGAGGGGCCCGAGGCCAATCCTTCTTGCAGCTCCACGGGGCCTCCCGACGTCTCACTTGTAACCGTCAAACAGCGCTATGACGTGGAGCTTGTGTTCCCGCCTTACAGCGAGGGCCCTGAGGTCAGACTTTAAATGACTGCCCATCCCAGGACCTGCGGTTGTGCACCAGCTGCCCCCAGAACACCTCCTCATTTTCCCACCCCAGGCTGCCTCCATCGCCTCCTGATACCCACAAGCCAGAGGCTCCACTCTGCACAGGGCTGGGGGGTGGGCCCAGGAGGGAGAGGGGACTACTGCTAATTGGCCAAGGGGTCATCTCTGCACCCAGAGGTGGGGAATGGCACCACAGGGCTTGTGGGGGTAAGTGTGGCCCAGGAGGAGCTGTGCCCGCAGGCCGACAGGAGAGATGCCTTCATGCCGTCTCGGTGTTGGTCACAAACCAACACTGCAGGCCTGGGCTGCTGCCTACCCCGCACCAACTGTCTGCTGGCCCCTTCTCTGGGCCTGGGCCCAGCTCTGCACACCGACATGCCTGCAGGAGACTGCTTGCTCTCCAGAGCTTGCAAGCCTGGGTAAGTGGCACAGCAGAGGCCCCCACTTAGAGTCCAGATCCTTCTCTGGGCCTGGGCCCAGCTCTGCACACCGACATGCCCGCAGGAGACTGCTTGCTCTCCAGAGCTTGCAAGCCTGGGTAAGTGGCACAGCAGAGGCCCCCACTTAGAGTCCAGATCCTGGGCTGGCCCCAGCCTGCTGCTCACCACCCCAGCGTGTTACCTGGAGCAGACCAGTCACCCAACACCCCAGGTCAGGGAAGTTTCTCTTAGTCCTTCAGGACACCCACATGAAGCAGGGCCCAGGCCATTCCTGACTCCATCCAGCTACGGTGCAGCCTCCAGCCTGCCATAAACATCTTCTGGGAGAGTCAGCACCACGGGGGCAAGGGTCATGAAGTGAGCATCCCAGAGAGAGATGTCAGACGATGAGGTCACTCCCTTCTCTAGAACCTCAGCAGAGATGAGGACCCTAGGCCTCCAAACCCCCCCGTATCATGCCACCACCAACAGCTGCTCCTCATGCAAGCCTTGCTGGGCCTCTCAGAGGGAGAAGCCGCAGCTGTCACAGCAACCGGGGGCTCTGGAGCAAGAAGGCCGGGGCAGGGGCTCCTGGACCAGGCTCCGTTTCTCATCAGCACGGATCAGATTGCAGAAGGGCTTCGATCTGACCACCCTTCCTATCTGGGAGGCTGGGCAAAAGCGGCCTGGGGATACAAAATCTGAGATGCTCTAGTAGGTATCAGAGAGCTGTTCTAGAAGGATTGTGCCCCACCCCACCCCATCTCCTCCCCCGTGCGGCCCTCTGTGAAGGCTCCAGCCACAGTGAAGCAGGCTTGGAGACGCAGTGAGAGAATAAGCCTCTGGCTGGCTGCCTGCCTTCCTTCCTAGGAATGGGGACGGGGAAGGGCAGGTTCCTGCAGCAAAGGTGAATCCTTGAGCAGATCCTTAAATCACTGCCCTCACCAACCCGCAGCACTGAGCGGCCATGAGCTATAACCGCAACTCCAGCGGGTCACTGTCCAGCCCACCAGTACCAGATGCCCGGCCATCTGGGGACCAGGAGGATGCTCCAGCCTCATCGCCTGCCCGGCTCAGGATCTAGCGCGTCTGATCCCAGCCTGCCCTGAGACAGCCTCCCAGGCCTGCGAAGGCCCTCCCGGGGCCGTAACATTCCCCAGGACCCCAGCACAACCACAACAGTGGCGGACACCACACTGTCCCTGACAGCCCACAGCTCCCCTTCCCGAGTCTCTCATTGGCTCTCCCGACACCAGGTGGCCGGACCCACCGCCCCCGCCGGAAGAAGTGCATTCTGGAGGCAGCACGGCATGCTGGGACCTGTAGTTCTTAGCCCGACCTCGGCCGAGACTGCCTCTCTGGTCCCTTCAGCCTCAGGAGGCAGTCCCGACGCCCCGACCCGAACCACACCGGCCCGAGGACAAGACACTGCCGGCTTCCCAGGTGTGAGTCTCCGCTGAGACACCTTCGAGCCCCCCGGCCCTGGAAAGAGAAGTGCAGCCAAGGCGACTAACCGGCTTCACTGGAGCCTAGATCGAGAGCCACGCCCCCTGCGGGCTGGGAATCTGGCGCGGACTTCCCAACGCTCGAGTGGGATTGGGCCGTTCTGTCATGTGATCAGGGGCTACGCGCCTGGTTGGCTGCAGCCTAGATCGACGGTTACCGGGGCGACGGAGTGGGCGGGCACCGGGGCCGGGTGGTACTGTGGGTCCAGCGGGGCTGGGGGGCCGGGCCGGACGGGGGAGGCGCGAGGCAGGCGGGACCGCGGCCGGTTCGCGCTCCCTCCGGGGCTGCGCGCCCCCTCGGCTGCGCTCGGCACCTGGGCGCGGGCAGCAGATGGGAGCTCGGGGTGCCCAAGATGCGGGCGCCGGCCAGGGAGCTCTTCCGGGACGCTGCCTTCCCGGCCTCTGACTCCTCGCTCTTCTCCAGCTTCTCCACGCCGCTGGCCCAGTTCCGGGAGGAAATCACGTGGAGGCGGCCCCAGGTGGGGCAGGGGGGCGCGCGGGTCTCACGCGTCTCGCGCCAGGCCTCCGGGCGCTCCTTCCTGCAGGGGTGCGAGCGCGGCGGCCGGGGTTAGCCGGGGCTGGGTGCACGACGGTCGGCAGGGTCTGCCGCCTCTGTCCTCCTGAGTGGGCTCCCAGGCCCCCTCCCCAGCCCACTCGGGGTGTGCTGGACCCGAGTTTACGGCCCCTACTTGTGAGAGCTCCATTCAATAGGAGTTTCAAGGCACAGCGAGAGGGGCGTTTTAACAGACGCAAACTCAGCCCCACTTGCGTCTGCTTTGAAGAGCTTCCAGTCTGCATGGCTCTTCTGGCCACAAGCGGTCTCGTTCTGTTTCTCATTATGTTCTGGAAGGGCCGGGCTGAGCCTACAAAGCAAAGCCGTTTTGCTCTGCACGTTCCTGTCTTGAACCTCGTGCACTTTAAGGTGGCACTTAGAGGGATGCGCGGGCCTGGTGCTATGCTGGTATCTTTAGAAATGGCGTATCAGCTGAATAAGACTGTCCAAGGAACAGTCTCTCCCTGAGTGTATGCAGTCTTAGTGGGGACATCTGTGTGCACCAGCCCTGGAAGAAGTCCAGACCTGGCTCTGCCTGTTGAGGTGCTTTCCGTGGGCAACACTGAGAGGGCCTGTTTGGCATGGAGGTGCCAAGGGCCAAAGAGCCTGACCGGCCATGCCGGTGGAATTTGGGTTAAAAAAAGTGTGGGGAGTGGATTTTAGGGACAATGGGAGGCCATTAGAATGTTTTTAGTAGAGGAGTGATTCGATTTGATTTACGTTTTAAGAAGCTCACTCTTACTGCCAGGTGTGGAATGGATTGTTGGGGCAGGAATGAAGATGGCCATTGCAGTGGTCCTGGGGAAAGATGAAGGAGCTCAGATTGGTGTGACAGCCGTTGGGATGGGGCTTTGGAGTGGATGGATTTGAGAGATATTTTGGAGGGGGGTTGATAGGTCTTAGTGACCGATTGGAAACTAGAGTCGGGTTCATGGTGGTCAGGAAATGGGAAGAGAAACTTATATTTACATAACGCTCATTATATGCAAGTAAAGGCTATAGGTATTCTATGTGCACAGAATTTATGCCCTTGATTTTATTTAGTCCACCTTGGTACTTGTATCTCCATTTTACAGACCAGGAAACCAACGTTAAGTCAAAATGTTGCCCAAGGTCTCAGAACTAAGAAGTGGCAGAGGTAGGTCTGAGACCCATTTGTCTTAGTGACCGATTGGAAGTAGATGGTGAGGATGAAAGAGGGACCAAGAATGACTTCTAGATGTCTAGCCTGAGCACCTGGGGGGATGATGGTCCCGGTTGCTGTGCTGGGGAAACTGGGAGGTGGGGGAGAGCTAGGGGTGGAAATGTAGGCTTGGGTTTTGCTCTCACAGGTTCAAGCGGAGCTGACAGTAGGCAAGTGGATATGAGAGTCGGGAGCTCAGGAAGACCTGGCCTAGATGCTCCACTGGGAGCTGGGACTGTAACAGATGGCTTACTGTCCAGGGTCTGGAAGGGTATCTCAGGAGAAAGTATGGGCAGAGAAGAAGAGGCGGCTTGGAACCGAGCCTTGAGGAACCGCAGGTGCCTTGACAGGCAGACTTGAGAAGTGGCAGGCAGTGAGGGGAAAGGACAGCCAGAAGCCCTTGGAATCGTGGAAGCCAGGAGGGGACTGCTGGGGTCGGGGGCAGCCACTGCTCTGATGCTGCCGAGTGTTGGGAAAGACAAGGACAGAGGATGCCCGTTGGAGGTGACGACACGGAGGTGACATTGATAAAAGCAGTTTTGGGGGCATGGCTGGCTCAGAAGCAACGAGGTGTGGCAAGGAGCCGGAGGGAGGAAGTAGGGGCAACAGCTCTTTCGAGAAGTCGGTCAGTGACGGGCCTAGAGGGGAAATAGTGCCCAGGGACAGCATCTTAGAGAAGAGGAGACATCCTCTCCCATGCCTTATGCTGGTGGGATCCTCCCTGCAGAGAAGGAAGGAAGCGGGGATCGTGGGAGGGATCAGATACTGAGGGCAGGAACGGGTCATGTCCGGGGGCTTCTGATGGAGCATCAGGTGAGGCCATCCGCTTAGAGGGGAGAGGGTGTTTTGAGAAGAGAAGGAGGAAGGAGAAGGGGTAAACTAGTCTGGGGTGTGGAAAATTGAGCCTTTTAGAGAAACAGTATAGAGGACCCACTTGAGACTTGCCTGTATGAATTTAAAGTGAAACCATTTTCTAGACCAACTGTTTTATGAAAAGCAGGGTAGGATTCATCCAGAGTTGGGAGTTTTGCCAATTAAGGAAGGTGGACAGAGACAGGGACCCCGGAATCTTAAGTTGGATGCGATGATCTGAAGCCAGGAGAGGCTGACGGATACTGGCTGCAAGAAGCCAGCTACTTCCCGTCCCCTCTTAGGCAATGTGGGTGACCAGGAAAGCTCCTCCCCAGCCCCTGTCACATAGATCCTGTATTCTTAGTTTTAAAGCTAGCCACAGGCATGAAGTAATTCTGGACGATTTTCTTTATTTCAGGAAATCTGTGCCACGCCCCAGCTGTTTGCAGATCGCGCTCAGGAAGGACAGGTGAAGCAAGGGCTGCTAGGGGACTGCTGGTTCCTGTGCGCCTGCGCCGCCCTGCAGAAGAGCCAGCATCTCCTGGACCAGGTGTCTGCCACAGCGCGGCTTCCCCTCCGGCCCTTGCTTCCTGTCTGCCCGCGCTGGAAGGAAGCAGGAGGCAGCCAAGCTCTTGCCCTGTGGGGCTCGGCCCTCGGGGGCTCCGAGGCGCAGATGCAGTGACCCCCTCCCGCAGGGGCCAGCAGGGCTGCTTTGTGCCCTGCTCTGCCATCTCCTGAGCCCTGGGTCAGGCAGGCATTTGGAATAAAAAGACAAACGTGCCAGCCCAGGGTAGGAAAGGGTTGGCTGAGAGGTCCTGTGCTGCTTTAGAGTAAGCTTCCTAGCTAGTTGCGGTTGCTTTTTTTTTTTTTAACAGGTTTAGAATATAAATTGGCAAAAGGTGATTAAAACTGTTTCTGATGCTAAGCAGGTACCACAGTTATAGAAGGCCTGTCGGGCTCCTTCCCCAGGAGCCCTCACGGCCTCGCTAAGTGTCACCGATACAGGCAACAGTGTTGACGGTGGTGACCCCTTTCCGAGCTGCTCCCATGTCCCAGGCCCTGTGCTAAGCTCACCCCAGTTGCTGGCTTTCATTCTCACAGGACTTGCTGGCTTTGACCCTTTCTTACAAACGAGGACGCTAAAACCATTGTCCCGTTCCCAGCTAGTAAGGGGCAGAGCCAGGCCCAAACGAGGCCATCTGGGTCCAGAGCCCGTCCTGTCTCTCAGCATTAGGCCAGAATCACAAACCCAGCAGTGAACAGTGGGCCGGGCACTGTCAGAGTTTCTGAGGTCCCAGGCTCCAGCCAGGGGGTCGCTGTGCCTATGGTGACCTGCCACCAGCCACTCTGTCGAGAACTGGGTCACTCAGGCCTATAAAAGTCACATTTGTTTTGGATTCAGGTCACATGCTTATTGGGGACGCTAGGACGTTAATGGTTGACTCTGACCTCTGGGAGACAGTCGGCTCCCTCCGTGTGGCCCTAGCATCTTTTATTAAAAGGTCTGTTAGTCTTCTGTCCAGTAAGCGGGTTTTGCATAAGCACTGCCAGCCAGGCGTCGGGGGAGGTGGAGTCCTTTGTGCGATGGGAGGGTACCGTTCAGCACGGTCACGCTCTCTCGGGATGCTGGGAGCGCGCCGCGTGGTGGCTTCTCTCACCGTCTCCTTTTGCCTCTCCCCACGCGCGGCAGGTCTTTCCTCCGGGACAGCCGAGCTGGCTCGACCAGACGTACCGCGGCTCCTTCACCTGTCGAGTTTGGCAGTTTGGACGCTGGGTGGAGGTGACCATAGATGACCGTCTGCCTTGTCTTGCAGGGAGACTCTGCTTCTCCCGGTGCCAGAGGGAGGATGTGTTCTGGCTTCCCTTACTGGAGAAGGTCTACGCCAAGTACGCACGCTGGGGGTGGAGGGGCCGGGCCAGGCGGGCTGGGGGCCCGGGAAGCACATCTGCTCTCCCTGGGCTGCAGCGTTCTTGTCAGCAGCTAGGGCCTGGTGGCCAGTCCTGGGTGGGGCGACCCGTCCAGAGACAGAAACTCTGAGACTTGGCCTGTGGCTTGCTGTCCCCTCTGCCCACTCCCTCTTTCCCTGCCCTCATTTCAAAGTTGGGCATGAAGGCCTCGCCTCCAGAAAGAGGGTGTGTGTTTTCCTCTCTCTTTCCTCAAACCCAAGCGAGAGAAATGTCTCTGTCTATCTGTGTCAGCACTGGGGACAGGCGGCCTCTGTGCAGGTTGCTGGGAAGGAATGAGGCCACCGAGTTACCATGCTCGTTTATCGTAGTCCTGAGACCAAGGACTTCCTCCCCGAGTGTGCTGATGGCCGTGCTGAAAGGCGCTGGGCCGGTAGGCAGGCCTCCGCGGTGGGAGTGAGCGCTCCACTGCTGCCGCTGGCGGGGCCGAAGGCCTTGATCATGAGAGACGCAGGAGTGGGAGCTCACAGCCTCTGTGCCCGCCTCCCGCTGGTGCCCCACAGGGGCAGAGGCCGCAGGGCACTGCGGGGTGCTGTCCCTTATGGCCTTGGAGGTGAGCTTGTGTCTGGACTTGGTGAGGACAGGGTGGGAGGGAAAGAGAGGCGATTGAGGTGGGTAGAAGGCAGACCACAGGGGACAGGAGAGGGGCAGGGGGCCTGGTGCCGGAGCCTCACGCCCTCCTGGCTGTCTCCCCAGGGTCTACGGGTCCTATGAGCACCTGTGGGCGGGACAGGTGGCTGACGCCCTGGTGGACCTCACTGGTGGCCTGGCCGAGAGGTGGAACCTGAAGGACATGGCAGGAACCAGCGGCCAGCAGGACAGGCCCAGGGGCGCGGAACGTAGGACTTGTCGGCAGCTGCTCAGCCTGAAGGACCGCTGTCTGCTGAGCTGCTCGGTGCTCAGGCCCAGAACAGGTAGGGCGGGAGCGGGCGGTGGCATGGCAGGCCTGCACACCTGAGCCCTCTCGGCCTCCTGTACAGAGCTTTTTACTGTGGTCCTATATGGGCTAAGTGGAAAGGAGGACCTTCCCTACTGACCGTCCTTCTCTGGAGGGAAGTGTCCCCTTTTCCCTTGACCAGGGCTTACCCCTGTGGGGAGACGGGAGCCTGTATTGGGGTCACCAGGTGGTGGCACCATCTCTGGCCCAGCTGGTAACCTGGCAAAAGCGACAGTCAGGTTTTCAGTTTAGTAATATACCTGCTCATTGAAAGAAATCCGTTGAAAGAAAAAAATCACTCAGACTTGACTACTTTTGACTTTTTAGTCCCCTTTCTCAGTTTTTTTTTCAAAAAGATGTATATGTTTTATATTCTGTATCATATACCATTCTCTATGTCGCTGTGTAAGCTTTGTCAGCATCTTACGTTATCCGTGTGTCTGCTGCACTCTTCTTAACCCTTCCCTTGATGTTGGGTGTTCAAGGTCTTTCCATTTTATGCTATTATAACTAACATTGCAGTGGACATCTTTATGCACAGTTGTTTTCATATTTACGGTTATTTTCCTAACGGGCTTTTTGTCCGAAGAATAAGAACATCAAAATAAACTGCCACGAGTTGGCCGTTGCGCTGCCCGGCGGTGCGTGAGCGTTAGCACAGCCCCGGGCTGGTTTGCCCACCTGCAGGCCTCAGGGTGGGGTTGGGGAAGCACACTTCGGGGGTGAGGGGAGCCCACGGAGTGCTGTGCTGGGACGCTGTGCGAGACACTGCCTCAGAGGGTGGCCTGTGTAGCACCAGCTGCCCCCAGGGTGGGGTAGGGCTAATTCTAGGCACTTCAAGCTTGGGGGGAACCCACAGGCAAAGATGGAGAGCAGCTGGAACCCACCGAAGTGGCAGGGGGCTGGGAACGTGGGCGGGACACCCAGAGTGGCCGCTCCAGTGCCTTTCTAAGCAAAGCACTTAAAGACATTCCAGGAGTTTCTTCTCCTGTCTGGACCACCACCCGCCCACCAGTCTCTGCTTGGCCCCTTCACTTCTGCGCCTGTCTGTCCCAAGGCCTCTGGCCAGGGGGAGGGTCTCCCGCGGGCCTCCAGCCCTCCCCACCGGTTTCTGCTCAGACACTACCTGACGCCCCTGACACCTTAGCAGCTCGCTGAGAAGAGGTTTCTCTAGTTTCTGGTGTCGCAGACCCGCCCGTGACGGTGCTGGGAGCAGCCCTTTTGAGAACCTCCCTCATCATCCTCAACGAGGACCGAGGCCCAGAGAAGGGAATGACTCGTCAGGCCTGGTGGCAGCCGAGCCGGGGTCTAAACCCAGGTCCTTCCCTGTGACTCACGCTGCATAAGGCCGTTCCTGAGCTGACTTGTCGGCAGCGGTCAGGAAAGGAGCCCCTGCTGGCCCGCAGGGACCCGGGTGCCTGTGCCGCCGCAGTGGAGTGGGCTGGGGCGTCCCAGGGAAGGAGGCGGACCTGTGCATCTGCTCGGTTTGAGGACTTCCTGGCTGTCGCTCACCCAGGTACCAGGGCGCTGGGGGAGTTTCACGCTTTCATTGTCTCGGACCTGCGAGAGCTCCGGGGCCGGGCTGGTCAGAGCATCGTGCTGCTGCGGATTCAGAACCCCTGGGGCCGGCGCTGTTGGCAGGGGCCCTGGAGAGAGGGGTGAGTGCGGCGAGGTGCACTCTGGGTCCTCGCGCTGGTCTCGCTGGGGGAGGGGTGCGGGGCCCGAGGGGCAGCCCAGAGCCGCCTTGACCGCGTGCGCGCCTGGTGTCCGAGGCCGGGCCGTGGTCAGGACAGGGTTTGGTTGCTCTCCTGCTCGTGGGCCACCGTGCTCTGTGCTCAGCCCCAGATGGCCTGTTGAGGCAGGCTTAGCGCTGGGCCCTGCGACCCAGGCGCCCGGGGCGGTCGGGGCCTGTCCTGAGTCAGGGGCACCCACGGACTGGTGGATGCCTTGCCGGGCTGCGGGTGACAGACCCACGGAATGCCTGCACCCAGTCGTCAGCGTCAAGACCTGGACCAGGGCTGCTCCCCTTCGCCGGCCCAGGGTCGCAGAGCGGGACCAGCATCCCCCACCCCCACCCCGCCCTGCCGCCCCTGTCATCCACTCAGCAGGCGGGAGGCCTCGGCTGAAGGGAGGTTCCTTCCAGAGGTGAAGGGTGGAACCGGGTGGAGTCCGAGGCCCAGTCTGAGCTGCTGTCGCAGCTCCAGGAGGGGGAGTTCTGGGTGGAGGAGGACGAGTTTCTGCGGGAGTTTGACGAGGTCACCATCGGCTTCCCCATCTCGGAGGCTGGCCACCTGCAGAGTCTCTGCTCAGGTAAGGGAGGCCTGCGCCCTGGGGGAGGCCTCATGGGCTCGCAGTGGCCCGGACGACTGGCCTCTGAAGTCCGGGGCTGAGCGGGCACCGCGCCCCACCGCGGGCTGCCCGAGCACCCCTCTTGCCTCTTGGCTTCTCTTCAGGGCAGAGCGGTGGTTGCATCCCCACCTGCCCTGGGGGGACAGGTGGTGGGGTGGGGGGCCCCTGCTAGTGCGGGGAGCGTGGGGGGGACCCCGTCCCTGCAGCTGACGTGGGGGTCCCCGCCCAGGAAGGGCGCTGTGCCACACTCAGGAGCTGCCCGGGGCCTGGGTCAAGGGCCAGTCAGCGGGAGGCTGCCGGAACTACAGCGGCTTCCCCAGCAACCCCAAGTTCTGGCTGCGGGTCTGCGAACCCAGCGAGGTATACATGGCCGTCCTGCAGAGACCACAGCTGCGCACGGCGGGCCGCCCAGGCAGGGACTACCAGGCCGTGGGCCTGCACATCTGGAAGGTAACCCACCCGGGCCTGGCACCCCGCTCTGTGGGATGCAGGCACAGGGGTGAGGAGGCCTGAGCCCCAGGAGCCCCCAGTGTGCCTCTCGCTCCCCCGGCTGTCTTCCCACAGACCCCGTTCAGATCTGAGTCCACAGGGCTCACCTCCCTCCGCCTGGCCAGGGTGTGCCCTTTAGCCAAAGGCAAGCTACACAGAAGCAGCCGTTAGCAGAGCTGGCAGAGGTGTTAGGAGGGCTCCCCTCCCTACAAAACGGGGATGGGGTTGTTGTGCTCTCGTGGGTTGTCTGAGGGTAGGTCTGTGGCTCCCGATGGAGACCCCTGTCCTGCTCTCTGAGGGGACAGGAGGGTGGCCGACAGAGGACCGTGCTGCCCATTGGCTTGCCCAGTCGCTTGGCTTTAAACCCTGTGTGTCCTGACGGGGTCTGACAGCTCACATCGCACTGTTCCCCGTCCCTGTGTGGCCACGGCCTGCCTGGTGTTGCTTTCCTCGTGCAGAAACTGCTAGCAAGCGTTTGCCTGGCAGTCCCCAGATTGCATCAGCCTCCTGCCTTTGCAGGCGCAGCCCTGTCTGGATTTGTCTGTCTCCTCCCAGAGCAGAGGAGGACTTGCAGGCTCCCGTGTGGGACGGAGCCGCTGACCCCAGGGCTGAGGGGAAGGCCCGGGTTCACCAGGGTGCGGGGGACCCGTAGGCCTGGGTGCTTCAAGGGGGGCCCTTCTGTGACGGGTGCACATGGGCCTCCCCTGCAGGTGGAGAAGCGGCGGGTCAGCCTGCCCAAGGCCCTGTCCGCGCCCCCCGTGGCGGGCACCGCGTGCCACGCGTACGACCGCGAGGTCCATCTGCGCTGTGAGCTCGCCCCGGGCTACTACCTGGCCGTGCCCAGCACCTTCCTGAAGGACATGCCAGGGCGGTTCCTGCTCCGGGTCTTCTCCAGTGGGAGAGTCTGCCTCAGGTGAGGGCGGCGGGCGGGCCGGGGACTGGGACAGGGCCACGTGCGTTCGCGCCACGGCCGCCTCCTGTGCTTGTCTCCCCGGCAGCGCCATCCAGCCGGCAGCCCAGAGCGCTGCCCCCCGGGAGGCCCTGCCTGTGGGCGAGTGGGAGACCGTGAGGCTGCGGGGCTCCTGGAGAGTCGGCCGGACGGCGGGGGGCAGCCGGAACTTTGCCTCCTACCCCACCAACCCCCGCTTCCCCCTCTCGGTGCCGGAGGGCGCGGGCCCCCGCTGCGTCCGCATCACCCTGCGCCAGCACTGCCGTGACCGCGAGGTCGCCATCGGCTTCCACGTCTTCCAGGCAGGCGCCCCTGCTCCCGGGCGTCCGGGTGGGGTGAGCCGGGTCCGGGAGAGAGGCCCCCCGGGGTCTGTCCGCATCATCCAGTCACACGCAAGACTCATTTCTAGGTTTCCTAAAGTCCATAGCTCACTGGGGGTCACGGCTCAGCTCAGGCGGCCCCTCGTCCACTCGCCCGGGCTCAGAACCACTGGACACTTGTGTCCTGAGCTGCCCCCAGCATTGCACCTGCAGTCGGGAGGCCCGACAGGGCGTAGAGGGTGCCGTTGTCCGGCAGGAGCCGCCCTGAAGCCGCGTGAATCCTCCCCGCCCCAAACCCCGGGCCTGAGTCTGGAACCAGCGAGGGCCTGGGCTCTGGGGACCAGCAGGGAAGGGACGGAGGGGAGGCCCACACCCGCTGAGACGCGATGGACGGTCGCGCCACCGAGTGAGGGTCTTCTGATCAGAAAGACAAGACAGAGCTGGGGGTGGGAGCTGAGAGCGAGGCCGAGGTGCGGGGCCGAATCTCAGGCAGTAGGAGGGTGGGGCGGCCTTCGGGAGCTCGGGGAAGTGTGTCGGTTGTCCCTGCAGAGGAGAGGCTGCCTCCCGGGCTCACGTGGGCCTGAAGCTCTACCCACGGGTGGCAGGAGACCATGGAGGCCAGGCGAGGGCCAGGGAGTCACAAACGCCGCCCCGAGCGCCTTCCCAGGCCTCAGTCAGCTCTTCCTCTCCCGGCACGTGAACGGGATGCACCTAGCGGACGTGTAGCTGGAGAAGGCGGGGAGGTGAAGTGCCAGAGGTCGGAGGTTGCAAACCCAGATTCCGTGGTGAAGTGTGGCTCCCCTGCTCCTTCTGGGGACCCCGCTTCAAGATGGGCTTGGGAGTGGCAGGTGCCCGAGGAGGGCATGGGCTGGAGGATGGCCCGGAGCTGTGCCATCAGGGGCCCGTCATGGGGCTGGGCACGCTTAGCCTGCGGTACAGACGACGTGGGGGAGGGGAGGGTCGGCTCTTCTCTGAGAAGGTTCTGTGCCGTTAGGATCCCAACGGCTGAGGACGTACTCTGGTGCCTCGCTCCACTGCAGGCCACCCCTGGGGTACCCCCCCGGCGCTTCGAAAATAGTGCCGGTGCCGGGGCCAAAGAGATGAGTCCTGGGGCAGGGGCTTGTGCAGTGGGGGCCTCCTGGTGCCCTGGGTCTTAATTCCCGCACCTAGCTCCTCCCAGCGGCCACCCTGAAGGCTGGGCTGTGCCCTGGGACACGAGGTGCCCCGGTCTCTTCCCCTGAGAGCCCCAGGCAGAGCTTCTCAGGGCCCAGAAGCCGGGGCTGCAGTGACAGCCGCTGGAGGACGTGAGGGCGGGCCTTCTGCTGGTCCCCAGCCTGGGGCCCTCGGGTGGTGGGGCCCCGGTGAGTGGCGAGTCCAGCTTCGGGGGCCTGGCATGTGTGACGGGGTCCAAGCAGACTGCACCAGGCTGCTCCCAACCCAGGGCAGTGCTGCCTGGGAAGGGAGCGAGGCCAAGGCTGAGATAGGGGACTTGCCTTTGCCGTCCTGGCGGGCACAGCCGATTCGGTCCGCCCACGGGCGGGCCGCCCGGTCTGAGCCCGGGCCTCCCCCAGGTCCCAGCGGACGGTGGGGGCCAGGATGCGCCCTCCTTGCTGCTCCAGGAGCCTCTGCTAAGCTGTGTGCCGCACTGCTACGCCCAGGAGGTCAGCCGGCTCTGCCACCTGTCCGAGGGGACCTACTGGATTGTGCCCTCCACCTACCTGCCGGACACAGAGGGGGCCTTCACAGTGACCGTAGAGACCAGAATAGACAGGTGGGGTGCCGGGGCCATGTGTGGGTGGGCGTGTGTGTCGGTCGGGGGGCCGTGGTCCTCAGCATCTTAGCACCCTGGTTCTCTCCCACCTGTCGCACACACCCCAGCTCTCACTGTCCTGGCAGAGCCCAGAGGCCTGTGGGAGAAGAGTGTGCCTTCTAGAGAGCAGACGGGCCTGGAGCGTGGCTGCCTCTCCAGGTGCGCAGGGAGGGACCCAGAGGGTGAGAGCGGTGTCTTCTCCCACAGGCGCTCCATTCACAGCCAGGAGATGCTGGGGCAGCTCCTCGAGGAGGTATGTGTGGGGCCTGGGAGGGCCCAGCCCACTCTGCTTTGGGGCCTCCTGGTGCCCTGGGTCTTAATTCCCCCGCCTAGCTCCTCCCAGCAGCCACCCTGAAGGCTGGGCTGTGCCCTGGGACACGAGGTGCCCTGGTCTCTTCCCCTGAGAGCCCCAGGCAGAGCTTCTCGGGGCCCAGAAGCTGGGGCTGCCATGACAGCCCCTGGAGGACGTGAGGGCGGGCCTTCACCCCTCGAACCAGGGCAGTGCCGCCAGCCCTCGCCATCTCCTCCCGCAGGCCTCCTTCGTGGCAGTGATGAAAGCCTAACCGGGTGACCCTGCGTGTCGGCTTCGGTGACCAGGGGTCTGAGGGACTCCCAGTGGCCCACACGCCAGGGCCGCGGTGGCCGGGCCTGAGCGGGTCCTGGCAAAGAGCCCCCGTCCCTGCAGGTGCTGCAGGAAGGGCAAGAAAAACTCAGGGTGGGCACCTTCGTTCCACGCCGCTGAGCCGACAGAGCCTCCCTGAAATCCTCCACGCCCTGTCTCCCTGGCCCCAGAGAGAGGCCTTACGGCGCATCGGGACAGATCTTGTTTAAAACTATTTATTAGAAACGTTTTTAGGATGTAACTTTATAAATAAACATCTGTACTGAGCAGCTTCCAGCTGGGTCCTGGTTTAGGTAGCCAGCGGCTTCACTGGCTGTCACTGGGGGAGCAGGTGAGGGGCTCCCGCCCGGCTGCTGAGACACGGGGGGTGACCAGGTGGCCTGAGGGGGGCAGGGCTGGTGTAGGGA
>NW_020171809.1:886619-905398 GCF_003031525.2 Neophocaena asiaeorientalis asiaeorientalis | reverse complement strand
TAGGGAAGGAGGGGGTGGGTAGTGAGAGAGAAAATTGGAGGGGCAGCACACAGCAGTCCGCGAGTGGCTGAAGCAGCATGGTGCCATCAACTCCCCATCCATGCTGGGCCCCCACCGGGCTGCCTTCTAGGCATCTGGTCTACCAGCCGATGGTGCCATCAACTCCCCGTCCATGCTGGGCCCCCCACCTGGCTGCCTTCTAGTCATCTGGTCTACCGGCCGACGGGCTCTGGTGCGAATGCTGCCGCCGGCGCCCAGCGGTCTCCTGCTTCCTTCTAGGAGGTGCGGGATGAGGTCCTCTGCTCTTGACTTGGGAGGGGATAGCCCGCAGGCCTCTGACCCCTGGACCCCTCAACTCCTAACCATTTCTGGTGCCCCTGTCTTGGCCTGGTTTGTCTCCTGCCCCATCTTCCTCCTCTGACTTCAACACCGTGTCATCACCACGATTGGGGCGTCGAGCCAGTTGGGTCTCCTTGTCCTGTATTACAACACAGTCTGGAAAAAACTGCCAGTGGCCGTTCCATTGCGCGAAAGCGTGGGCTGGTCCTCGTCTCTCCTGACCTGCACCGTCACGGAGCGCTGCCGGGCCTGATGCTGCCCTCGGGGGGCAGGAGTTGTCCTGGGAACCCCGAGTTCTGAGTCACGTGGAGCTGGGCTGGGGCCGCCACTCCTGACAGGACCACCCCGAGTTCTGAGTCATGTGGAGCTGGGCTGGGGCCGCCACTCCTGACGGGACCACCCTGAGTTCTGAGTCACGTGGAGCTGGGCTGGGGCCGCCACTCCTGATGGGACCACCCCAGGGTCTTCAGAGACTCAAGGGGGGGGTGTCCCAGTCTTCACCCTCCCCTGAGGTACCGTTTGTGATTTGTTGTCTGGGGTGGGTGATGGTTTCAGCCTCGCCCTTGGCCTTCCTGACAGGTGTCTCTGACCCCAGAGAGGGTGTTGGTCATTTGCACATGTGAATCCCAGTTACATGTTTGGAGACCAGGAAGTGACGCCATTGCCCGCTGGGAGCCGGTCCTGGCAAGATTCCACTGTCAACAGCCTCCTGTGTCCCACCCTGGCAGGGCCCGTGAGGATGTGCCAGAGGTCAGTGTCAACTCAGGACCTGAATGCCCACTGGTTCTCAAATGTCTGGACGTCCCCTCCCTCTCCCTGAGCGCAGCCAAGGAGTAGAGGGCCTAAGGGCCAGGTGGGTGGGAGCATCTGGGGGAATCTGTTGTGCACACTTGCTGTCGGGGGAGGGTCCTTCCTCTTGGAGCCCGGCTACCTCTGCAGTCAGTGGGCCCAGGCCTGGCTCTCTCTGCCCTGCAGCTGGAGCTTCTTCTTGAGTGACCAGAGGTGGCCTCACACCTGGCCCCCAGCCACCTGCCCTGTCACCCTGCTGTCCGTGTATCTCAAACCCCCGGATGGGACGAGACCACCACCTGTGCCACCAGAGGCAGGCCCCTGTCGCCAGGCGCAGTGGGTGATCCAGCTCCAAACCCCATGGTATCAACTCTTCTTGGACCTCAGAGGCGACACGAAAACAAGTTTGGGGTGCAGGATATTTATAAGGGAAGGAGGGGAGGTCTGACACGTGCATCCGGAGTCCCACATGGGGCTTAAATGCAGGGTGTTTACACCCCGCCCGGCTAGGTCTCCCTGGCAGGTTACCCCGTGGGTGTCCTTAGAAGAGGTAGCAGAGCTTCACGTGAGGACACAGAAGGCGGCCTTCTGTGAGCCAGGACGGGGGCTCCGCCAGGAACCAAATTGGCCAGTGCCTTGACCTTGGACTTCCAGCTTCGAGAACTGGGAGAAATCAATGTTTGTGGTTAAGCCTCCGAGCCTGCGGTGTTTTGTCCCGGCAGCGACCGAGACAGGCTGCTCCTGATTCTTGAGCCGTGGCCGCAGCCTTCCCTGGAGTGGACTTTCTCTCTAAGCCTCCACAGGGTGCGTGTGCTCTCTGCAGCCGCCACTGCCTTGAAGAGCTCGGTCCCGAGATCGGCTGGGGTGTGGAGGGGTGCCTCCAGACCCACACGTCCCTGCCCAGCCTCAAAGCCCTTCTGCAGTCGGCCAGCTCACCCGATGGCCCTGCCTGGACGACCAGTGTCACTGCCAGCCAGCTGTGTGCGGGACACCTCTCCCTCGGGCCAGCCTGGGGCTCCCTGCTCCACCGGGGCGGTCTGGGGAGGCCTCCGGGGGGCGCACTTGAGCTGGGCCACCGCGTCTGAACTCTTGTCAAACACTGATCCCCTTCCCTTTCCCGCTTGCTTCGCTTCGAGGCACTTCATTTACGTGAAAATAGAGAAAGCCAGTGCACTGTCTCACCCCGTGAGGGTTCAGACAGGGGCCTTGCGGAGCGCCACCCTTCCAAAGGGCCAACACCACTGGCCTCCCGCCCTGGGCAAGGCGCCAGGACTCCCAGAACCCCAGAAGGCGGGGGTGGGCCTTCCCGGGGCAGAGGGTGGGACGCTGCCGGCTTCTCCCCAGGAGCCCGTGGGGTGACTCACGGTTCCCCTCGGCCAGACACCCTCGCTGTGCCCGTCTGGGGAGAGTCCTGGTCCCTCGCTGGGTGAGGGCCCCGTCTGGGTCCCACAGCGGGGTCGTTTGAAGGCCAGGACTGCGGCCGCTGCAGATGGGAAGGTGCCCACCACCTGGGCTTCTAGGCCACAGCTGGCGCAGCGGGCGCCGGCCTTGTTTACTGAGCCAGAGGAAGCAGAGTCTGGGCACTGAGAGGCAGGGCGCCGTCGGGGGTGGCCTCCGTGCCCTAAGCACCAGGCCCCCGCCTGCCGTCAGCCCCAGGCTTGCGCCAGCTGTTACATCATCCCTTCACAGTGACCAGCCACCGGCCGAGCTGAAGGGGGCCCTGCGCCAGGCCAGCCTCAGGAGCCAGGCAGGCCCAGTTCCACTGCACACGGTCGCCTCGTAGCTGAGCCACCGCCAGCGCAGCTTGTGTCCTCTGGGCTCCAGTGTCCTCGCCGTCCGGGCTCTGGCCACACCGACATGGTGTCCTGTGTCTGCTCTCTGGCCCTCCGGTTTGCCCTGGACTCCCGGGTCTGGATGCGTCTGCTCGGGTGGGTCCGGCGCAGCCCAGGTCTGCCGACGAGGGGAGTGAAGGAAGGGGCCTGCTCCCGGGGGTCTTCCGGGGTCTGAGCCCGTCCAGCTGCGGTGGCCGTGCCCCCTCCCGCCCATGGTGGGACTCCTGATGCGTTAGAAACCTCGGGCCTTGTCTAATATCATGTCTGATGCTGGCCCCCAGGCCCAGTGCAGGATCCCCCGGGTTGAGGGGGACCGCAGAAGGCGGGGCCCCCGCAGGCTCTGGGACGGCCTGGGGCCCCAGGGGCGCCCACTGCTGCCTCAAGCCTCCACTATACTGACTGACACAGACTGGGACCCTACTCTGGGCCCACCTGGGCTCCACGGAACCCACACCAAGCTGAGTGCCCTGTGCTGAGCCCAGGGCTGTGTCTAGGGCCAGGCCCTGCCTGGGGTCCCTGTTCTGTGGACATGCCACTGGGGGCCTCCCTCCCATGTGCCGTGGCCCTGGATGGCCCAGAAGGGCGGGCCAGGGGCTGTGCAGGTGAGGACGCCTCCTTTCCCGGGCTTTCCCAGAAGACTTTGCCCTGAACCGTCTGCTTGAGTTTTGTGGTAAAATCACTTCCTGCTCCACGGGCAGCAGGCAGCGCCTCCTCGGTGGGAACCGAGTCCTACCCAGCCCTGAGCCTGGACCTTCTCTCTCGCCATCCTCCCTCCCTCCCTAGGCCTGGTCAGCTTGGGGGCGGCAGAGCTTCCAGGGTGAGTGTCGGGATCCTGGTGCTCTGAGAGCGATTGTCAGGGAGGGCGTCCGGCGGGGCAGGGTTCCCGAGCAGCAGGCAGGATGGGGCCGGAGTGAGCGGGCCTGGCTTTCAGATGCTCCAGGCCCTTCCTCTCTGTCTCTCTGTCTCTCTCTGCCCCTCTCCATTCCTAAGCAAGCCCTTTCTCTCTGTCTCTACCTCTCCGCCTCTGTCTGCCCCTCTCCATTCCTGCATATGCCTCGTTCGGTGTCCCGTTTACGCCTCTTGTAGCTTTACCTCCACTCCTAAGCAAGCCTCGTTCAGTGTCCCGTTTACGCCTCTTGCAGCGTTACTGAATTCTTTTCTTCCCTGACGTGTAACATTTAACGGAGCTTTTGCTGCCGTGTGAAGTGAAGGGAAAAGGCACTTTGCTCCTGGGGACACTGAGTTCTTATGACAACACGTGGCCCAGGACATGGTTGCTCCATCAGAGGAAGAGTCCTTTCTAGTTGAGAGGACAAGCTTTGGGGCAGGCTGGGCCCGCCCGTCCCAGGAGTGCTCGGCTCTGCGGCTCTGGGGCCCTATCTGTCTCCAGGGTTCTGGCCGCAGCCCGGGGGTGTCCAGTCTGTGCAGCGACCTTCAGGCCATTCCTTTCTGATCCCTGGCGAGTACAGGCTGCATCTGCCCAGACCGCACAGCCCCGAGTCCGGCCTGGGAGCCTGCTGACTCGGGGTCCCTGGGACCAGTGGCTGTGGAGGTTTAGTCAGGGGCACTCCTGTGCGCGATTTCCTAAGCCTCCCGCCTCCCACTCCGCTGCCCCGCCCCTTCCCCCCACCCCCACCCCGACACGCAGGGCCAGGGCCTCTCCTCAGCTGCCTGGGACTCCTGGTCCCTTCACGAATCACCCAGGAAGTGAGGCTGCAGGCTGAGGAGCCAGCACTGGCTCGGGCTGGGCTGGGGCTGCGCCATCCGGGGCCAGGCCAGGTCCCCTGCAGGTTCCGGGGCCTGGGCAGATGTGATGCCGGGGTGCCGGGGCATACGTGTGCATGTCTGTGGGCTCAGCCCTCATCCCCCAAGCCCCATGGACGGGACCGCCGGCATCTGCGATCCCTGTCCACCATCTTGCTCCCCCAGTCCCTTCATTCTGAAGCCCCTCTGTGAGCACATGCAGCTCGCTCCAGGCATGCAGGCTCCTCAGGTTGGACTGTCTGCACACAGGTCACCCAGAGAGTCATGACAATGAGGTGATAGGTGACGCATGGGGGTGGCGGTGGGGCTGGGTGGTCTTCGACCAGCCTGGGGTCAGCCAGGTGCAGGGCAGGGGCTGGCGGAAGAACCGGGCACCCTCAGAGAATGGAAAGAAGCTCTCTGTGCCTGCAGCGCGGGGAGTGGGCTTGGGGAACGAGGCAAGAGCTGAGGCTGGAGAAGCGTGTGAGGGTTCCGAGGCCGTTCCAGGAGCTGGGGTCTCACGTCTTGGGCAGTGGGAGCCGTGGCAGTTTCACGCAGGGCCCCATGTGTGCCTGCTTGACGTCTGTCTCTGGCTGGAGTCTCAGGAACGACTGGGGGGAGGGGACCAACCAGAAGGCTGCTGCCTTCTTGCAAGCGAGACAGGAGGGTGTTCCGGTGGGCGGGGGCCGGACGGGGGCGCTGAGGGGAGAGGGCAGTGCTGTGGTCTGCTTGGAAAGCAAAGCCCGCAGAGCGAGATGCTTGATGCTTCCTTAGTAGGTTTGGTTGTGCCGATGGAGGTGAGGAGAACTGGGTGGGACCTTCCGACCCACGAGCATGGTGTAGCTATCCATTTTTGACAGTTTAATTTCTCTCAGCGATATTTTGTGGTTTTGAGCATACCTGTTTTCCATTCCTAGTTTGCTGAGAGTTTCTGTCATAAATGGGTATTGAATTTTGTAAAATGATGTTTTTTGCACCTATTAAGAGGATTATGTTCTCCTTTATTTTATTAATATAGGGAATTATATTGATGGATATTCTAATGTTAAAATAAACCTTACAATCCTGGGATACTTGTGCATGGTGGATTATTTGTTTTCTATACTGCTGGATTCAATCAGCTAAAAATATTTTATTAAGGATTTTCGTGTCTATGTTCATACATGATGTTAATCTGTAGTTTTCTTGTAATACCATCTTTGTCTAGTTTTGCTATGAGGGTAAAGCTTGTCTTTGAAAATGTGTTGGGAAGTGTTCCTCCTTATTTATTTTCAGAAAGTGTAAGATTAGCATTATTTCATCCTTAAATGTTTGATAGAATTCACCAGTGACATCATCTGGGTCAGGAGTTTTCTTTGTGGAAAGGTTTTTAATTATAAATTCAACAACTTTAATAGATGCAGGCTATTCAAATTTTATATTTCTTCTACAAATTTTGGCAAGTGGTGACTTTCAAGGAATTTGTGAATTTCAACT
The DNA here is from genome assembly GCF_003031525.2 of Neophocaena asiaeorientalis asiaeorientalis. Classification (NCBI taxonomy): domain Eukaryota; kingdom Metazoa; phylum Chordata; class Mammalia; order Artiodactyla; family Phocoenidae; genus Neophocaena; species Neophocaena asiaeorientalis. The sequence continues at coordinate 899,219 of NW_020171809.1, read as the reverse complement.
GAGTTGTGAAATGTCTCCTCATAAAGTTATTATAAGTTTCCTTTATTATTGTTCTAATGTCTGTAGGGTCTAAATGATGTGTCCTCCTTCATTCTTGATATTAGTAATTTATGGATTTTTTTTGAATTTTTAAATTTTATTTTATTTACTTTTTTATACAGCAGGTTCTTATTAGTTATCCATTTTATACCCATCAGTGTGTACATGTCAATCCCAATCTCCCAATTCACCCCACCATCACCCCGCCGCCACTTTCCCCCCTTGGTGTCCATACGTTTGTTCTCTACATGTGTGTCTCAATTTCTGCCCTGCAAACTGGTTCATCTGTACCATTTTTCTAGCTTCCACATATATACGTTGATATACGATATTTGCTTTTCTCTTTCTGACTTAACTCGTCTCAACAAATGACCCAATTGCATTCCTTTTTATGGCTGAGTAATCTTCCATTGTATGTATGGTGCCAGGGAGTACTTCCCAGAACTTCTGCTGCCAGTGTCCTTGTCCTCATGGTGACCCACAGCCACCCACCGCCTCTGCAGGAGACCCTCCAACACTAGAAGGTAGGTCTGGTTCAGTCTCCCTTGGGGTCACTTCCCCTGGGTCCTTCCCCTGGGTCCCGATGTGCACACTCCTTTGTGTGTGCCCTCCAAGAGTGGAGTCTCTGTTTCCCCCAGTCCTGTCAGAGTCCTGCAATCAAATCCCACTAGACTTCAAAGTCTGATTCTCTAGGAATTCCTCCTCCCATTGCCCTAGCCCTAGGTTTGGAAGCCTGACATGGGGCTCAGAACCTTCACTCTAGTGGGTGGACTTCTGTGGTATAAGTGTTCTCCAGTTTGTGAGTCAACCAACCAGAAGTTATAGGATTCGATTTTATTGGATTGCACCCCTACTACCTTCTCATTGCGGCTTCTCCTTTGTCTTTGGATGTGGGGTATCTTTTTTGGGTGAGTTCCAGTGTCTTCCTGTCAATGACTGTTCAGCAGTTAGTTGTGATTCTGGTTTTTTCACAAGAGAGAGTAAGAGCACGTCCTTCTCCTCTGCCATCTTGATTCAGGCTCCAATACATAATCTTGTATTACGTGTGTTTTACAAAATGAGGATAAAGAGGAACACAGAGATCATCTGGCCACAGCTAGTAAGTAGCAAGTGCTGGGATTTAAAGTCAGTCTGTTTGTATCCAGTCTGAGTTCCATTGCCTCCAGCTGATCAAGGAGTGAATGATCCTTTGTCTGGATTTTTTTTTTCTTGATCAGTTTAGCCAGAGGTTTACCAGCTTCATTGATCTTTTCAAAGAACCAACTTCCATTTTATTGATTTTTCTCTGTTGTTATTTTTCTATTATATTACTTTTACCTTTTCTTATTTCCTTTCTTCTACTTACTTGGGTTTAGTTTGTTGTTGTTGTTTCATAGCTTCCCAAAGTGAAATCTTAGATGAATGATTTTAGGCCTTTTCTCTTTCCCAGTATCAGCACTTAAAGCTACAAGTTTTTCTCTAAACACTGCATTAGCTTTATCTCACAAATATTGATAAGTTGTGTTTTCATATCAATTAGTTCAAAATACTTTCTGATTTCCCTTTGATTACCTATTTAACCTTGAGTTTGTTATACTTATGTTGCTTAATTTCCAAATATTTGGGCATTCTTTAGATAGCTTATATCTTTTGCTACTGATTTCTCATTTAGTTGTGTTGTATTTGAAGAACATATTCTATATGATTTAAATCCTCTTAATTGTTTTGAGACTTGCTTTCTGGCCCAGTATATAGCCTATTTTGGAGACTATTCATGTGTACTTGAAAAGAATGGTTATTCTGCTCTTGTTGGGTATGCTGCTCTGTGGACATCAGTGTGGGCAAGTCGATTGATGTTCAAGTCTACTATATCCTTAATAATTTTTTTCTCAGTTACTGAGAGAGGAGTGTCAAAATAACCTATCATAAGTGTGGATTTGTCTACTCATTCTTCTGAGTTGATCCTTTTATCAATATGAAGTGTCACCTTTTTAGCTCCAGTAAGAGTCCCTCAATACAGCCATCCCAAATTTCTTATGATTGGTGTTTTCATTTTACATCTTCTTCCATTCCTTCACTTTGCTTTCATTTTTTGCTTTTAATCTATCTGTTTGTTTAAAGTGTATATCATTTAGAGAGTGTATTGTCACTTCTTGCATTTTTAATCAGTTTGATAATCTTTGCCTTTTAATTGGAGTGTTTAGACCAGTTATATTTAATGTGATTATTGATATGGTTGGGCTAGATCTACCATCTTGCTATTGTTTTCTATTTATCTCATCTATTCTTTGTCTCTTTTCTTCCCACTTTTGGATTAATTGAGTACTTTGTTTCATATTCCATTTATGTCCTCTGTTGGTTTATTTATTATGCCTCCCTGTTTTATCTTTTCAATGATTGCTATTGTGCTTACAATCTGCATACTTAACTTATCAATGACTGATTAGATGTAGGAGGGAGGGGAAATTTGTGTGTTAAGAATGACACTCAAATATCTGGCCTGGGCAACAAGAGGGATCATTCTCTGAGATGGGGAACTTTGAAGGAAGATTACAGCATGGGGGTATGATGAAGGGGCTTGATGATGTGGTCAGTTCTGGTCAAGTTACGCTTAAAGTGCTTGTTATATGTCCAAGAGAAGATGCCTTGTGGACAGTCCACGTGTGGTCCAGAGGTCTGGGCTGGAGCTGGCAGAGCGGTCAGGGGATAGGGGTGATTCTTGAATCAACAGGACTGGGTGAATCTGTATGGAGAGTGTGTGATGGGGCGAGAAAGGGCCCAGGACCAAACCCCAAGTTAGGGACCCACATGGAGAACAACAGGGATGTGAGAGGAGAAGCCAGAGAGGAAAGAGCAAAATAAGGCGAGTGCACCACTGCCTCAGAGCCAGAAGGGCAGTGGCCCAGCAGTTAGCCTGTGCCCTGGGTCCTGCAGCCAGATCCAGACAGCATGCAAGGGGGCCTCAGAGGCCGAGGGCTTCCCCCTTACCTGTGCACAGGTACCTGGTGTGCATTAGACCTAGTTAACGTTTCATTAAAACATTTTAAAAGTAAAGAACTAGGGATAGTTCATCTCTGCCCAGTGCTGCTGGGAGATGGAACAAGGTGGTCTGCCAGGGCCTGCTGGGTCTACGACATGGCAGCCAGAGGGCCCCCTCAGGGAGGATGCCTCTATGTGCTGACCATGGTGGGTCCCAAATCCCAGTGGCGGAGCAAGGAGGGGTTGGGAGAAGCAGACACTGTGCGCGCAGACATCTTTTGGGAGAACGTGTGGGCCTGAGGTACTGTACTGCCGTCTAGCCAGGCTCTGCAGAGGGCTGGGCCCCCAGGGGAGGCAAGCAGTCAGCCAGACCCAGGCCAGGCTTCTCCAGGGGGGGAAGTGCAGCGGGGGGAGCGTCGCAGCACCATGGCCGACAAGGGGCCCATCCTCTCGGCCGGCTCGCACGCCCCACCCCTCTACTGGCCGCTTATCTAAACAGGAGCAGCCCCAGCAGCTTTCCACAGCCCTGCAGTCTGACCAATCTGCCCCAGTACTGACTTCCTGGAAGTGCAGCCCCACCACATGGGGCTGTGCAGACTGACTCTGACCTCAAGCAGGAGACCAGCTGCTTGGCTCAGGGGCTGCCAGAGGGCACTCAGCAGATAGTGGGGGGAAACGAACAGCTGGTAGATGGGGTGGCAGGCCTGCTGCAAGGGGCCCAGGACGGGCAGGTGGGGGAGGTAAGGGCAGAGGTTGGAGGCCCAGGTGAGGGTGAACAGGTGCGAGGGTAGGGCCCATGAATCCGCCCCGAACTGCTGTGGTGTGTGTGCACGCACATACACGTGTGTGTGTATACATATGTGTGTATGCGTGTATCCGTGCCTGTGCCTGCGTCTGTGTCTGTGTACACGCACGTGTATGTACATGCATGTGTATATACATACCTGTGCATAGGTGGGCGGGGTGCTTGTTAAGTTGGGCTCGCCCCAGACAGACTGGCTGAAAGCAGCCTGAGCTAAAGGCCGGCTGCCCTTAGGGGAGGGGGGAAGGGGGAAACCCCTCATAGAGAGACAGGAGCCTTTCAAGGGAGACGCGCCCCCTCCTGCTCTGAATCCAGCTGCTGACTTTAAGGCAAGGATGATGTGTGCTGGGCACACACTTGGGTTGCTCTCTGCCCATTGGACTCCCCAGCCCGAGGTCGCCGCCGGGAGCAGGGCCTGGGAGCTGCTGTTAGGCAGTGGGGGCCCCTGCAGGGGACTGGCCACCTGGTGAGGAAGGAGGGCGGAGAGTGGGCAGGGGATGCCTGGGTGGGGTGGCGCGGGCCAGGATGGCCATCTCTGCTGGGAAGGGAAGCCCGAGACCAGGTGGGGTGCTGGCGCTGGAGGGCCGCCCGGGGACGTGGAGTCCCAGGGGGGGCTGTCAGGGGGCCAGCAGCTGCCTTCCAGGCAGAGAAACCCCAGGCAGAGAAAGGGGAAGGAGACCCTGGAGCAGGCAGGAACCTGCGGTTGGAGCAGCGCCATGGCCCACCCACCGACCCTGCGGGAGGGGTCCCGGGGTTCAGGGCAGGTGACGGAGCGGGCGGCCTGGGAGCCACCCCAGAGGAGGCCTGATGGGCCGTCAGGCGCCCCTGCCCTCAGCCAGCTGGGAGAGGACTGGACATCCCTGGCTTGGCCTCTGTTGGGCACCAAGGGGTCCCAGGGTGAAGGGAGCACGGGGGTAGGAAGGGGATGCAGAGCATAGGAGGGCAGAGGCGGGGTCTGTCTAGGGGCACCAGGGGTTTACGAGGGGGACTGGGTGGGGGAGCTTGCAGTGAGAGAGTAGCGGCGCCGGGACGGCCGGACGCCAGGGATGCCCGCCCCAGGGCACCAGAGTGCGTGCCCTGGACCCATGGCCTCTGTCCGCCGGGCCCCTGGCCTGTGCGGCGGTCACAGACAGAGGGACATTCCAGAGCCTGGAGAGCATCTGCAGCGCTGGCCGTCTGGCCCGAGGACCACAGGCTCCGCCCCGGATGTGCCTGCTCGTTCCTGGAAACAGGGCAGCCATCCCTGGGCCACTCAGAGCCGGCCCCCCGTGGGCTCCCTGGCCGGGTGGGGAGCGGGTGGCAGTGGAGGCCAGAGGCCGAGGGCGGGCAGGCGGCATGGCCGCCACGTCCTCCCTGGTGTTTCCAAGCCCAGTGCTCTCCCTCTCTGGCTGCGTCCCACTGACTCCACCGTTTGAGGGGGAAACACGAGCTCGTGCGGGTGACACAGTGGGCGTCCAAAGGTGGCCCGTGGGAGCTGGCCTCCCTGTCCCCTGTCTGCAGCACAGCCAGGCCCTGAGGGCGGCTGCCGGGGCTCTGGCACCCCCTGCCCTCCTGCCCACACCCTTTCCCGCTCAGCCACATTTGCTGAGTGGGTGAACAAATGAGCGAATGGGGGGGCAGGGTGAGCAGGGCGGGTCACAGAGGCCACGTAGCGGCTTTGTGGAAGGACAGAGGTGGCAGCCGCAGGGGCAGGGGCTGGAGGCCTTCCGCGGGAGGGCCCCTGCTGGCCGTGGTGGCATCTGCCGCTGAGCCAGGCGGGGCTGGCGGGCAGGAGGTGGGGTCTAGGAGGGAGGCGGGTGGCTTTCCCCACCCCTCAACCCACTCCTGTGGTGCCGTCCCCTCTCCGCCCGGCCAGCGGGCAATGCACGGAGATGAGTCATGGGTTGTGCCCGAGGCCCGGCGCTGGCGGCCGGGTGAGCGCCAGGCTTGGCACAGAGCAAGTCTTGGGTTGAGGGCACCTTGGGCCGAAGAGCTGGACTCGGGCAGGCAGCCCCTCCCGTTCCACGTGCCCTTGCTGACCGGCCACCTCATCTGCCCACCTAATGCAGACCCTTCCCCAGCCATGCACCTGTGTCTCTATTTTTATAAACTTTTTATTACGGGAAGCTCAACTATATATCAAGGTAGGGAGTCTAGTACAGAGAACCCCAGGTCTCCTGCCCCATGAGGATCAACTCCCCGGCTCCTGTCCAATTCCAGCCACTGTGTCACCCCAGCCAGTGACACTTGAGTGCGCTTCCAGCAGACAGGAGGCCAGCCAAGGTGCCATGAAGGCGCCCGAGGACAGAGGGCTGATTCCTGGCCTCGTCCCCTTGCTGGCCGATTCCCAACGTCCAGTCACAGAAGGATGCCTTCCCCAGGTGGCTCTCCCCAGGTGGCGGGCAGTTGGGCCTGCGAGGCCCCATCTGGCCGTGCCTCTGGTCTGTACCGCCGGGTCCCCTGAGGGGCTGTGAGGCTGTGGGCAGAGCCGGGGGCCTGGGCTCATCCATTGCCCCTGAGAGAGAGAAAGAGAGAGAGAGACCGACCAACCTGCAGGGAGACAAAGGGAGTGAGGCTGGGAAGAGCCTGGCCGGGGGGTGGGGGGCAGACCCAGCAGAGAAGGGCTCCTAGAAGCCGGCGGCTGCTGGGTGAGGGGACGGGGGGACGGTGCCGGAGAGGAGGGGGCGAGGGGGCAGCCCAGACCGGAAGGGTCTGTCCCCTGCCTCTCCCGGCCTTCCTCTGGGGAGCTGAGGCTGGTCTGGTGGCTCAGGGGGGACCCAGGGCCCAGGGCCTGCGGGGGAGAAGCAACCCGCCCAGTGCGAACAGGGCTGGCAGCGGTTCAGGGTGCGGGGGGAGTGTTGAGCGGGAGCTCGAGTGGCTGACGTGAGGACCCGGGACAAGGCTGAAGGGACTGCGAGGAAGAGCGGGCGGCCCAGGGCAGGGCTGCCGGCCAGCGGGAGGAGGGCAAGGGGGATCCTCTTCCTCCCCCGAGCCGTGTCCCCATCGCCCGCAGTTTCCTGAGGGGTGTGCCCCCATCCTCCTCCACTCCCCGCATGGCGTCCTGCAGTCACCCCCGCCTTGCCCCACTACGGCGGCAGCAGGGGCAGCCTGACAGGGCCCCCAGGCTGGCTTTTGGCCAAACCAGCGGGAGGCGGGAGGGATGTTTCCCAGGCCTGGTTTCCGAGAAGAGGGGAACAGAAAGTGCCCGCAGTGACAGAAGTCCACGCCTCCTCTCTCAGCTTCGCAGGGATGCCAGGCCCAAGGCTGAGCCCAGGGCCCACGGGCCCACGGGTCCACGCCATCCCGGCCAGGCGCCTGGGCCAGGGTGAGGCAAGTGAGGCCTCGGCCTCGGCACATCTACGAGGCCCCGCAGGAGTCAGTAATCAAGATAAACTGTCCTTCGGTGCGATATTTCAATACATCAGAGATAATGCAGAATCCACGAGAACGGAGAGTCAGCTGTACTGGATTAAAGGCAGGGTGGTGGGACCGGTGACCAGCCTCCACGGCCCCGTCAGGCTCTGGAGGTGCCAGCTGCGCGGGGTCCCCCTCCGCCTGCGCCAACGGCCACATCTCCCTGCGGGCAGTCCAGCTGCCCCGTCCGCCCAGCTGTGCTGGGGATCGTGCGAGAGAGGTTGTGGCTCATCTCCAGCCTTCTGTCCCGATGCCGAGGCAGGCATCGCGCTTCCATCTTCCAGGAAGCCCCTCCCCCTCTCCTCTCCTCCCACCTCCCAGGTCCAGATCCAGGGCCTCCTCCTTCAAGAAGCCTCCAGGTCCTGACCTGCCCTCTGTGAAGCCTCGCGATATGACTGCACGCTGCCCCCGTGCTGGGTACGCCCACCTGGCCCATGGCCCCCCGCCCCCGCCCCCCGCCAGCCATGTCCAGCACGTTTGCCCACGCGTGGGGCGGCGAGGGTGGGCACAGAAGAGGGGCAGACCGTAGTGTAGAGTGAGGTCGGAGTGGACACAGAGTGTATGTAGCCTGGGGAGGACAGCCTGGGTGGGTCAAGGCCCTTGGCCAGGGGCCACACTGCCCGGCTCAGGACACCCCACCTGGGTGTCCTCAGGGTCCTTCGTCCTCTTTCTCGGCCAGGGTCCTGAATCCCCCACTCTCAGGGCTTTGTCCCCTCCTTGACCCTGACGGCAGGGGCCTCGCTGCCACCCGAGGTGAGGAAGCTGGGGCCCCGGAAGCAGTGAGGTTCCCGGTGGCGGTGCGGTAGGGGCCCTGGGCCACGTCCAGAGCCTACGCTGGAGTGACTCCGCCTCCGGGGGGCACTTCCCTCGAAGGGAGGCTCACCTAGATAGGGTAGTGATGCATATCTCCCAGCTGCAGCTGTTGCCAGCAGCCTTTTTGTCTCAAACCCCAAACATTCGGAGGGGTGGGGGGCCGGGAGGAAGGGGCAGGAGAGACCCTCCTTCAGACATGCGCCTGGACCGCCACCACCCACGGGCCTGCCACGTGGGCTCCCTAGCAGGTGCAAAGCCGGAGAGGAGGGTGCTGGGACGAGGCGCGGGGGGCTCTGTCTGAGCCTGAGCACCGAGGCTCTGGGGGCTCCACGGTGGGTGCCAGCAGCGGGGCCCTTCCCAGTCCTTCTCTGGGGAGGGTCCTTTATGGTTTTGAGACCAGCCGGCAGTGAGAATGGGCCAGGCCTCTCGGAGCCCCGGGGATCCAGTGGGACTTGAGGAAAGGACCCGGCCCTCCCCTGAGCAGCCCCAGCTCCTTCCACTGGGAGGGAGCTAGCCGAAGGGCCAGTAGAGGGAAGGGCCGTGGGGCAGGGAGGTGGGGAGAGACGCTCCATCCCACTCCAGGCCGACAGGGTTCTGAGCCTGCGGCCACTCCTGTTTACAGCGCCCCGCTATGGGCCAAGAATCTGCTTGTTCCTTGGCGCTGGCCACCCGGTTGGATTCTCCGGTTGGGGCCCCTGCTGACCGGTGAACGGGATTTGTTGAGGCCCTACTATGCGCGAGAGTGGGTGGGGTCCCAGAACAAGGACACAGTAGACATTCAGGGGAAGCCCTGTGGAGGACGCCAGGCAGGGTGGGGGTCTAGGGAGGGGCCGGGGGAGGAGGCGGGGGAGACTGGGGGTCGGGGGACGGGCAGAGAGCAGGCAAGGCAAGGGAGGAGCCCACGGCAGGACCCTCAGGCCTGGGTCTGGAGGGTGGAGCCCGGGCCCTCCTCGGGCCTCTGGGCAGGGTCTCTGCAGGCTTAGGAGGCCTGGGCCAGCCACTCCCCTTCTTGGGCCTCAGGTTCCGCCTGTGGAGATGGGCAGGGCTGGGGTCGGAGCTCTCCCAGCCCCTGGCAGTCTGTGCAGAGAGAGGTGCTGAGGCCAGGTGCTGCGGGACCCAAGCGGAGGACTGCGTAGCCCGGAGGTGGGCTCTGCAGGGGGCGGGGGTAGCCCTTTGAGCAGGGTGTCCCAGCCCTGAGCTCAGAGTGGGGAGAAGAGAACGCCCTGGGAGGGCCTGGCGGAGTGGGGGAGGAGAACACTCTAGACCAGGGGAAGGGACGGTCTGGAAAGAAGGCCCCTCAGGAGGTGGGTGTGACGAGGTGCAGCTGGTGGAGGGGAGGGACGAGCCTGCGGCTGGAGCAGAGCTGCAGGAAGCTCCCGTGTGTCCGCGGTCACCCCGTCAGCGTCAGCGTGGGTGTGGTGCGTGCGAAGGTGCAGGGCCTTCCCGCCAGCGTGCCGGGGTGGGGTGCAGGCACCGACCGCAGCCACGGGGCTCAGCCCTGGGAAAGGCTCAGCGCCATCCAGAGAGGCCAGAGACGATGGGAGAGAGGATGCCTCCGCGCCGCCGGGTGGTCTGGACTCGCTAGCTCGGGCTGTCTCCAGAGCGGGTGCTGTCTTAGCAAGCACACCGCTCCTCTGGAGGTGTTGACACAGGCGGCCCCTTGCACCCCACTTCCTCTCCCAGAAACTTCCCCAGGCAGCCCTGGGGTCGGGCTGGTGCAGGTGGTGGGGAGCCATGTCACCCCAACTGTGCTGTCATCAGCCTGCCCACCGCCTGCCGGCTTGAAGGAGGCGTACAGTCAGGGGGACCGGCTCACCTCAGCCCTGCTTCCCCACCACCCCCTACAGGTAGCACCTGCGTAGGCTTCGGGGGCTCAGTGCCAGCAGGCCAGTGCCCCTGGGGCCAGGGGTCTCAGAGCGGAATGAGGGCTGGGATGGGGTCTCAGCAGGTGGGGGCTGGCATGGGGGTCTCAGCAGGTGGGGGCTGGCATGGGGGTCTCAGCAGGTGGGGGCTGGGATAGGGTTTTGCACCTCAGCAGAGTGTCCTGATGGGGGAGATCCGCGGGAGGTGATGGTCTAGAAAGGGGGCATGAGCGTGGACAGCAGTGCAGAGGAACTTAGGGTGTCTCCCAGGGCCTGGACTGCCACCTCATTCAAGTCTCTGAAATGTATCCGTGGGTTGAGACAAGCATCTGAAGCTGGAAGAGGAGGTATCTGAGTGGGGTTTTCCTAGCACAGTGAGCGCTGCTTTGTGAAACTCATCCTGGATCCTGGGCTATTTCTAAAGTGGGGTCCCAGCTCCAGAGGTCGCTATGGTGCCCAGGCAACAGGGGTCTGTGCCCACTCTCTGCCCCAGATCCCATTCAGGGAGTCTGCGGGGTTCCTTGGGGGGCCAGCAGGGAGGGCTGGCGGGAGGCTTGGACCTCCCAAACATGACCAGACTCATCTCCAGGTGACAGCAAAGGTATTTCAGCGCATAATCAGAGGGTGACTTCCCACGTCTTGCAGGGGAAGCCGACTGATCTCACTGTCACCCCTGGAGCAGGAAGCGACACCTCTGAGGTCCTCCTACCCCTCGGGCCAGGCTCCCCCAGCAGGAACTGGCAGAGGGCCCCTGACAGCCAAGCACCCTGAGCACCGGCCGTGCTGCAAGGGGCCGTAGCCGCCGCGGGGCCATGGCTGCACAGTGTCTGTTGGAGGTGACAGGTCTGTACATCCAAGCAGGAGGCCAGCTGGGGCCCCTGTTCTCCACAGAGGGCCCCACGCCCTCGCCTGGCACAGGCAGGGGCCTCAACTGGCTGCCATGCCTTCTGGGGACCCCATGCTATTTGAGCTGGACCTTGGGACTTGACTCCCCAAACTTTTTTCACCCTAAAGGACAGAGATGAGGTGCCACGAACAAGGCATTTCCTCAAAGTCTCGTGTGCACCTTGAGACTCTTGCAAAGTTGGTGTCCTTCTCCCTGACGGTTAGTTTGTTTTATTATAAAAGGGAAAATTGAAAGACTGCAGTTAGATTTTTTAACTTTCCTGCACAAAATATTGGGCCACACTGAGGCTACACTGAAAGTTATACGCCCCGGGGTGTGTGGACCGGGGCCCAGACCCTAGGCAGCCGTCTGAGTGGAGGGCATCAAGGGAGGGGACAGGCCTGCCTCCTCTTCTCCCGCCCAGGCAGTGCCCTGGGCTGTGGGTGATCCAGAAGAGACAGCAGCCATCCACTGGTGCGGCACCACTGGCCCGAGTAGTGAGGGGTAGGCCCTGGACCCAGCTCGGGTGGGGAGATGGCACGGAGGACCCCCTGTGGCAGCTGGGCCTGCAGAATCAGGGGACATTCCCGGTAGGCTCCGAGGGTTCTGGGCTGGGGGTGCCACACACAGCTGGCCTGGCTGCGGCCAGCAGGGCAGGCGGACAGGAAGGGAGGATCCCAGCAGTTGTTCCAGTGGGTTCCGGGGTCTGAGGAGACTGCCTGCATGGGTCTGGGGGTCACAGAACCTGTGCAGAGTGGCGTGTCGCTCAGAACAGGGAGAGAACAAGCAGAACCCTGCAAAGACGAGGAGAGAAGCTCCTTAGGGGCTGTAGAGATTTCACACACAGCGAAAGGGCCCATGGAAATGTAACTGCTGGCAAATATGCAATTATAATTCAGCAGAGATGGAATGGGGGCAACTGGTGGAAGACTTCTGCTCTGGCTACGGTCTGTGCTCCTGCCTCCCTAGTGGCCTGTGGCCTGGAGGCTCCCAGGGGGCCGTGGCTGAGGAAGTGGGCGCCCCCATGCCAGACACCAGTGAACCCGACACTGCAGCCGCAGGCTCTGGAATACTCTTCCCTTCCTGTGTGGGGAGGGGGCCGGTGGAGCAGAACACACCAACCTGGCTGCGGGCCCTCCCCTGAGTGGACTGAACCCCCTTCCCTACCTCACCTAAAGGTCAGCGAGCCCCCAACAGGGCCTGTGCCCATGGGGGAAGGAAGGCCACTCCCGCCCCACCCCTCCAGGCCCTTCCAGCCAGAGAAACAAAGGTGGGGGGATGGGAGGGGGTCTGGTGGGCGTGCGCCACTCACTCATGTGTGCTCCGTGGTCCTGCACGTTTGACACCAGCACCCCCGGGTGCTGACCGGCTCAGGGTGAAGCCAGAGCCTGACCTTTGCACCATCTGCCCCGGCCCTGAATGTCAGAGCGCTGACCCCGCCCACCTCCACCCTGGTGAGCTGATCCCAGCAGCCCCAGGCTGTGTCACGGAGCACGCACGGAGCACGTCCAGGGGAGCGAGAGGCACGGAGGGTGAGGCCACGTGCATGCTTCTGATGACAGGGTGTACGACGCCCAGGGCCACCCTAAGGTCGGCTCTGAGCCACGGGTCTGCACCCGGAGGAGCAGGGCTGCCCTCATGGCCCTGGCTGTAGGGAGCTCAAGGGGACTCCTGACCCCAGGGTGGCCTCAGGCCAATCTAAGTGGGACCTCAGGGCAGAGAGCTGGGGAGGGTCTCGGAGGGAGGGAGGGAGGGAGGCTGGCGCCTGGGGTGGCCCCAGCCACTGTGCCCTCAGGAAGAGGATAAAGCACAGGGAGGAGGGAGGAGGGAGGGAAGGAGGGAGGAGG
>NW_020171809.1:881230-886524 GCF_003031525.2 Neophocaena asiaeorientalis asiaeorientalis | reverse complement strand
GGAGTTCTGGAGTTTTCTGGAGAGCTGGTTGACTGAGCCACGGACCCTGCTGTCCTGAACCTCAGCAGCCAGGAAAGGCCAGGTGGGGCAGGTGCCGGCCCGGCCCGCCGAGGTGCAGGTGTGGGTCAGACTCAGGCACCACCTGCAGCTGGGTTTGCCGAGCGGGTGGGAGGCGGCAGTAGGCGGCCCTGGGCTTTGTCCTCGGCTTGTCTCGGAGTCGCCTCTGAGCGTCCCCCCACGCTGTGAGAATGGTACTGGGTCTGGGGCGAGGCTGGCCCCCCTGGCCCCCCCATCCCAAGAGCGGGCAGAGTTGGGGTGGCTGGGACTGGAGGTGGACAGTGGGCTCCCGATTTCCTCTCTGCCCAGCGGCACGCAGGTCCCTGCAGACGGGGCTCGGGAGAGGGGAGGGGAGCTGGGTCCAGCCCTGGGTCTGCTCACCGTGCACCTTGGGCCCGCGGGCCTCTGAAGGCCTTGGTTTCCCCACCCATCCAGCAGGTGGGGGGCGGCCTGGAGGGTGCCTCAGAGCTCCTTTTGATTTCTTCTTTGGGAAGGTGAACCGGGGTCTCCTGACTGCGGGGTGGGCGCTCACCGCCTGCATCCCTGGCCGGAGGTGGGCGGGCCCGGGCTCCCCTCGCGGCCTGCGGCCTGCGTGCCTCACACCCTGCTCCCCTCCTGCAGCCCCAGGACCATGAACAACAGTACCTGCGGCTGCAGGGAGCTCCCCGGGCCCCAGGCGGCCAGGTACATCTTCTTCATCTACACGGGCTGGCTCCTGGTGCTGGGTCTGCTGTTCAACGGCCTGGCACTGTGGGTGCTGTGCTGCCGTCTGCTGTGCTGGACGGAGACCCGCGTCTACATGGCCAACCTGGCCGTGGCTGACTTCTGCCTGCTCTGCGCCCTGCCCTTCTTTCTGCACTTCCTGAAGAGCAGCACAGACTCGCCACTCTGCCAGCTGTCCCAGGGCATCTACCTGGCCAACAGGTACATGAGCATCAGCCTGGTCATGGCCATCGCCGTGGACCGCTACGTGGCCGTGCGGCACCCACTGCAAGCCCGCAGGCTCCGCTCCCCACGCCAGGCCGTGGCCGTGTGCGCCGTGCTCTGGGTGCTGGTACTGGGCTCCCTGGTGCTTCGCTGGTTCCTGGATATGCAGGACGGCGGCTTCTGTTTCTCCAGCTGCTCCGGGCAGAAATCCTACACCGTGGTCTTCTCGCTGCTGGGCTTCTACCTGCCGCTGGCCGTGCTGGTCTTCTGCTCTCTGCAGGTGGTGACCACCCTGGCCCAGACGCCAGCCGCCGACGCAGGCCAGGCGGAAGCCACCCGGAAGGCCTCCCGCATGGTCCTGGCGAACCTGGCCGTGTTCGTGGTCTGCTTCCTGCCCTTCCACGTGGTGCTGGCTGTGCACACAGCCATGGGCCTGCACACCTGTGCCATCCATCTTGCCCTCCAGATCACTAGCAGACTCTCGGACGCCAACTGCTGTCTGGACGCCATCTGCTACTACTTCGTGGCCAAGGAGTTCCAGGAAGCATCTGCGCTGACCGCCCGCCCCACCAGAGCCAAGGCCCACAAAAGCCAGGACTCCCTGTGTGTGACCTTGGCCTAGGAGGTGGGCCACGGGCTCCTGGGCGGTGCTGCTGAGGCGGGGACCTGTGAGCAGCAACGAGGAGCTCTGGGATCAGGCTGGGGGCACTCTCACGAGGCCCAGGTGGGCAGAACAACCCAGGCATGGAGCGTGGGGAGGAGACACCCCTAGCCCTGGGGCCGAAGAGGGGCAGGGAAGACGGAAGGAGGATGAGGCCTGAGCGAGGCCAACGCCAGGGGCCCTGGGTGGGGCTGCACCCGGATCCTGGTACCTCTGGGGTGCTGGGGGGTGGGGCCTCCTGGGTGCTGTGAAGCTCTGATGGCTAGCTTTCTGCTGCTGCCCCACAGGGGCCGGAATAAAGCTCTCAACCAAGGCTCTGTGTGTGCCACCCCCCCTCACATGGCGGGAGGTGGGGGCCTGGGGGCATCTTCCCAGGTAACTTTCTAGATCTTTCCCCGTGGGGGCTCTCCTCGGGCCTTGCCACCTGCTTCCCACCCCTGCCCACACTCCACATCCATCTGGCAGTTCCTGGAGGGGCCACGCTGGCCACCCTGGAGGGCTGGCTCTCATCTGCCTTGCCAGGCCCAGGCCCGGGCCGTGCCAAGTGTAGGCAGCTGGTCCTGAGCTCCCAGGCCGAGTGTAAGGAGGGGCGGAGGGGACGGTTGACGTCTGTGTCTGGCAGGTGACACGAGTGAGCGTCTGTAAGGGCCAGAGGTGGGAGGAGCCCCATGTGCCTCAGCCTGGGGCGTGAGGAGGCCCTTGAGACAGAGACAGTCTCTGGAATAGAGAAAAAGTGAGAGATGGGAGAGAATGAGAGACAGATGAGGAGAAGGCAAGAGGGAATGGGGGTGGGAAGTGTGGAGGAAAGAAGCAGGGGGACAGAAAGCAACGGGGGGAGAGTAACAGGGAGAGCAGGAGAGAAGGCCCGGCCAGAGACGAGAGTGAGGGAGACGCTGAGCAGAGCGAGGAAGGTGAGGAGGGAGCACGAGGGCAGAGCCGGAGACGAGGGACAGACAGACTAACAGACAGACAGACAACAGGTCAGCCTGGTCTCCCCGAGGCGCCAGGCCCTCACGCTCTCCTGCAGACTGGGAGCCCCAACGGCTGGCCTGGGAGCCCTTCTGGTCCCTCAGAGGGTCCCCGAGAGCAGGTGGGGGTCCTGGATTCTTGAAGAAGGGCCAGGGGCCAGCTCTGCCTTCCACAGGAGTCTGGGGACCCCACGCCTAGGGCTGCAGGAGGATGGAACTTACAAGGGGCCACGTGGCCTGGGCAGACAGGGTAACTGGGCGGAGGTGCGGACCGGCAAAGGTGCTGGGCTGAGCAGAAGCCTTGGGTGGAGAGGCCCAGACAGGACCCCCTACAGAGCTCCCTGCCTGGAAGGGTGCCACAGTCCATGCCCAGGCACAAGGCCAGGGGCTGGGGCCCCTCGTCCCACGGGGCAGGGTAGGGGAGGTGGCGGGTCCACAGGCTGGAGGGGGCCTTGGTGGAACCCCCTGAGGTTAGGGGAGGGGCACCCTGACCCAGCTTGTTCGGCAGCCCTGGGGCTGCCACTGGAAGTCAGCAGGAGAGAGGGAGAGAAAGATGGAGGGGCTGGGGGAGGGGGAAGAGAAAGGCGGTGGCATCTCCCTCCCTGGCCCAGGTGAAGCTCAACCCAGCCGGGGCAGTCCTGGCCCTTGAGCCCGCTGAAGCTCCCACCATCTTCCCCCCGCCCGCTCCAGGCCGTTGGCCTCGGTGCCTGTGGCCGCTGCCCCCGGGAACGACTCCAATGGCTGCAGTACGGGCAGGAGTGTCCTGTCCAGGTGGTGACCAGTGTCTCCATCTGCCTCCTCATGGCGCTGGGTCTGCCCTCAGCGGCCTGGCACACTGTGTGTTCTGCCACTGTCGACGTAGGTTGACAGAGACCTGCATCACCTGGTCAACCAGGTGGTGGTGACCGCCCACTGCTGCTGAGCTGGACGGATCCTGCCCCCAGGGCCGGGAGGCCGCCCCGTGAGAGGTCCTGCAGTGTCTCCTAGGTCAGCACCTACAGGAGCAGGTGCGTCATTTCAGCGCGGCCCGAGGGGAAGCTCCGGGGGACCCTGCTATGCCCAGATCGTCATGGATCTCAGGATGTGTCCACTCCACTGGGGCCAGAGGGCCTGGCTTGGAACCAAATGACTGGATCAGCACAAACACCTGCACTAAGAAGCCCAGGAAGGCGGCCGTCCTGAGGACTCATGCTAGAGTCCGGAACCCCCAAACCGGGGCCGGGGCAGTAGCGGTGGGTTCCCCTGACAACCTCAGGTAGCCGGGTGACCGGAAGAAGGATCAGGAGGCCCAGGCCCCTCGTTGGCCTCCCCAGCCACACAGGGAGATTTGTTCATGCAGAATGAGGGCGGACAGGCCGCAGGCAGGGCGGTGTCCCAGGCCAGAGCTGCTTTCCTGCCTGGCCACCAGCCTCAACCTGAAGGAGACAGACTTCTTGGCACTGAAACAAAGCAGCAGGGCCCTGGACCTGCAGGGTGGTCAGCGTGGCCTGCTGGTAAACCCCCATCTGCCCATGCAGGTGCCCCACCATGGCCTGGCCCTGGGGTCTTCCGCTGCCAGGAGGTCCAGGCTCACCTGGATGCCCCGGTCACGCTGACCGCCGGCCGCAGTTCACCTGTCCCCTCCCGCACTTGCTCTGGTGAGGTGTTCAGTACCTCTGGCCCCTGGGCACACTGCTCTGGGCCCAGGCCCAGGGACGCTTCAGATGGCCCGTCAGCAGGCTCCTCAGAGAGGCCGTTTATGTGGCCAAGGCTGGTGGCGGCATCAGTGCCCTTGGCCACTGCTCCAGTGCCGAGGACGTCAAGAGCAGCCGTCCTGTCCTTGGATCAAGTGCGGAACTTCTTGGGGTGCCAAGAGCACGGCCACAGCCCCTGCCCCCGTCTCCTCTCGGGGCTGCCTGCTGGCCAGAGTGGCAGCTGGCCGGCAGAAGGAGGTGTGGCCCTGGCCCGGCATCGCCCCCTCTGGAAACTGCAGGGCATGAAGTCCGCCCCACGGGGTCCAATCCTGACCACCGGTGGGTGGGGAGGGGGTTCCTGAAGGGGGCACCGCCATGTCATCGTGAAGAGGCAGCACCTTGGAAGACAACCCTGAGCTGCGAGTGACCCCCGGAGGGCCAGACCCGAGTTGACTTATTCATCAGCAAGTGGAGATAAAACCAGCCCTGTGACAGACACTGGACCCCAAAACGTGCACCCCGGAGCCTCAAGGGCTGCATTCTGAGGCCTCGTATGGAGGGAGCGGGGAGGAGAGAAGCTGGGAAGTGGGCCAGATAGGATCATGGGGCCTTGCAGGGGGATGCGGGCTCCACGGGTGCTCTGAAGGTGGGGGAGGGTTTGTGTCAGAAGAGCCGGAGGCGCTCTTCGTGCAGGCCTCTCCGCGTGCTGCGCTGGGGCGTCCAAGGGAGGGCTGGCCAGGGCCAGGGTGGCAAGGGCAGATGTTGGCCAGGATGAGGGCTCCGACCATGAAGAGGGGCAACACAGGACTCAGTGGGACACGCTAGAGGGGCGTGGCTAAGGAGGAAGAAAGGGGGCCCCCAGGAGTCGCGGTGTCCTGGTTCCAGTGCGGAGGGGTGTGAGGGCCGGAGGAAGCAGGCAGCAGGCAGAGGCAGCGGAGGGACCCTCCGTAACCAGGAGGGTGCTCTCTGGAGAACAGCGGGGCGGGGTTGCCCAAGGGTCACGCTAAG
>NW_020171809.1:830468-880600 GCF_003031525.2 Neophocaena asiaeorientalis asiaeorientalis | reverse complement strand
CCGCTCCAGGTTCCGCCCCTCGGCGCCAGGCCCGGCCCATGCCCAGGGCCCCGCCCCGCCACCTCCCCTCCTTTCCTAGGAGGTTCTGCGCCCCGTGGGGCTGGGGCCCTCTGGTGCAACCCCTCTTCCGTCCCCAAAGACTGTTCAGGCTCCGGGAAAAGAGCTGGGGGTCGGCTCCCGGCGCTGGTGGGGAGGGGGAGGAGGGCCGGGGCTTTGCCTTCCCCCTCACCTGCCTCTCACTACGCAGCTGTGTCCAGCTCTGCTTAAGGTTTTAAGTTAATTTGCTAAGGGAATGTGAATTCTGCACTGCGACCGAGATCGACAGGGTGAGGATAGCATGCTCAACAGAGAACCAGCGGCGGGCACACAGGCAGCTCGGGTCATGGGTCTGTCCTGCCTGCCACTGTCCCTCGGCCCTAACTCCTTCCTGTAGGACTGTCCCAGTCTGCCACGGCCGGTGGGACGCTGCAACGGAACACCACAGGCTGGGTGGTTTGTAAACGGAGCCCCGACATCAGTGCCCACTTGGTCCGGGTGCCGGCGTGGCCGGGTTCTGGTGGGGCAGGCTCCTGGTTCCCAGACCACCGTCTTCTGCTGGGTCCTCACGTGGTGGAAGCTCCCCGGCGTCTCTTTCATAAGGGCTCTAATCCTGTCCCCGAGGGCTCCACTGTCGTGACCTAATCAACTCCCGAAGGTCCCACCCAGTACCATCCCACCCGGTGTTAGGATTCCAACATAGGAATTGTGGGGACACACAGACATTGTGGCCATAGCAAGGGTCAAGTGATTTGACTTAGTTCATCACCTAGAGCTTGCCTGGTACATAGTATCACAAGGTGCTGGTGTCTATTAGGAACTTCCAAGCCCCCCTAGATGAGAACCACTTTGTTAGTGAGAAGTGCCACCCAAGAGAAACAAAACTGAGACCTGGGCCCCTGCCCTCTCCCCTCCCTGCATCCCGGCCAGCGCACACGCAAGAAGGCCCATCTCCCCTCGCCTTTCCTACCACCTCCAAAGTTTACACCCCAGCTGCCCCGTCCTCAGCGTGCCACAGCCTCTGGAACCCTCCCGCCTTTGCCCTGTTGGCCTCAGCTGGGCGCCCAGTGTGCCAGGGCCGGCAGGCTCTGACCTGCCCTTAGGATAGCCTGAGGTCCCACAGTGCAGAGCGTGGTCCCGCAGCCTGGCTGCCTGAGTGCAGATTCGCGCGGCTTCCTTACCAGCCTCAGTGTTCTCGCCTGTATCCTGGGATCCTTGGATCCAGGGTCACCTCTAACATTTGTAGGGCCAAGGACATGAGTACAGGTGAGACCCAGGCACGTCCAAGTATTGAACTGACACCCGAACCCTCGGAGTCTGGCCTTAGTTCCCAGCCCAGGTCCCCAGGCCTGGAGACCACAGGGGGCCCAGGGCTGAGGAGCTGCCCCGTCCCTGGCAGGGCTCCCCGGGAACCTGAGCCATATCCCCAACTTCAGGGTCTGGCCAGGACTCCTGGGAGTGATTCCCTGGCTGGGAATGATGGGGGTCAGGGTGGCCTCCCTCAGGCACCCCTTTTCAGACTTGGGATCCCGAGGACTCCCCCAAACCACCACCTGAGCAGAGGACAGGGACGGGCACGTCCCGCCTGCCCTGATCCTCTGAGCCGCTCCGAGAGGCGGTTTTCAATGCTGCTCCCATCGCATCTCCTGGACTTCCTGCAAGGCCCCTGCGGGTCCAGGCACCACAGGCCTTGGCCCCTCTATGTGTACGTAATATTGCCACGAATGGTCACTGTCTTCCTGTCCAGATGCCGAGGCATCTCTGCATCAGACTCGGGGAAGGTTGTGGGCCTGGAGAACCCCAGGCAAAGCTTGAGTTTCGGGTGTTGGCTTTGAGGCCTGGAAATGGGGAAGGCGTTAGACATTCAGGATAAATGGCCACCCATGAGATTTAGCGGCGATACCTTTGATAAAACGGTCACCTGCATCAAGGTCAGAGCCAAAGATCACCAGGAAGCCTCCGTCAGCAGCCAGCATCTGTTTTTTTTTTGCGGTACGCGGGCCTCTTACTGCTGTGGCCTCTCCCGTTGCGGAGCACAGGCTCCAGACGCGCAGGCTCAGCGGCCGTGGCTCACGGGCCCAGCCGCTCCGCGGCATGTGGGATCTTCTGGGACCGGGACACGAACCCGCGTCCCCTGCATCGGCAGGCGGACTCTCAACCACTGCGCCACCAGGGAAGCCCCCAGCATCTGTTTTATTACTCACTGCAGCGGGGGACTATTAAGATTCACATTTATAGCAGGTACATTTATAAAACTCTATCCCAAGAATTATAATTCTATCAGGTCCCCATTCCAGATGCTGTCAGATCACTTAGACGAGAGCATTAACACTGAAAGAGAAAAACACCAGAATTATTCTAGAAGACAAAACAAAATGCTTGCTGTGGGGCTGGATTATTTTATTATCCTGTTTGCGACAACGAGATACTGCAATTACACTTCCCACAAATGGAATAACTTGGAAGCCCTCACCTTCTAAGGGAAAATAAAAATGATTTTAGTGGGCAAAAGCATCTCTCTTGGTTCTAAATCTTCAGAAGCTCGTGGGAAGGTGGGGGCAACTCGGAGGTGACTCATTTCTGGGACCCCTTGACCTAGAGCCCATGCCCTGTGTTTCCAAAACCTGTGGGCGAAGTCCCAGTAGAAGCGAACGTCAGATCTTAGGAGGAGAAAGGAACGCAAGAGTTGATGAGATAGAAGTGAAACTTTGGATGAAAATTGGAATGCTTGAACAGACTGCAGGGGAGGTGCGTCCGCTGTAGCAGAACGTATTCTGGGGATATATACTGTGTCTGACTGGGGACGGCATCCCCTACCTAATCCCGTAAAACAGGAGGCGTGTAAACCCATCCTTCAGCCAACATTGATCGGGAGTTCTAAGTGGGGGTCAATGAGATTGTCCAGCCCACAGAGTTTAGTAATATGAAATAGTATAGGACGCCTGATGGACGAAAGGGGATTACCATCTTCTTTATGTCCGGTAGAAGCTGGAGCGCAGTAAGGACAAATTGAACTATAATGCAAAAGAACTATTGCCCCATGTGGAGCACAGACTGGGCCTCAGGGTAAAAGTCAGTGAGCGCCACCCAGCGGGGACCACTGGGATGCTGGACCGGAACATTTCCGTCTGAGATGATTGGTCAGCTATTGGGCTTTGATTGAGATCACTCCTCTTACCCTGGGACATAAAGTAATTCTGAAACATCCTAAGTGATGCCAAAGAAACCGCCAGTGGGGAGGTCCGTGACCGGAAGAGCTCCCCAATAAGATGGAAATTTTCTTTACTTATTTATACAGGTGCATGCGCCCAGAGGAACATCCATGATCAGGGAGCCTGTTTCCCCCTTGCACTGACTTTGGAACCCCTGAGGAGCCGCCAGACGCCACTACCGCATGGACGGTGCCCTATACACAGCTCTCAGGGGACAGACAGAGGGCTGCCTGGTTTACGGACGGCAGTTCCAGGCGGATGGGCAGCATCCTGCTGGCAGGGTCACCATGTGATCCAAGAAGGTAAAAACGAATCAGCTCAGCGGGCTGAATTGCATGCGGTTTGCCTCTGCGTTTGAGTTTTTACTGACTCGCGGGGTGGTGGCCAATGGCCTGGCCATACAATCGGGTAGATGATCAACAGAAAACTGACCTGTTAAGGAGACGGTCCCATGCAAATCACTATGGAAATTTAAGGGGTGCATTAAACTAGGACATCTCGATACCCATCAGAAGAACCCCCTTCCAGGATCAGAGGTGATCGGAATTGGCAAATGGCTATCCCGGTGCTTTTGCCTAAGGTGGCCACAGGGGCCCATGAAATGAGTGGACATGTGGGCACTGCAGCCACGCAGAGATGGGCTGAATCTCTACAGGGTCCTCCTGCCCCCGCTGAGGCACGGAGTGCCGACAAAGGCTGTGTGTCCATCAACGAGAGAGACTGAGACTGCAGACGGCTGGGGGTAGGTTCCCAGCTGGTGGTGGCGCCCACCGGGCTGACAAGTCAGATTGATGCCCCATGGCCCCAGGTGGCCACAAATGGGTCCCACTAGGAACAGATGCTAACCCTGCCCTGGGCTTTGCGGGCCCAGTGGTAGATGCAAGCGCTCAGAGTGCCAGCAAATAACTGGAACAGCAGGGTGTGCACCAGTTTGTATGGTCAAGTTCTGTTTCTTCAGGCCAGAGAAGACACTTTCATCTTCAGAATAATGGTCTGACAGAGAATTGGAACAGGCGATTGAAACACTGGCTGCCTAAGCGGTGGGGAGATGTGGCACAAAGGGCCGGTGTGTGCTCACCTTCAACACAAGGGGCCACGGGCAGCTCCTCCCAGAGAGCTTCCTGTGTTTTTCTCGGGGGTCCAGGGAAAGGGGGTGAGGGAGAAGCTCGTCCAACTATACAAGTCTAGGAAGACTTGTAGAAACGGGGACGGATTCTAGTGCGACTGTGCGGTTTGGTGCACATATATTAAGGATTGCCTTGTCTTCTTAGTGCATTTAACCCCTCTTCTCAATATGCAATGTCTGTCTCTGTCCCTGGTAATCTCTTTGCTCCGCAGTCTATATCTGATATGAACATAGCCACTCTGACTTTAGTTCATGTTTGCACGGCGTATCTTTCTCCATCCTTTTACTTTCGGCCTCCTTGCCTGATGAGGGTTGAAGCCAGCTTGTGAAAGGCAACATGGATTAGTGTTTTCATGTCCATTCAGCCAGGCTCTTTCAACTGGCATATTTGATCCATTTACGTTTCATGTGGATATTGACATGATAGGGCTTTGTTCTGCATTTTATTTGCTGTTCGTTCCTTCTGTTTTTGTCTTTCTTCTGTAGAATTTATTTTTAGAATAGTTTTAGATTTGTAGACAAGTTGAGAAGATCGTACAAATAGTTCCCACGTGCCCCGTACTCACTTCCCCGTTATTAGCGTCTTACATTTGTGTGGTGCATTTGGTACAATCAACGAACTAATATCGATTGTTATTGACTACTGTCCATAGTTCATTCCTGTAGTGTAGTTTTACCTAATGTACTTTTCATGTCCCAGCATCCCATCCAGGATGTCACGTCACATCTAACTGTCCCAACTCCTGGGCTCTCCTTGGCCGTGGCGGTTTCTTAGACTTCCTCGTTTTTGATGACCTGGGCAGATATTTTGTAGGATGTCCCCCTATTAGAATTTATCTGGCCTTTTTTTACTATCAGACTGGGATCGTGGGCTGGGGGAGGAAGACACAGAGGTAAAGGGCTATTTTCTTCTCGTCATATCAGTGTACATACTATATCAGCATGACAGATCGCCGTGGGTGTTGACCGTGGTCACCTGCCTCAGGCAGTGCATGTCAGGTGTCTCCACTGGAAAGTTGCTCTTCTTCCCCTCTTTCCATCATGTCATCTTTGGAAGGAAGTCACTAAGAGTGGTCCACACCTATAAGGAGTATGGGATAGGCTCCCCTCCTTGAGAGCAGAGTATCTGCATCAATTGGAATGCTTCCACACAGGAGTTTCTTCTACCTCATTCATTTATTTATGCGATAATTTATTTTTATCAGCGTGGATTCGTGCATATTTATTTTATACTGCGGGTTATTGACTCAGTTTTTTTTTTTTTTTTTTTGTGGTACGCGGGCCTCTCACTGCTGTGGCCTCTCCCGTTGCGGAGCACAGGCTCCGGACGCGCAGGCTCAGCGGCCATGGCTCACGGGCCCAGCCGCTCCGCGGCATGTGGGATCTTGCCGGACCGGGGCACGAACCCGTGTCCCCTGCATCGGCAGGCGGACTCTCAACAACTGCGCCACCAGGGAAGCCCTTTGTTGTTGTTTTTTAAATTTTTATTTTATGTTGAGTATAGTCGATTTACAATGTTGTGTTATCTTCAGGTGTACAGCAAAGTGATTCAGTTATACATATACACGCATCTATTCTTTTTCAGATACTTTTCCCATTCAGGCTATTACAGAATATTGAGTAGAGCTCCCTGTGACATACAGCAGGTCCTTTCGGATTATCTGTTTTATATATAGGAGTGTGTATCTGTTAATCCCAAACTCCTAATTTACCCTCCCCCACCTTCCCCTTTGGTGACCACAAGTCTGTGAGTAGATTTTTGTTGTTGTTGCTGCCCAGATTGTTCCAGTCTTGGCCATTGGGGAACCTTTTCAGTTGGGTCCTTGTCCCTTTGACATACTCCCACCAGTGTGGGTGCTTGGGGGGGGGTTTCCTACCTTCCTGGCGCTACAAGATGCTCCAGGCTCACCTTGTGTACTTCCAGCCCCAGCCCTAGAAGCAGCCATTTCTCCAGGAAGTGCTGGTTCCTTTGATCGGAGGATGGGTTTAGAAATCAAGCTCTGGGAGCTGGAGGGGTGCTTTTGGGCCCTCTCTGCAGGCACCGGACTCCTCTCCAAAAGACCCCTCCCTCGCCGCAGGCGGGCTCCCACACCCCACGCAGCCAGGACGGTGGGAGTGTGCTGGGGGGAGGGAGGGGCAGCGGGCCAGAGATGGGGGAGCTCTTGCTGGAGCCAACCTGGACGTCGGGCCTGGTGTCTGGAGCCCAGGAAGCCAGAGGTGTTGCAGGGAAGCCCGGACCTCCCTGCAGGCCCACGAGACCAGCCCCTGGAGTGCACCCCCCAGCGCCCCTCCCACCACTACCCTGATCACTTCCTGCCTTCAAAATGGGCAGTTTAGACCATCAGGGGCTGGAGGGTCTAGGAGGAGTAGGGGTGCAGAGAAAGCTCCAGGGCTGTGCCTGGAGGCCTCAGCTGGGGGCAGCCCCCCTCGCCCTGTAGCCAGGCTACGGTTAACGCCCACTGCCCACAGCGGGCTGCCCTGATTCCTATATGCACCGCAGCAGGCGCTGAGCAGCCCACGCCTGGGGCGCTCCCCGCAGAGAAGCAAGGCAACCCCAAGGCCTCCTTCGGCTGCGCAGCGGACTCTCTGGCCTCCCACTGACCTCTTTCCCGTTGCGCCTCCTCCCTGGAGGGCCCGTGGGCTGAGCTGGGCACCGCGCGGTCAGTCAGCCTCTCCCACCCCCCGGTACAGGGGCTGTGAGGGCGCAGCCAGGGGACCAAGGAAAGGTCCTTGGAGCAGGTTAGCGGCGCTCGTTCCTTAAGCGGCCAGCACGGGGACAGCGTAGGGGCTTAACCAGCACCCGTCAGGTAACGCTGACCATATAAAATGACGGGGTTGCCTGGGCATGAGGCTGGCAGTACAGGGGTGGCATACCCAAGGGCACCTGGAGCTGTTCAGACAGGTGCAGCCAGGTACTGAGGGAAGCAGCTGGATGCAACCACGATAAACACCACCTTGTACCTCCCACCCCTCAAGGCTCTCTCCCCTCCCCACCTCGCCACTGGGAGATGCGTGCTGTCTCCAACACCTGGCCCTGTGGCTATTTAAGGCCCCAGCAAACAGACCTAACGCATCAATAAAGCCAAGCGGAGACCCGCGGGTCTGGTGTTGCATAAAGAGCCATGTTTATTTCTTAACTGGACAGAGCCTTAAGTGCACACACATCGTACAGGAGCCTAGAGCCTAACACTCGGGTTTCGGACATCAGGGAACTAGAGTCATTACATCAGGACGGCAGTTACAGTGCAGGGGCTGGGGTGTGCCACACAACCACGTATGTACAAGCCACAGGGGAACTCAGGGGACAGCTGGCCGCAGGACGCACGGACCTGGGAAGGAGCCACAGCCCGTCGTCTCTCCCGAGGAAACACGTGGCCCAGCCCCAGGGATGCAGGAGGGTGCCTGCGGGGTCCCCACACTGAGGAGAGCTGACGGAGGACCAGTGTGGCCACCCTGCCCATGCCTGCAGCATGGGCGACATTTGGGGACCCTCCCCGAGTGCCTTGCGACATCCACCCCAGAGGTGTCGAGGGGGGACGAGGATTGCCGGGAGACCACGTCACTGCAGCCGCCCTGGTGTGTGTGTGCGTGTGTGCGCGTGTGTGTGCGCATCGTCGGTGAGTGAGACAATGATTACTCAGAACAGAGAGGCCTTGAAACTTACGAGCATCTCAATAGCCGGCCCTGGGCACCAGCCGGATCGCTTTGGAGCCGGGGCCGCTCAGCCGGGAGCCCAGCATCTCCCTCCCTGGGGCTCCTCCCTAGGGCCACAGCGGAGGGAGCCCACCCCTCCCTGGGGGACGGAGAGCCCTCTCCAGGCGAGCACGGCCTCAAGCGCAATGAGGCTGCAGCCTGAGCGGGAGCAAGCACTGAACCAAAACCCGTCCAGGAGAGATGGCTTTCTGGATCTTTCCTTCCCCACTCGCAGAACACAGCAGCCACAGGCAGACCTGACTTTCCTGTCTGCACCCCACAACCTGAGGACCCTCACGGGCCTCCAGACCAGCCTCCCATGTCACAGATGTGGCAACTGAGTCCCAAACCACTCGTCTCTGGCTTGCATGACACCGGGCACGAGACAGCAGCTTTCCTGACTCACACACGGAATTCTCGGACCCAGGCCCTCGCGTGGGAGCTGGCCTGAGAGGAGGAAGTGGTGACGGGTAGGGGCCACCAGGTGGGCCACACCTGGTTCCGAGTCACTGCCAAGACGGCGCAAGGCCCAGACGAAGCAGCCCTGGAGGCCTCCATGGCCGTGGAGGCCCCTGAATTTGGGGCGATTCCCAGAAACCCTCCCGGGGGCCCCCTGCCCCACTCAGCGGGTGCTCTGCAGGTTGGCTGGCCCCAGACACCTGTGCCCGGGGTGAGAGGGCCTCAGACTCTCCGGAGGCCTCCGCCTCAGGCTGGCTGACCTGAGTGGCCGTGGCCTGGCCCTGCACCTCCAATCTCCCTGCAGGAAGGAGGGGCTCTCGGAACTGACCCATCTTAGAACAACTCACCCCACCTGTCTCTCCTCCCTGCCCTCAAGGCCATCGTGGTGGCCAGCGTCAGTGCTTGCTCCAGAGCGTGCCGTCCCCTCTGCTCTCTGCGTCTTGGCCTCTGCCTCCAGGGAAGCCCTGTGCGCGGGGCACAGGCCTGCTGGTTTCTGGACAGTGTTTGACTTCAGTCTGGAATGTGAACCCTCTGTCACCCCCTCTTGGGGGACGTGGTAGGGACGCGTCTTGTGCTGCAGTGGCTGTTTTCCCTCGAGCTAAAAAGAGGCTGAATGTGCCTCTGAGTGTAGGAACAGGTCACTGAAGACCCCGTGGTTTCTCTGAAGGGCTTATGGCCTGGGCATGACACACGGCCAGACTCTCAGCCCGGGGCTGGCTCCTGCCCAGTCCAGGGCAACCCTCAGGCATGGGGTCTGCAAAGGGGACGAAATGGATATTGTCACGAGAGGGCAGAACAAGACAAGGGTGACACCCTCGGATACAGGAGGAAGCCCCCTTGATGACGGATGACCCCAGCACTGGCTGCCCTCACCTGACCCCATGGAGTTTTCTCACCAGGACTCAGAAACTCTGCTCTTGGGGCAAAGAGGGGAAGTCACGATTCCTTCCCTGGAGCTCACCCCGGGTCTCACAGTGGCTGGAGACGCCGCACCAGAAGCCCCTCGCTGCCTGGACCACCTCTAAACACAGCTCCCCGCACCCAGCCGGCCTGGACACATGACACACCCGGTGGGACCCTGACCACTCTCCCGTTTGGTTCCCACCAGGACAGCCGCCAGCCAGGTGCCTGCTGCCTCACCCCGCACGTGCCGCCAGGGACGGGCTGCCGGCGTCACCGGGACAGTCACACCTCAGGTGGCTGCTGTCCAGGTGAGACGTGGGTCCTCCCTCCTGCGAGGCAGGTGCATCCACCTTCTGTGCTGCTCGGATCTCAGGCATCAGACCCCCCAGACACACACACACACACGCACACGCACGCACACGCACGCACACGCACGCCCTGGGACCAGGGCCTGCCCCACGTGCCGCTGAGCCTCAGCTCAGGCCGGGCAGGTGCCCCCGTGGTGCCAACCAGGAGGTGCCCGGCCTGTCCAGACGCCACCTGACTGTGGTCTTCCCAGGCGGCTGCCCCGCCTTGTGCGTCCCCAAGAAGCTTGGGAGGTGCGTTTGGGAGCAAGCGGGGCGGGTCTACGTGAGGGTATTAGAGATGCACACATAAATAAAACACAGTCTTACGGTTAACTTCTGAGCGGGCTGTCTCAGTGTCACTAACTGATGTATGTTAATTATAGTCTGTCTATGCTTAAAAAAATATTAGAACGGCAGCGATGCCCCCGTGGCTCCTGTCCTCTGGCCTTCCTGGCGTCTCCCAGCTCTTCCCACCCAGGGTGCGTTCTGAATGAAGAAAGGACAACAAACGCGGCCTCTGCTGGGAGCACGACAGGTCGTGTGGCAGGTCCCCGGCCAGAGGTGGTCTTTTGGGGCCCAGTGCGGGCATCCCCAGGAGGAGGGGACGCGTTGGCTGTCTGCTGGGAGCAGGGCTGGGTGGCGGATGACACGACAGATGGTGACGAGGGTGGGAGATCGGGGCCGGGCCTGCTGGCTGTCCAGGAGGGCTCGGCTCAGACCCTCATCTGGGCAGACCTTCTCCTGGAGAGCTTGGACCTGCCAGGGGCGGAAGAGACGCGGCGGTCAGGGCGCCAGGCTGCCGGCATTAGCGTCTCTGGTTCCCCGGTCGCCCGAGAGCCGTAACCTCTGTCTCCTGTCCCTGCCCCTCGCGTCATCCACCGGGGGCCTGGCTGTCCCCAAGCCTGGTGCAGCATGTCCCCGACGTGGAGGCCCGCCCTGGTTGAGTGGAGGTTCTGAAAGTCGGGGATTTACACACTCGGTGAGGAGCGACGGCCCGCAAACGAGAATCCACGTCCTCAAGACTGCGCCCCTCCCTCTGCAGGCAGGACGTACCGTATGGTCCCCGCCAGGAGGGGGTTGAACGCGTACAGCCAGTCGTGCATGTCCTTGTCGCTGCTGGCCTGCAGCAGGATGCCCCGGTGCTCCGTGCACACGGCGAACGTGTTGGGGGTCTGTGGAGGGGCGCTGCCGTGAGGGGCGCCAGGCCTCCCGCGGTCAGCTAGGGGCGGTCGCTGCTCCCCTGGGGCCCAGGTGGGGGGGAAGCGCCCTCCCCCCTTAGGGGGAGCGTCAAGGATGAGGAAGCAGAAAAGAAGACCCCAAGGAGGGGGCAGCGCTGCTGCATGCACAGCCCGTCCTGACCCTGCAGGCCGTGGCTCCCCTCCGGAAGCCGATATCTTCCGGTCATCCCCGTGGCCATGCCCGAGGCTACCTTGTCACTGCTCTGTGTCCCCGTGGGATGAGTCAACCCCTCACAGGCCAAGGTCCCTCCCCCGGGGACCCTGGCTCAACTGCTCGCCCAGATGTATCCTCTGGGGCCCGTTAATCCTGGCGTCTTCTCTCAGGCCCGAGCCCTCGACGTGGTGGGCACGGGTGGCAGGCTGAGCTCACACCCCCCTCCCCCACCACAGGGAATCAGTGCCCAGTGGGCCCTGCGGCCACCAGCCAGGAGTCAGGGCTACTCAGGTCCAGGGCCACCGCTTACTCAGAGAGGAGCAGGGCAAAGCCAGGCACGGGGCGCTGGACTCCTGGGCCCACTGCCCCGCTGGCCTAACAGGGCTCCATGACCCCCACTGTGGGCGTCCGCAGGAAGAGGGGACTGTCGCTAGCCATCCAATGGAGAGGATCAACGCCTGCCGCACCCGTCACCGCCGCTGTCACCAGGGCTACAAGCCCCGTGGGTGGGCAGAGTGGCCCCGGGACACAAGAGGCAGAGAGACAGTGAGGCTGACCCCGACGGCCCTACCCGTGACAGACGGGCCCGGCTTCAGTCGGGCAGTGGGCAGACGCAGGGCCCGCAGAGGAGGACCCGTCCCGGCTCCTGCCCTCCCCCGCCCGCGGCCGTGTCGCACCTTGAGCATCGCCTGCTGGTCCTCGCTGTACTCAACCTGGGCTGTGGACAGGTTGAGCACAAACCTCTCCACGGCATCCTTGTCGCTGTTGTACATGTAGGCGTAGGGCCGCCGCACCACCACAAAGCGCTTGGCCCAGCCAGCCGTGTGCGGCTCCAGGAAGTGCAGGTACCCCTTCTTGGAGACGATCGGGCTGGGGATGGGGACGCCCCAAAACCATCTTTCTGCAGCTGCCCACCAGGTGCCCAGCCCCCGCCCGGCACTGGCTCTGGCTCTGGTCCACCCTCCTGCCCTTTATGTCTGCTTATCCTCCACCCCTGTCCTAGGTCGGGGGGCCCTGCCCGACCCCCGGCACAGAGCTGTCCCCTGTCCTAGGCCAGGGGGCCCTGCCCGACCCCCCGGCATACAGCTGTCTCCGTTCCAGGTCAGGGGCGGCCCAGCTGTCCTTGCAGGAGCAGAACGGGCTGGCCGGTGCTTTAGAAGGGCCCTCACGCACCTGACCCGGATCTCCTGGATGTCGGGAACCAGTAGGCGCCGGGGCTCCTTGTCGGTCTCCGTTGCCCGGGCAGGGGAAGGGGACTTCTTGGAATCCACCTCCGGCAGGGGCTCAGGTTCTGGGCTGGCCGGCCGGGAGCAGGGCTGTGGGGTCCTGGGAGAGCACAGTGAAGCCCCTGCACTCCTGCCAGAAGGTGCCTCTCCGGCCCGGCTTCCCCGACGGCCAGCGTTACCCGCTCAGAACCGCCGGGGGCGCTTGGCTGGGCCTGCCCCCGACGCTGGCTCAGACCTCCGGCCGGCCCGCCGCTGCGCCGTGCAGTGTGGCGGGCAGGGTCTGCCCACCAGGTGCCCAGCCCCCGCCCGGCACTGGCTCTGGCTCTGGTCCACCCTCCTGCCCTTTATGTCTGCTTATCCTCCACCCCTGTCCTAGGTCGGGGGGCCCTGCCCGACCCCCGGCACAGAGCTGTCCCCTGTCCTAGGCCAGGGGGCCCTGCCCGACCCCCCGGCATACAGCTGTCTCCGTTCCAGGTCAGGGGCGGCCCAGCTGTCCTTGCAGGAGCAGAACGGGCTGGCCGGTGCTTTAGAAGGGCCCTCACGCACCTGACCCGGATCTCCTGGATGTCGGGAACCAGTAGGCGCCGGGGCTCCTTGTCGGTCTCCGTTGCCCGGGCAGGGGAAGGGGACTTCTTGGAATCCACCTCCGGCAGGGGCTCAGGTTCTGGGCTGGCCGGCCGGGAGCAGGGCTGTGGGGTCCTGGGAGAGCACAGTGAAGCCCCTGCACTCCTGCCAGAAGGTGCCTCTCCGGCCCGGCTTCCCCGACGGCCAGCGTTACCCGCTCAGAACCGCCGGGGGCGCTTGGCTGGGCCTGCCCCCGACGCTGGCTCAGACCTCCGGCCGGCCCGCCGCTGCGCCGTGCAGTGTGGCGGGCAGGGTCCACGCCGACGCAGCGCCTTCTCCCGTGGCATGTTCTGGCTCCCCACCTCCACCTCCCGTGAAAGCGGCTTCCGCATCTCTTGTCTCCAAAGTTATAAACTGAAACTGACCCGACTTCCTCAGGGACCGTGTGCGTGCAGGGAGCTGCTATAGTCCACTGTAGCCACCAGGCCCAAGCGACGGACCCGGTGGCCAAGGAGGCCTGACTCAGGATGGCGCCCAGAGGGCTTGATGCCTTTTTCTTTCAAGAAGGAAATTTGGAAAGCCTGAGGTGTTATAAGACCTGATGGGTCAGACACGAGCGCTGTCAGCAACGTGTGCCCTGCTCCCAACACCGCTCGGCAGGTGTCAGGTGGGCTCAGGTGTCCTCTAGGCTCCGCTTTGTCACCACTTTTCCCACTGAGTATTCTGTGAGTGCTGCCACTGAAAACGGCTTTTTGTTTAGTGTTTTGACCCATTCCTGGTTTTATTCACGACTGTATTCTAAATCTACGCTTTAGCAGAAAATGACCTTGGACAGGGCTGCGTCAGCTGGGCCGGGCAGACCCCCTCCCCCGGCCCTGCCCTAGCGTGCAGCTGTCCCCAGACACGCAGCCCCTCGAGCCCTGGCTTCTTGCTCTGTGCCCGAGTCACAGCCGTTTTGTCGGTCAGCTTGTGGGGGTGGAAGCTTTGCCGGGAGCCTGGAGCTCACTCACCTCAGTTCAGCTGCCCCGTACCGGCCCTCGACCAGGGAGGGGCAGGTGGAGGAGGGGGTGAGCGTGGCCGCCCCCAGGGGGGACATGGACGGGTCCCTCAGCAGGGTGACAGACATCTCAGAGAGCTGCGGAGGAGAGACGGCTCTTCAGGGACGGCCTCAGGGCCCTCTGCGGGTGGGGACATCCCTGCCGCGGCACCTTTGCCTGCATTTTACCCTCTGTTTAGGGCAACCCCACTCCAGCTGCGGGCTGGGCTCTCCTCCCAGCCTCCCCACCCTCTCTCAGCCCCCACCCTCCCCCGGCCCACCCCGCCCAGGGCTTCAGCCTCTGCCTTTTGCCGAAGGAGGTCCTCAAGGCTGTGGAGCCCCAAAGACGGAGCGAGGACCGCTGGGTGGGGGTCGGGGAAGGAGTAGCCTCTGAGCCCCGACTTCAGGGTGCGCAGCCTGGCAGCCGCGGCAAGAGGAGGTTTGGGCAGAGGGAGAGGCCGGTGCGGAGCACAAAAGCCGGGCAGGGCTGTCTGCCGGGCTGAGGGGGGACGGGTGATGGGCCTGAGCGCTGGAAGGGAAGCCTGGAGCCTGACACGGGCCGGGGCCAGCCTCCAGCACAAGAGCCGCCCCAGCCTTGGGCGTGAGTGTACGGCTGCAAGACCAGGGTGGGCCCCCAGGGGAGGGAAGGAAGCCGAGGAGAGGGGGCTCGGCCAGCCCAGGACACAGGCAGCTGGGTGAGGGCCAGGCTGGACAGGGCCGGGGACCGGGGAGAGTAGGAGCCAGGGACGACACCGAGTGGACACCTCTGGGCCCGGCGGGCCCCTCGTTCCCGGCCCTCCACGGACCCCAGCCTCAGGCCCCGAGAAGCCAGCCCCTTAGCTCTGAGGCATCCCTTTAGGCTGGGAGAGGAATGTTCCTAAGAAAACCCTTATCTCCCTCTCTCGGCCACAGCAGCCCCCCCCCCCCCGCCCCCCCGTGGGCGGCCCCTCCACGCCCACCTTGCTCTCGCTGGCGCTGACGCAGACATGGCTGTGGGTGTACTCTCTGTTGAAGGAGTGGGTGAGGAGCCGTAAGCACTGCCGGGAGAGCAAACGCCTGGTCAGGGACCTCCCGGGACCTGGCTCTACCACGGACACAGGCCCAGGACACGGGAGACTGGCTGAGGGGCCAGGCACCCCAGGTCAAGGTGGGAAGCACCCTCACCTCTCCCAGTCCCCTGAAGTGCGGGAGGCCTTCCCCGTGGCCCACCCAGCAGCAGACAGGGCCAGCTCTGGTGTAGGTGGCGAGCTCCCCATCAGCATAGGTATGCAAGAGACAGCAGGTCACTGCCTGGGGGAGTAGAGGCTGTAAGAGGTCCCCGGGTTCCAATGTGGGTAGGGTGGGGTGGGGGTGGGGTCAAGGTGACCCTATGGACTCATTCTCCCAGGTCCTGCTGGCCGTGACAAGTCACTGGCACCAGGAAAGGGCCAGGAGCACGGCCCCGCCCGCCTGCCACCCACCTTGACCGCCAGCTCCCGCTGCCTCTCGTTGGGAGCCTCCAGGGACGACGGCCGGCCCGCAGCCGCGAGCGGGGAGGTGGACGAGCTGTGGGCCTCAGAGTCCTCGCTGGAGATGGGGGACAGGGCCTCGGGACCAGGCCGCTGGGCCGCCTCCAGCTTCTCCCGCAGCAGCAGGTAGTGCCGGGTCTTCTCCACCTGCACAGAGGAGCACGAGTGTGGCTTTGCCTCTGCTCCCGCCAGGGCGGGGAGGGCGGGCGGCTGCTCTGAGCCCCAGGCCTGCTCAGGCCCGGGAGAGCCGGCCGCCCTGCCGGGCTGTGGCATGTGACGTGGCGCCAACAGACCTGCGCGTGCGCCTGCCGTGAGCCGACGGGACGGACACTGTGTTCCCGCAGCCGCGTTCCGGGGGGCCGCGCGCGCTGCAGCCGCCGACTCGGGAAGGGCCCGGAGGGTGGACATGGTCCCCGACGCCCGCTTCCCACCCGCGCCCCGGGTCAGCAGTCAGCGCCGCTGCTGGACACTGGCCGTCCTGGCCCGAGTGACAGAAGGGCCTCGCCCCGCCCACTAGCTTCCCTCCCGGTTCCTTTCTTGTCTCATCTACGTGCCCGACAGTCCGAGCTTGGGTCAAGAATGAACCTCCCGGGCTTCCCTGGTGGCGCAGTGGTTGAGAATCTGCCTGCTGATGCAGGGGACACGGGTTCGAGCCCTGGTCTGGGAAGATCCCACGTGCCGCGGAGCGGCTAGGCCCGTGAACCACAACTACTGAGCCTGCGCGTCTGGAGCCTGTGCTCCGCAACAAGAGAGGCCGCGACAGTGAGAGGCCCGCGTACCGCGATGAAGAGTGGCCCCCGCTTTCCGCAACTAAAGAAAGCCCTCGCACAGAAACGAAGACCCAACACAGCCAAAAATAAATAAATAAATAAATAAATCATACATAAAAAAAAAGAATGAGCCTCCCGTCCTAGCCGGTGGCGTCGTGCGGCCCTAAGCCCTGTGACGGGCGGCTCGAGGGCCATGTGCTCCATCCGGGGTGGGGTGGGGACCTGGTGGGCTTGGCCCTCTCACCTCCTGCAGGAGGCTCAGCTTCTCCAGCTCCCACTGGTGGTCCAGGATGAGGCTGTCGCTCCGTGGCCTCCAGCCCGCCAGGTTCTCCTCGCCCCGGACGTAGGCCACGGACGTGTCCAGCACCCGCCGGCGCCGCCGCTGCATCCCTGGAGCGGACGCCCGTCAGACGCGTCCCTAGCCGCAGGCTCACCCACCGAGGGAGGCGGGACCCCCACCCCAGGCCCCCAGAGCCAGGTGTCCCGCGGGGTCTCGGCTGCCCCTCCTCTCCCTTCCTCTCTCCCCTCACTGTCCTCCAGCCCCCCAGCAACTCCGGGGGGCACGAGGTGAGCACTCGAGTCTCCAGGTGAGGGGCCCCCAAATGGCAGCGTGGCTGAAGTCACCCAGGTGGTCCCAGGGGACGGGGCTCCCTGACCTCCAACGGTGCCCCACCCCACCCCCGACCAGAGAGCCCAGGGCAGGCGCTTACCTGGGCTGCCCGTGTCGGCCACGTGGCACAGGCTGAGCTCGTACACGCCCGTCACGCGATTGCTGCCAGGAGTGGTGGGGGGGTGGGAGGAGGAACGTCGCCACCTGGCCCCGCGTCGGCCAGGCACCGACTCTCGCCACCATCAAACGCACACTGGGCACGAGTCCTGCAGCCGCCCACGCCAAGCGGCCTTGCACGAGGTGGCTGAGGTGCTTGGTTCCCCGCAATGCAGTCCCTGTACATGGTCCCCATCCCAGACTCCCGCTGGGCCCCCCTTTCTCTTGGGACCACTGATTCTGCCAAGGGCACCCTGCTAACCCGCTCATGGAGAGGGACTCACGCTCACGGGGTGACCTCCTGGATGACAGGACCATGGCCAGCCCAGGACCCCCACCCCCCCTTCCTCCCGGCTGTGCCAGAGCAGCGGGGACACAGGAGCCCACGAGACAGTGCGTGGGGAGCCTCACTGAAGGCGGCCAGTGGTGACCCTGCACCCTTGGTGTCCCTGTTGCTGGCGCAGGGGCCCTTCTCACTGCCTTGACGTTCTCGGCCATTCCTGCCCTACCCCCAAGAATGCAGGTCAGAGCGCAAGAAGGGACGCTGGTCCTGGTGTCCGACTCCCCCACGTGCCCCCAGCCTCCAAGAGGCACTGGCTCAGCACAAGTCCTCAGGAAGTGCTGTCCAGAGTCACCCTTCCCGCCCAGCCCCATGTTTACCCAGTTTCTCCCACAGAGTGGGGGGAGCAGTCCCAATAGCACAGATCTGCATGGCCCCTGGGGAGGAAGGTCACCGGCACCTCCCTGGGAGGCCCCAAAGTGGACACCTCAGGCCTTCCCACTGTGCCCTGTGGGGCGAGCCTGGCTCTCTCACACCCCCCAACATGACATCGGGGTCCCCACAACTGACGGTCCGAGTGAGATGAACCCCAGAACCGGAGGCCCGACGGGACCAGGCCAGGTCCTCCGTCTCATGGGTCAGCCGGCCCGGAGTGCACCACGTGACATACTGCTCCGTGCAGAGCCCAGTCTGGTACTCGCTGTGCCCAGGGCGCCACTGCAGGCTCACCTCTCCGAGGCCCGCAGGCTCCCGCTGCCGAACAGGTTACGGATGGAGCGCGAGGCCGGCAGCTTGGCATCGCGGGAGTAGAAGACCATGCAGAAGTCCTTGGTGATGACGGCCGGCTGTGTGCAGTTCTCCATCTGCGGAGGGCAGGGAGGGGCTCGTACCCAAGGACACCCCAGGGGGCTCGGCTCCAGCCGCACCTAGCCATCTCCCCCTCGGGGCACAAGAGCCTCCGCGCCGAACCACAGCCAAGCGGGAGAGACAGCGGGGCACCCACTGCCGGGCGCCAGTGTCCGTGCAGGGGCCCCAAGTGTCCCGGACACGGGCCTCAGCTGCCTCACCATTAAATCGGGGTGACACACTCCCCAAAACGTTTGTGAGGATCTGACCGGACCCTGTCTGTGCGCCCACAGTTTAACTCTCAAACGCCACAGGAAATGACTGCACAGCGAGTGAGGTGCTGTCTTAAACAGCTAGTTCTTTGGGTTTCCCGAAGCTCCGGGATAACTGCTAACAAAGCTGGCACCTTGCCTGGGCAAAGCCCTGCGTGTGTTTTCTCAGCCTGAGCAAACCTCATCCCGTGGGGCAGTCACGCAGGTAGGTCCCCATATTACAGCTGGAGTGGTTAAGCTCTAGGGGGGCGGATGCCTTCGTCTCTACCATCCCACTGGCTGCCGACCCCAACCCCCCGCCCCCATTCCTCAGTACTGTGTACAGCAAGAAACGCCCACGCCCCCAGCCTCCCCCTGTGCTTCAAAGGGAGGTCACGGCCTGAGACCCTGGGGATGGGGAAATGGGAGGCTTCTGCTTTTGTGCTGCCTGGAAGATAGATGCAATGTCTGGCGGTGCTGCAGCTATCTTGCAACCCCAAGGACAAACTCATACACTAAAGGTAGCAGCGTTAGTTAACTGCGAGCACAGCCATTAAAAGGCCATAGATTTAATTCAAGGACTTAAGAAGGCTTCGGAGAAGAGAATAGGATTGACTGGGTTTGTCCAGGGCTAACAAGCACCCTCACTGTCCCTTGGCAAGCAGCTCAGGCTTGGGGGACGGGTGATTTTGGTGGAGTGCCCTGGGGGCAGGTTTCTTGCCTCAACGTAAGCAGAGAGGGTCATGTAGATCTTCTCTCGGTAAGGGGTGACCCGGTTCAGCAGGAGGGAGTTGTGCATGGAGCTGTCCCACGCAGCCTCAAACTGGTAAAAGGTCCTGGACGGAAGCAGAGACAAGGTAGAAGGTCGGATGTGGCTTGCTCTTGGTGGGGGTGGGGACATGCAGACGGACAGACACAGACAGACAGACGTGTGGGCCACCTGCAGGGAGAGCCGCTGGGGCCACAGGTCAGAGGCCCAGGTGTTGGTGTCCAGGGAGGATGGAGCCCTCCTTACTCAGGACCATGCCAGGTGGGGGACTCAGGCGCCCCCCAGGGTGAGTGTGGAGCCCTCTCAGCTCCACCCTGGGGGAGGGGGAGAGGGGTCCCCTGGAGCTGAGGCAGGAGTGAGAGGATGGAGAGGGGAGGAGAGGAAAGGGGAGGGGGCTATGACAAAGGGGAGGGAGGGTGAGAGGAGGGGGAAGGGGCAGAGGCGACGGTGGTGGTGGGGAGACCATGGGAAGGGGTGCCCAACTCCACCCAGTCTCGGCCTGAGTAAGGAGGCACCCTGGCCTCTCCCTGGACTCAAAGGGAGCCCGCCCGGCTTTGCCAACACTCTCCATGGCCATCTCCTCCACCAACCGACTCGCCCTTGGGGAGGATGCTGGGGGTGAAAACCGGGGTGGCCCCTCTCCCAGACGGCATGGCCTCCGCCCACCTCAGCCAGGCCCCGTGGAAAGGCAGGGCCTCACGTAGCACAGAGCAGGCAGTGGTGGTTTCTTCCTGTCCCCAGTCTCTAACCCGGAAAGTAATGACCAGTGCGTGAGCCAGGGGCCAGGAAACCCCTCTGAGGGCAGCTCAGGGCAGGCCCAGGGCCCAGACAATCTGGTGGCCTCCAGGGCAGGGTTTTCTGTTATACGACAGCTTCCGTTTTCGACCATCTGATGGCAGAGCTCCTAAACTCTTGCCTCAGGCCGGGTGCGCGTTTGGAGGACCCTCGTATCTGAGCTGGGGCTTTGCCTCAAGGCACAACGTGGCCGCTCTGTGGGCCCCGGCAGCCCCCAGCCTCACCCGGTTTCCGTCCAAGCATCCTCACAGAGACACAGCTGAGAAACGCATCACCACAAGCGGCCCGCCACAGCACACGCCCTGACACGGCCCGGCCCCTGCGGAGGAGCCGGGCCCACCCGGCAATGCAGAGGGAAGAGGAGGGAAGCCGCGGAGGGGCAGGAACAGCGCCACGGCCACCCCCGCTCTCCATGGCGCAGTCCAGGGGTGCGGGAGAAGCAGCGGGACAGGGCAGGGCCACTGCCGGACACGTCACTGAGGAGAAAGTTCCAGAGGCAGGACGTGAGGACAACGGGGTAACCAGAGAATGGGCAGAGAGAGAGGGGAGACACCGGGGGAGAAAGGAAATTGAAAGTCAGAAGAGGGCAGACCGAGCGAGCGCGGAAGAGAAAAGTGAGCTGTACCTAGTGTCACTTCCGAACGAAACGCTAAAGGTGGTGGCAGCCAGGACACACACGTACACACACAGAAGAAATTCACATGTCAGAACGAGCACCGTCACCCGGCCAGGTACCAGCTAACCGATACGGGGCAGGCGGGGCTGTGCCACGCCAGCCGCGGAGCTGCTGACTGCCGTCTCGTGGGGCCCAGACGCGGCCCACGGGGGTGGGGGTCTCCCTGTGGGTGGGGCCCACTCTAAGCCCCAGCCCGGGGACCTGCAGACACCCCTTTCCCTGTGTCCACAGGGAGAGCCTTGGGTCCACCTCCAGCAGGACCAGCTGGGCACACCTGGAGCTGCCACCCAGACCCAGAGGGATGCCCTCTGTCCCAGGGGTCCCCAAATGCCCCAGGTCTGCGGACAGAGCCAGAGGCCCGCTGCAGCGCAGCTCAGAACAAATGCGCCCCCGCCCCGACCCCGACAGCCCAGCTCCAAAAGCCACTTCACAGCACGTGACCTCGGGCTGACAGCAGACATCTCTGTGCCCTGCTTCCTGGACCAGTGACGGGCAGTCACTGCCCCGCCTCACTGAGACGTCCTGTGGGTTAAGTAAGCCGGTGAGGAGCTGAGGACAGGCCTGGAAGGCATTACTGTTATTACAAGTCCTCTCCCCAGGAGGCCCAACCGCACCCTGGGCACGGCCCAGCCTGAGGCCCCGGCCCTGGCAGGCTGGCCAGCCCCGAAGCCTCCCGCTGGCCCAGGGCCTGGCTCAGCGCTGCCACCTGCCTAAAATGTCGCTACAGGATGCTGCCGGCTTCCTTCCCGCCGCAAGTGCTCGGGGCGTGAGGACCCAGCCCAGCAGGGCAGGAGGGCGGCAGCCCACCGACATGGGACCCAAGCAGCCACCCTGGGCAGGGTGTCACATGGCAGGAAACTAAGACCCAGCGGGCTGAGAGGGAGCCACGGTGCATCCAGGAGGTGCCTGGCCTGCGGGGAGACCACGCCAGGACCCGACTCATGAGCAGCCCCAGCGGACCCTCTGGGGTCAGGTCACCCGGAAGGGCGCCCCTCCCCTGTGGCGTCACTCACTCTACCTGAGCGAAGTCCAGTCAGCCCCCCAGGTACACTTTCAAGGGGAATGTGTGGCCCAGACTTGGGGTCCCTGGACCCGCAGCATCTGCACCACCGGGAACTGATCAGAAATGCAGATTCCGGGGCCCCCGCACTCACGGAAGCAGGAACGCTGGGGTGGGGCCACCTTAAGGGCGGAGCGTCAGAGCTTCACCGTCGGCTCAGCACCGTCACACTGTGGACCCTCTGCATCCAGCCCATTCCGGGGAAAGTGGCCAGTCCCTCCCTCCAGCGAGGCCGTGCCAGGCTCCACCATGGATCCTGGTCCTTCGCCCTTCCACCTGCGTGCCGTGCCCTGGGACCCCGTTGTAAAGAAAGGGGCTGCAGGCAGGCCAGCCTGCACCCACAGCAGAGCCCTGGGGGGGGGGGTTCCTGCGGGGCCCCCAGCCGGACAGAAAATGCCCATCAACACAGTCCCTTTGCAGCAGAGTGGGGACCCAGCATGGAGAAGTCCCCCCCTCAGACACCTCCGGTCCACTTCCAGGAGCCTCCGGCTGACATCCTGACTCCAAGCGAGCCTTCCAAGCCTGGCAGGGAGGGGTTCCTGGACGAGGAGGCCTGTCTGGCGGCTCTCCTCCAGCCAAAGGGGTCAGGCAGCAGGCCCCGGAAACAGAACCACCCCAAATTAGCTCCGGGACGAGAGTGTGACGCTCAAACAAGCGAGGACCCACATGGGGAAAACTTGAAAACTCAGTTAAAAAGTTTTGTTGATGAAGAAAATGCCACATGTTGTAAACATCTTTTCTGTCCTGCCACAAACAGGCTGCAGCTGTTTCGTTTTCCCCGGGGTTGGGGGAACGGGAACCCGTATTGGCCCTGCCTGTGAGCACGTGTGGGTCCACGGGAGGCCCTGGGCTGCCCGGGTGGGAGGCGATGGAATCTCAGGGCTCTCGACACGAGCACCTGGTCATTCCGTATGAGCCTCTACCACTCCTGCTGCCGACGGCCCATCAGAGCTCGTTTAGACAACTTCTGACGTGCGTCACCGCCACCGTGCGCCAACAGGCCGGCATGGCGGGCATCCTAAGGGGAACGGGTCTGCCGAGAAGCTGAAAATTCAACCCCACGCTCGAGGCTTCGACCTGAAACTCGTTATGCTCTGGGAACTATGTTTCTCGAAAGAGTGTCACACTTGCAGGAGTGGCCCAGGTTCTTGGGGGTGGTGATCTGATGGGCAGGCTTCCAGGACTGAGCCCCCGGACTGCAACCAGGGCAGCCCTCCTGTCCGGTGGGGACCGTGATCCCAAGACGTGCCCACGCGGCTAAGAGCACGGGAACGGCCTCGAACCTCAGGAATTCTGCTGTGTCTGGATGCCACACGTGCTCCGCCAAGTGGCATCACCCACCACGCAGAGCGAGCTCTTAGACCAGAGGGACACAGGGGATGGAGGATCGAGGGGATGAGGGGACAAGCGAACCCCCGGGCCAGGCTTTGAGCTTCCTGGGGACAGACTGTTCCTGTCCTAGTCTTTAATCCCCCTTTCTAACACCCCAAAGAACGTGGCTCACATGTGACAGATGAATGAATGAGTGAGTGAGGGTCATGGCCCCGTAAATGGCGCAGCATGGCAGGACAGAAGGGGAAACTCAACAAGATCCCACATCTGGGCCCTTCCGGGGAGGCTGGAGTAGCCTTTGGGGCACCTGGGCCACCTGTCTGGGGAAATCCGATCCCACGCCTGGTGGGATGGTGGGAGTCACCGTGCACTGCCAGTGTCCCCCAGCCTTCTCCTCGACACCTTTGTGCTTTAAAGGGTCACGAGGACCCTTTCTGCTCCAGGCAGGTGGAAACCCGAGCCCTGGGCAGGAGCGTGAGCTGGGGTAAGATGTGCGGACAGTGTGGAAGGTCTGACCCAACTCTTCATGGGTCACAGGCTGTGTCACAACCCCTCTTGCGTGTCTCGGGGTCTCCGCAAGGTGGGCGTGAGTCCCTGGTATTTAAGTGGGGCTCCTTCGGCAAAATTGGAGTGGTTAGGGAAAAAAAAACAGGCTTTGGCTCAGGAGGTATGAGGTATGTGTTTTAAATTAATTACGAGTATTTTAAATTAAATACTAACAGGGTAGTAGTGAAAATAACCACACAACTTACATTAATAAAGTTCCACACGCAAGACCCCTGCTAAGAGCTTTTCACGTTCATCTCATTTAACATCACAACCTCAGGCAGGCCCTAATAAAATCCCCATCCTGAGGTGGAAAGAAACCAAGGTTCCAGAAGATTCTGCCACTTGTCCACATTCACAGCCAGGCTGCCCCAGCCCAGTCGGTACAGCCCCCAGTCCCCACCCCACTCCAGATGGGATGGGTGGGGGTCACCATGCACTGCCAGTGTCCCCAGTACTGGGGACTCTGCTTGTCCCCAGTACCACCCACCACAGTGGTTTCCTGCCCCGCAAAACACAGCCCCACGAAGAAGGCACTAGCCCGAGTCTTGGGGTGCTGACCCCTCACCCCTCTGAGCGCCCTAAGCCTCCTCTTCGGGCCAAGTCCACTGGGGGCCGATGAGCCCACCTCTGAAACTGGGGGCTGGGGCCCCCTGCTCAGGTGCAGGAGTGAGGTCCTCCTGAAGTCTAGGGGCTGGCGAAGGAGGCCCTGCCGGGAAGGAGGGGCTCCCCCTTCCTTTCCTGGTGCCATGTCTCCTCCTGGCCCGAGGGTATGTTTCCATTTTACCCAGAACCCTCCTGGAGGCATGAGGTATTTGTAGGGGGGTGTCCAGGACCAGCCTGAACACCCTCTATCATGCTGGGCTGGTTGTGGAAACGCAAACTTGAACAGAATGCCCACACACCCCCACGCGATCGTACTGATGGGCCTGGAAGTTTCCTCTCATCAGGGAAACAGCCCCTACATCGGGCCCCCTGCAGGGATGAACCCGAGCCGATGGGATCCCGCCCCAGAGCCTTCTGAGATCCGGCAGACTTCCACCTCCAGGACCAGCTGGTAAGCTGCCACCTCCAGCAAGCCCTCCGGGCTGCCCGAGAGGCAGGTCCCTGCTCTGGGCTCTGCAGGGCTGTGACCCTCCCCTGGTACAGAGTCCACTGCCGTTTTCTCCTTGACAGGTCTCGGCCGCACCCAGCTGCGTGTCCCCAGGGAGGGCAAGGATCCGCTCCTGGAGTGGGTGCATACGTCCTTGGGCACACCCCAACAGGAACTAGTCTGCTCACTGCCCCAGGGGGCCTCAGCTACAACTGCCTGGGGCACATTCACAGTGACCATCTGTCCTGACACACCACACCCATGACCTGACAAGGACACAGCCTCCGAAGGTCCTGCTGTGCCCCCAACCTGGTCCTTGGGCTCCCCCCTCATAAAGGGACAGGCACCACCCTGTTCCCCTCCCTGCAGCTTAAAGCCTCAAACATCGGCCCTGGAAGCCTTCCTGCCGCTCCTTTCATCCTTCAAAACAGTGACCCCCAGGGCCACCAAGCTCTGGCCACAATCCACAGGGACCCATGAGCTGCCCGCCCCGGCTTGGCCCCCAGAAACCTCTCCCTCACATCCCGCCCAGCCTGGCAAGACAGTTACGGCCTTGACCCTCCGCTCAGAACAGACTAGAGTCTCACGGACAAAGTCTGAATTAGGGACCGTGAGGCTGTCCACCCCCAGGGTCTCAAGGACCCTGCACCCAGTCACCACGCGCCAGGGCCTCACTCGAGTCGGGAGGGATCTGCTGTCCCCGGCCCAGGAGCCCGTGCCTCGGGGGGTTGGACCTGGGGCCACCCGAGCACGTCCAGAGCCTGGGCCCACCCACCTACTTCCAAAAAGGGTGTGCGGTGGCCACGGCAGGAGCACGGCTGGAGCCACCCGCCTGGCCAGTCAAGGGGCTCGCACCCAGGCCTGGGAAGCGTAGAGCGAGGAGATCTCAGCCGGGCTGCTCCTGTCTACGGCCCCTCCCCCCTCCCTCCCTCTTTTCTCTTTCACTTTGCGGGGAGTGGGCCTGGCCGGCCAGCCTGCATGCGGGTGCTCCCGCTGGGGTGCAGGGACGGGCAAGGCTCAGGGGTGGGGTGGGGGGGAGGGGAGCAGGAAGTCAGCCAGTGTCTACCGAGGGCAGGAAACTACCAAAGCAGCCAAAATCAAGAGTGGGGGCAGAAGGGACTCAGCCAAGGGAGGGTGACGGGGAAGGAAGCAGTAGGAAGAGAAAAATACAAAAGGAAATAAAATGAAAGGAGAAGATGGGAGAGACGGGAGGGAGAGGTGAGCAAGTGTGGAAGGAATCCAAAAAGCGGAAATGAAATCTCAGGGCTGCGGGGGTGGGAGGCGAGGCTGGAAGGAGACCAAGGGGCGCAAATGGTACCTAGGCATGTCCGAATCAAGAAACTGCCTGCAAAACACAAACAATCACAGGTTAGTGAGGGGCGGGGCGGCGCGGAGAGAAGCCGTCCGCCGCCACAGGCCCCCTCTGAGCTGGGGAGGCTGCAAAGCGCGGGGCCTTTGAGCGGGGAGGAGGCTGAGGCCGCGGCAAAGCGGGTGGGCAGCTGAGGCTCCGAGGCCCAAGCAGACCTGGGTCTCTGAGCCTCAGCGTCTCTGGGGGCAGAAGGGCCTGCCGGGTCCCCCGCAGAGCAGCCGGGCCCATCGCGGCTCCGAGGACGTCAGCCACCGTCCAGGGAAGACGAGGGCCCTCGGGAGGAGCTGCCGGCCTGGCCAGCTAAGCCTCAGAATGTCTCCTGCCGGGGGCCAACCCCCGAGGAGCGTCCCTGAGATTTTCCAGGCCGGGCTGGGGTCGGGGCAGTCCTGGGGCCGTACGGCACGGGCAGAAGCCAAGCAGGGGCCAAAGCAGCTACGGGCAAGGACTACAGCCCCAGCCCAAGGACGTCCTTGAGCCGTGAGGGCCCGGACCGGCCCAGAGCTGGCCGGCCTCACTGCCCACAGCCCCCAGGGAACAGGACAGAGCCCATCAGCGATGGGTCCTCTGGCCTCCAGGAACAGGGAGAACCTCTTTGGCCAAAGCCCCACTGACCCGAGGTCCAGCCAGGAGCAGCTGTCCCCTCCGCTGCCTGGGGACTGAGCCCAGGACGAGGTCCCCCCGTGCCCTGCAGCAGCCGTGCTGGCCGGAGGACGGGAACCCAGAAACGCAGTCTCCCTCCTCAGAGCAGGGAGACCGTGTAGGGCGGGAGGCCCAGAGGCACCCCCGC
This sequence comes from Neophocaena asiaeorientalis asiaeorientalis, assembly GCF_003031525.2. Classification (NCBI taxonomy): domain Eukaryota; kingdom Metazoa; phylum Chordata; class Mammalia; order Artiodactyla; family Phocoenidae; genus Neophocaena; species Neophocaena asiaeorientalis. Next base: position 853,758 of record NW_020171809.1, on the reverse strand, counting down.
CCCCTTCTCTCCGCCCCCCCACCTTTCTTGCCCCAAGAATCTAGGAATTGCCGAGGCAAAGGAAGGGTCAGAGGTCAGGGGAATGCTGGGGTCATTCTCCAGGTCCAAAGCGGCACTCAGCATTCGGGTGGGCACCAGGCCCTCTCTGCCGTGTCCCCAGGGTGTGTTCTCATGGCGACAGGCCCCCCCACACTGCCTCACTGGCCCCTGCCCCGAGGTAAGCCCCGCCTGCCTGTCATGGTGTCCCCCGCCCCTGTGAGAACACCCCCCAGCATTCTTCACCCAATCCTTCCCCGCTCTGGACATGAGTGCAGGGTGAGTTTCTTCTGGAAGGTTCTGGGGCAGGGCTGGAACCAGAGCCACACCTGCCCCTGTCGGGGTCTCTGCCCCCACCCCCCAAGCTGCCCACACCAAGGGATGGTTCCCTACAGCCCACTCTCCAGGGAGTCTATAAAGAAACCGAGCTCCGTCTGGTCCCAGGACCCTTTATCCTTATGGATCCAGTTCTCCTTGCATGTGTGGGGTGCCCGCACTCTGCTCTGAGCACACCCAGCCCTCAAGACATCTTTCCTGCAAACACAGCCGCAGAAGCCCGCGGAGACGCCCATGGCTCGAGCTCAGGGTCAGCTCTCGGCTTCTTCCTCCTGGGCCAGGTCGAGCCCTCGGGACTCGGGAGCACCCTCCCCGTGTCCCTGAAGCCCTAGAAAGCAGCACCTCAGACACAGCCAAGCCCTCCGACCTTCCCCCCCGGGAGGGCGGCTCTCAGTCATGAGCTGCCTGCCCCGGCCTGGCCCCCACAGGCCTCCGCCTCACATCCCCGCCCGGCCTGGCAAACCCCGACAGGCCTGCTTTGTCAGGGGCTGCCGGGGGGCCACATCCACCCACCCTGATGCGGTCAAGCTCAGACTGCCCAGTTTGCAGAGATCTCGGCCATCACCTGGGAGCTTGGAAAGGAACAGCCCAGTGACGAGGAGCGTGGGCTAAGCTGTGCCGCTGGGCAGACCTCCACCCCGGGACGCCAGACTGCCGACCCAGCTCGACCCTGAACTCCTCCAGGACCCTCGGCCCCAGCACTCCTGCCAGAGGGTACAGACTTGCCCGCAGCGGTGTGGTTGGGAAATCCAAGCTGTTTGTCCGCCCCGTGCCTCCCACTGCCCCATTCCGCCCATCCACCCACGAAACTCCCGAGGACAGGACCCAGCTCATCCGCCGGCAACTCCCACGCGGCCCCTCCATGGGGTGACCGAGTGAGCCAGAGACAGGGTGGTGCGCAGACAATCCCGCCGGGGGAAGTCGCGGCCACAGGCACCCCTCCCTGCACCCCTTCCTGGAGGGCTTGGAAAGCTTTGGGCCCTTTGTGGCCAGGGGGGCCAAGTGCATGAGCTGAGAACGCACCCTGGGTTCTGACGCAGACCCTCCTCCAGGGAGTTGGGAGCAGCCCTGCCGCCGCCCCCAGGGGACTCACCGGTCGTCCTGGGCTGGGTAGATGTATCCAGACGAGAGGATGTTGAGGGACAAGATGTTGGGGTCAATCAAGGACTCGTCGGTTTCCGGGGTGTTTCGGATGCGACCTACAGGAAAGGGGACAAGCCGTGTGTCACTGCCCAGGAGGGCAGGTGGGGGGCTGGGTCCCTGCTCTCCGCCTCTGCCTGGGCCGGAGCTTCCACCTGTGAGGCCACGCCATGTGGCTCCCCACGTGGCCACAAGAGCACCTGACAAAAGGCAACACCGGGGGTGTGGGGGACAGGGAGGCCCACACGGGGGCTGCACCTGCACGTGTGCCACCTGTCAGTGGGCGTCCTGCCATCTTTCCCTGCAGCCTAAGTTCTGAGTTTCTTAGTCTTTCAGCCATCGATAACTCTCGCAGTATCTCCCCCACCCCAACTGATAGATGCCAATCCCTCAGCCTAGAACTCACAGGCTCTCCTACCTGCTGGAAAAGGAAATCTTAGCAAGATGAGAAGGAGAAAATGTTCCCTTTTCTCTTTACACTTAAAAAAAGGAACAAAGAAAGAAAAGAAACACTATCTGCATCAGAAATCTCCCCCTGTAAGAAGCATCTCCAACAGAGCCCTCTAGGGCGCCCGCACTTGGGTGGGGGGCGGGAGTGACTCTGTAAACGGCAGCAGAACCGCTATGAGTCAGAACTCCCTCCTGGTGGTTTCAGTAATAATGTCGTGTCTTGTAGAGATCCTTAAATTCACTGCTCTGCTTCCTCGAGGAATAAACAAATACTGACTTTTCTTTGTTAAGCCAGAAAGGAATCCCTGGCCTCTCCCCTCCTCCCCACCCCCCATGCAGAGTTGAAATAAGACCCAGCACCAGGACAGAATTCTGAGCCCACACGCTGGGGCTCTACTTCCTGGAAGCCTCTAGCAACATTTGAGCTCTGGGAGAAGGCAGGTGTGGGCCTCCAGCCACGTGTCCCCAAAGGGTGTGTCCCCCATGGCTGAAGGCTAAGGCAGGGGAGGGCCACACGGCCCCTGCTGGGGCAGCTCAGCTGCAGGAAGAGACCTGGCCCGTGTGCCAGCCTCACTCCTCCTCACCCCCCGGGCGTGGGCTTCAGCGGAGGCTCTTCGGAGGGACTCTGTCGGCTCAGAGTCTGCCCAGGGCTCCACCTGCAAAACTGATGCCCTCGGAGCCCCGGTCAGGCCGAGACGTCCACTCACAGGTCTGCGAGGTTGATGTAGCCCAGAGCGGCAAAGCCCAAACCCCTTAGCCCAAGAGTGGGGGCCTTGGTGTTCCTGCCAGCATCTCCCCGAATCCCCTTCAACAGCACCCTTATCCCCTCACCACACACAGAGGCGAACACCCCTGTCTGCATTTTCAAATGGGATGTGGCCCGGAGAGCAGAGAGAAAGGTGGGATCCCGGGACCAGGGCCTGGCTCCCCAAGGCCAGCGAGGGTACAGCCTCTGTGCAGACACAGGGGCGCTGGTCACTATCCTAGGGATGAGGGTGATGGGGTGGGGCGTCAGGGAGAGGTTCCACCAGGACCAGAGCCGGGTCAGTAGGTGGTGTAGACCCTTCCCTCTGGGCAGAACAGGCTCGGGGTGACGGCGGCATCATTTCCCACCCACGTGTAGTACGTCCGCGAGCGAGTCGGGTGTCTGCTCCATCTTTCTCTTGAAATCGATGCAGAGTTTTTAGATTCACCCTAAACAACATCTGAAATGGGGGTGTGTGTGCTTGTTCTACTGTTTTTCTGGTTTGTGTGAAAATAGATACGAAACGTCTAAAATAAAAGCGTTTGTCCTGGAGCCCCCAGAACCTCCCTGCCCACAATCCTGCACTTCGGGTGCAGGACGATGGGTCCCTTGTCACAGTCCTGTTACTACACCCTCAGAACCCCCCCTACATGCCCCAGGGACACTGTCCTGGAGCTGTTGCCCACCAGCCACAGCAATGCCCCAGGGCGGGCCCTCCACGGGGCCCTCAGCTCCAGGCCAGGGTGGCGTGGGCAGCTTCACGCTGATGACACGCTGGAATGGACAGTGGTCCCTATCCTTGAATGGAAACTGGGAAGACAAATTCTTTACAAAGAAATCAGCAAAGGAAATGTTTCCAGTAGATGAAAGAGTTCAGGACATGAAGTTACAGAAGGAAAGCGTCTAAGCTCCTGGGTGATTTCTGTAAGTTGAACCGTGTCTCCCCAAAAAGACGTGTTGCAGCCCTGACCCCCAGAACCTTATCTGGAAATAGGACCTTGGCAGACGTGATCAGTCGAGATGCTATCACACTGGAGACAGGTGGGCCGTCATCTAAGTATCTAGGCCCTGTGAAGACGGAGGACGGGGGTGATGTGTCTACAAGCCGAGGATTCCCTACAAACCACCAGAAGCTGGAAGAGGCAAGAAAGGATTCTCCCCTGAGGTTTCAGAGGCAGCGTGGCCCCTGCTGACGCCTTTATCACAGGACTTGTGCCTCCAGAACTGGGACAGGATACGTTTCTGTGGTCTTAAGCCGCCAGTTTTCGGTGCTTTGTTACGGCAGCCCTAGCAAGTTAGCGCAGTGATGAAATAGAAACCTGGACTCATTACCTGAGGCCAAGCCCTTCTTTTCAGGTGAGGGGCTGAGGCACACAGCAACAGGGGCAGAGCCGTGGTTAGAACCCAGGCGTCTGCCAGGGCCCGGGGTGAGGGGGGTGGTCTGTGCTCTTCCCCCGAGGCCCCCCCCCGCACCACTCACCCACGACCAGCTCTCGCACTTCCTTCCAGTGAATGTGGCTGCCTGTCTCATGCAGCAGGGTCACGGTTATCCGCCTCTGGATGCCCTGCGAGGCACCAGCAGAGAAGACACAGTCAGATGGCCTGGGGTCCCTGGGGTGTGGGGGGGGCGCTCGAGGCCGGTGGGAGCAGCAAGGGCTTCGCACCTGGTGAAGCAGGAAGGTCCCCATGCATGGCATCCCGCCACGGTGGTCCACCACTGCAGGGATGTAACTGGGAGAGAGATGTGAGAGCTGAGGGCCGCGCCCCTCCTCCCTGCCCCCCACCCACACACACACACCCGGCCCCCAGGAGCAGAAGGGGTGAAAACAGGAAAACAGATCAGAGGTGGGGTGGCCCGCTCCGGAGAGACCAGAGTGCCACCACGTGCCACCTGGCCCAGCCCCCGGACCCCTCCCTGCTCCACAACCCCAGAGGACCCCAGCCCATCCCCAGCGTGGGCTGCACCAGCCTTGGGACTTACTCGCCATTGGCCTCCAGCTCGCAGATCTCGAAGTAGACCAGCAGGTCGTACTTGCAGTGGCAGGGCCCGGGGCAGGGCCGCGTCAGCGTGCTGAGCTTGGTGGCGGGCACTGGGGGCGACGGGGGAGAAGCACACACTGGTGGGAAACTGAGAAGCCACGTGCCGAGGGTGCGCTCAGAGGGGAGGCCAGGGAGGGGACACCTCAGAAGCAGTGAGGTCGTTGCCCTCCAAGATAAAGCACCAGCGGACCCCTCCCCAGGGCCCAGGGTACGCCCCGCTCTGGGTACCGATGGGCCTGGGGACAGACGTGACTGTGGGCCTCTCTGTGCCCCGCGGGAGGAGGGCTCAGCCACGCGCACCTGGCACAGGCTCTGCAGAGGGTGGTACTTGAGCCACACAGGAGCAGCAGGACGGAGGAGCCCTGCCTGCTCGGAGGCCACACAACCCGCCCAGGACCCTCTGCTACACCACCCTCACCCTCAGCCGCCGCACCAGCCCGAGCACCTGCCTCCAGCTCAAGGGGCCCCGGCCCTCGGCTCCCACTGCCCTCCACAGCCCCTCCTCCATCAAGTCCCACCTGAGCCCCACCGCTCCACCACAAATGTGCATCTGGGTGTCCCCCTGGAGGCTGCAGGGAAGGCTGAACAGCCCAGGAAACACAAGGGGCCAACCTAAGACCCACAGAGAGGCCAAGAATAATGTCCACAAGTGGTCCGCAGGCCTGGAGGGGCTGGCGTGCGTCCCCCTGCAGCGCCCTCAGTCCGCAGACCACCATCTTACGGGGACTCGGGGGCGGGTACGCAAGGGTCACCGCGGACGTGGCCCAGGATGCAGCAGACGCACCTCCTGCACGGCCCCTCTCGGGCGCCCATGCCGGCGACAACGCCCCCCGACCTCAAGGCGGGTTCCTGGGCTGTGAGGGCCTCGGCTGCACCGCCCGCCCCCGTGCTGACGCTCCAGCCTTCTAGAGACTGTGTCCCTGGACTTCAGCTCTTGTCGTGAGGGCAGGAAAAAACCCTATAACCCCTTTGAACTAAAACCCAACTGATCTCAAGAGCTCTTGCTCCGCCCACCTGCTCCCGGGGAGGGGCTCTGGGCGCCAGGCAAGGGTGCTGACCGTCCAGGGACCCCACTGGCCTGGCCACCACCAGCCTCAGCCTCCTGTGGACCAGCTTCCGGGTCTGCCTTCCACCCCAAACCTCGTCCATCCTGCGAGGTTCAACTCAGATGCCCCTGCCCCGCTGAAGCCCCTGCCCCCCCCCACTGTCGGCTCCGGGCAGCCTCACGGGACTCCGGGCAGGCACCGCCTGGCCGTTGCCCTGCTGCCCTGTGCGTGCCGAGGGGTAAAGGACGTCCCTGTACCTTCGCCCTGTGCCTCCCGCTCCAGTGTGAGCCCCTTACGCCATGGGGACCCCATGAGGCCCAGCAGGGGCAGGGTGGCCCCAGGAGGCCGGGAGAGCACTGACCAATCACCAGGACTGCACTCAGCCTTGGAGGAGCCGCCTACACAGGCACCCACTTGCCCAGGTATGCACCCAGAAGGGCCCCGCCTACCTGGCTTGGACAGTGGCATGACCCGCGGGAAATGGCGGCGCGAGGGCCTCAGAGGGCTGTGGGGACAGAAGCACCAGTGTGAGGTGACCAGAGACTGGTGTCTGCAGGCCCCCAAGGTGAAGCGGGCAGCCGAGGGCAGGAGCTGGCTGGGGAGGATAGCAGGTTGCCGGCGCCAAGCCCGGGTCTCCCTCCTTCCGTCCCTCCCTCCCTCCCACAGGGCCCGGGGAAGGCCCAGTCTCAGGCTCTCCACCAGCTCGGAGCGAGAGGGGGGCCCCTCAGGACCCTAGAGCCCACCTGCGAGGCCCCACGAGGCCCCGAGAACCGGGGCAAGGGCCAGGGGCTCCCGGGACAGGGCCCCCTTGGCACTCCCAAGGACCGACAAGGCTCCTGGGGCCAAATGCCCTGAAACCAGCTCCTCCCTGGGGCCTCTCTTTCCTCGACACCCCAGATGCTTTGCTCTGGGTCCCTCACATCAGCTGAGGGGAGATGGAGGTGGCAACAGGGGGTCCCACTGCCCCTGACGCCCGTCGGCTGTTCTCCCCACGCTCTGGGTGGGGTGGCCTCAGAGGGCACTCGTCCGACCCATCGAGTGAGCCCCCGGCAGGTTGCAGCAACGAGGGAGCAGACGAAGGGCCCTCGTTCAGTCTGCGGAGCTGAGGACTCAGGGACCCTTCAGCGGAGTTCTCGGGGGGCCACAGAAGCCGTCTCCTGGAGGGCCACCCCGGCTTCCTCCAGCCCAGCACCCGGCTCCCCTCGGCCCCAGGATGCGGTCCGTGCCCAGCCTAGGCTGAAGTTCTGACAGCGACGATCTTTAAGAAACCCCTCCTCAGTCCTCAGGGGTCATCTCTGACCCGCTCTGGGTCCTGCCAACCCGGGAAACCGGCCGCCGTAGGCGGGGAGATAGGCGGTGGGAGGCGCACGGCTCTGCAGCCGCCACACCAGGCTTGTCCGGGGCACGGGCCGACCCTGCTGGCCAGGGGGTGGAGAGGCCCTGACCCCCCCGACCCGGGGCCGCTGACCTGAGCACGTCCTTGCAGAGGGGTGGGAACGGGTGCTGCTGGTAGTGACCGAAGACCTCAAACACGATGGGCTGGCTCTTGATGTACTCGATGAAGGACCTGGTCACCTCCACTGCGATCTGGAGGGAGGTGTGGTCGAGGGGGGGAAAGAGAGGCACAGAGGTGAGCGCTCAGCCTCCACAAAGGACTCGGCACTCCAGGCCCACACTGGAGACCCCCAGCCGGGCTGACCTGTGCCCACGAGGGGGGCAGTGCTCCTTGCCTAGGTCTGTCCAGCCCACCTCTCCTACTGTCACACTCCCAGTGGACAGGCCACCGGGCAGCGGCCCTAGGGCTCGCTCCCCAGGACAGATGGGGCTGGGGGCCACTAGGCTCAGCTGCTCCCTTAGAACACAGAGCTGGAGGGGGGCCTCTGTGATCTGGTCTGACCCTTCTCGGGCCCTCGCCCACTCACCAAGAGTTATGGGTTGAACTGTGTCCCACGATTCATAGGCTGAAGTCCTAACCGCCCCCCGCACGTATGTTTAGAGACAGGGTCTTCACAGAGGTGATCAAGTTAGAACGGGGCCCCAATCCAACATGACTGGTGTCGTTGTAAGAAGGGGACATTTGGGCACAGGCACGGACGGAGAGGTGACGTGAGGACACAGGGAGAAGACGGCCGTCTATGAGCCAGGGATGGATCCTCCATCACAGCCTCAGAGGGAACAGCCCTGCCCACCTGGGTCTCGGGCTTCCAGCCTCCAGAGCCGAGAGCTGCTAAGTCTTTGTTGTTGAAGCCCCAGGGCGTGGGGCTCTGCTGGAGCAGCCAGGAAAGGAGTCCACCAAGCACACCTTCGGACCTGGCCGCATTTCCCTGCCTTAGAAACCACGGGAGCCCCTCTTCCCGAGGGTCAGGACAGGCTATAGCTCGCAAGGCCCTTCTGAGCAAGGCCTCTGTGCCTGTTTAGGCTACACACCCACAGCCGGGCAGCCAGGGTCAAACTCGCATTCCCTGGCCGGGCTCCTGAGGCCTCGCCACCCGACAGTTTCCATCATGGCCCCATTTTCCTGCCTCACAGCAGCAAGTCCCTGCTCTCCTGACAGCCTGGCTTGGAGACACTCCCCGGCCTGGAGCTCTCCTGGCCTCTTGGGAGTCTGCCCAGGCACCCTGCAGCTCTCCACGTGCCCTGCCCCGGCCTCAGCCCCAGCGCCAGGCCAGGGTGGCCTCGCCGGGCACCCCAGACACTGCATGTCCACATCTGCCCAAGGCTCGCTGCAGGGAGCCCTCGGGGGCTCTGATCTGCCCCCACCCCCAGTCTTAAACCCACCAAGGCCCCCAGTGCCCAGGACAGGGCTGGTGCTCAGAGGAGGGAGAAGCAGTGTCAGAGAGAATGAAGCTCGCTCGGGGAGGCTGCACAAAGCCCCGGGCCCCAGGAGGGGCCGACCATGGCGGGGGAGAAGGGGGCTCTAGGGACGTACGTTCTGGACGTGGTAGAAGCCGAGCGGGGGCCCCCTCCCCGTGTTCTTCAGGGGCTCCGTAGAGAAGGCCTCGTCATGGCGATGGATGAAGCTGTGAATGGGGAGGAGACGTTTGGCAGGTGTGGGGCCTGGACACGGGGACCCACAGCCTCCTGGGGGTCACCAGGTGCCCCCCGCACCTTGCCGAGACCCACCCGCACAGCCCGGCCCCGGTATGAGACTCACTTGAACTGGCAGAAGATGTCGGCGTACTCGGCGGAGATGCTGGACGCCTGCAGGACGGTCACGCGGAAGGTGAAGGTGCTGCCCAGACCGAGGTGGTCCAGGGCGGCGTCCAGGGGCCCGTCCAGGGCGGCTTTCTCGGGGCTGTCCAGGAGGCCCTCCGGGGTCACTGCTGCTGGGAGCCAAGGGCAGAGGGGCATGGCGGGACCCGAAGGGGCTAGAGCCCGGACTCAAGGGCTGGGCCTCACCGCCTGTGCCGGCTAAGAGGTGGGGAGGGGGTGCGGGGGGAGGCGAGGAGGAGCTCCAGGCCCTCGCGGGGTTGGGCCGTGTCCCAGAGCCTGTCCCAGCAGCTGCGGGGACGCACCTGAGCAGGTGTTGTTGTTGACCTCATCGGCCGAGGGCCCCGCATCAGCACCCTGGCCCTGGCCCTCCACGATCCGCAGCTCCTCCTGGGAGGTCCCCGAGCGGGACATCCCCACCACGGGGCAGGACTCGGACTGGAACTGTGTGGGCAGGGGACACAGTCAGACAGAGCCGGCCTGGGTGCGGCCACTAGAGCTGTGTCAAGGACCCCAGGAGCCTCGTTCCAGGCCTACCTTGCCGTGGGCGGGCACCCACCTCCCCAGGCCTGTCTCCCATGCTGTCACGGCCTATATTAGCCTACCAAGTGGGAAAGGAAGGTGGGAAACGGTCTCTGGCCTTAAGTTCTGCTCCCTCTCCCCAGCCAGTACCCCTCCCGCAGCTCCTCCCCGCTACGGGCAGGACGCAGTGAGGCTCTCCCACTGGCTTCCAGGGCCCTGGCCAGGTACCCCGCCACCAGGTGCCCCCATAGCCTCTGCTGCCTCGTCCGTGCCCCCGCACTCTCTGCCTGATGTCCTCTGCCCCTCCTGTGCGTCCCCAGCACTGACGACCCCTCCGAGAGGGACCGCTGGGGGGCTCTGGGCCCAAGGCCTCAGAAGCACTGAGGTTCAGGGTGGGGCGGTGGGTGGCCGGGTGGTGCCAGGTTAGGAAAGGGCCTAGAGAAGAGAGGAGGAGCTGCCTGCCCCGGGGGGGCACCGAGCGGGACCCCCCTCCTCCGCCCTCTCGCTTGAGAACAGAAATGGGAGCCCTGGGAGGCAGACACTGTCTGCTGTTCCTCCGAGTGAGGCCCAGAGTGCTGAGGTCAGGCTGGAGGCCTGTCCAGTGGTGCCCGTGGCTGCACCACCCCTGCGCGCTACCTTCTCAAAATGCTGGTCGTCAAAGGAGATCTTGGCGGTTCCCGACTGGCGGACGCCGGAGCCGTAATCAGGGGCCTCTTCGTCGGCTGAAACGGGAACGGAGCAGGTGGTCAGGGCCCAGCTTGCCCCCCGGTGGGAGTGGCAGAGCTGCCCGGTGCGGGGAGGGCACGGGAACCAGGACGGGCTCTGACCCACTTTGGGGGGAACCCCGACACCGTCAACTGGCTCTGGAAGAATGAGGGCGTCGTCCTGGGCACGCTGACCCCCAGCCTGTGCTAGCCCGGGGCCCAGAGGAGCCACGCCCTCGGCACGGCCTACTCTGACGGGCCTGCGAACTCCACATTTTCAAAACTCCACCTGCCCTGGCCCAGACTCAGATGCTCCAGCAGAACCCAGGAGTCCTCCGGACCCTACCTTCCCCTCAGCAGGGCCTGCCCCACCAGGTCCTCCTGGCTTCCTCTGGGAATCGCACCTGTCCCTCTGCCGCCACCGTCACCCATCTGGACACTCAGTGCCCCACACGCTCTCACACCCCCTCCTTCACAGCGTTTGGGGTTCCCCGCTGTGCTTGGGACAAAACCCTAACCCTCCTCCTGCTGCCTAAAGGACCCCAGATCTGACTTCCCACAGACTCCCTGGCCCCCAAGACCAGCCACTCTGGCTAGATGCCACCCCAGCAGACTTCACAGACCCCAGGGGGCTCCAACCCTCTGTTCCGCGGCCTTGTCGGGGTGCTAACACCACCATGCTCTCCACCCTGGCTGCCCGAGGGGCCGTGGCTCTGTCCCACCATCACCCAGGGCTGGCCCAGGGCCTGTGCACAGCAGGGCTCCATGCTGGGAGACTGGATCAGCCGACCCCTGCCATGGTCGAGGGCAGGGGCAGGTGTGGCTTCTGAGACCGTGAAACAGCACCCTGCGGCTCTGTAAAGTTCCCTCTCCTCCACCACAGCCACTAGACGGGGGATGCCAGGTGTGGCCAAGCACAGACAGCGTCGACCTATAAAGCAGCCGGCTCAGTGGGATCCACTCACCAGGGTTGAGCGGGTCAGGAAGGGCCAAGGAAGAGCCCAGGGAGGACAGAGCCCCGGAGGTTGCAGGGGCAGCGTGCCCCGGGGGATGAGTGGCACTAGATGCTCCCAGCATCCCTGTCACCTAGAACCACCCTCCCCTCCAGCCCAGGCTCCCCCTTCTCAGCTGGGTCCCCAGGGGCCTCGGCACCATGGTGACATGACTGGGAGGTGCGGAAAGGGCACCTGGAATGATGGGGTCGTGAGAATTTGGCGAGGGGGGACCAGACACCCAGAGTGGGGTCGCGTGAGCTGCCCAGTGGGGGTACAGGCCACCCAGGTTGCTCACTCCGAGCCTCCCTGTCTCAGCCTGGAGACACTCCACGGCCACACACTCTGTCTGTCCTGCCCCGTTCTGGCCCCAAGGTGCCTGGGCTGCTGAGATGTGTAGAGGAGAGAGAGTCCTGTGGAGGCCCCAGGGGCCCGAGGGCAGTGAAGGGAGGAACGGCCGTTACAGTGCGAGCACCAGGCCCTCTGGCCGAGCGCGCCCACGTCTGTGTTCTCCAGTGATCTCTCAGCACTTCTGCCTCTAGGGAGCTTCAAAGCAGACGCCATTCTCAAGGCAGCAAACCCAGGCTCAAAGGCCTGTGTGGCTGCCCACGGCCAGGAGGGGGTGCTGGGAAGGTGACTAGGCAGGGAGAGGGTGTCTGCCTCTGCAGTGAGGGGGGCTGTATCGCCAGGCCCACGATGGAGGGGGTGTTCATGGCCTCTGAGGACACAGGCCAGCACATGAGAGGTCAAGGGGTCCGAAGGGGGCAATGCTGGGGAGTCCGGAAAGGCTTGGGGGTTGCAGTGGGCAGGGCCGGAGCTAAGGGCTGCAAGTCTGTGCGCCTGCCCTGGGGCAGAGATGGCGGTGGAGGGGGTGTGGCGGGGGCACCTCTGCGCCAGGCTGGCTCCGTGGGTCCACCTGGGGCTGCCTGGTGGCAGGCCCGAGTCGGAGTGGGCTCAGACAGCCCTGGGCTCGGCCTACACAGCCCCAGAGGCCCCAGCTGACCAGGAAGAGTCCAGGAAGCTAGAGCCAGGAGCCGGCCAGCAGGGGCTTCTCCCACAGGGAGAAACAGAGGAGGCCGGGGGCCTGGGCGGGGCTGGATGCACATGGACCACCATGCAAGGCCCGCAGAGGTCTCCCCACCCAGGGGCCCCATCGGTGAAGGGACAGAGCCAGCCCGGGCCGCCCCGCACGCACCTGAGATGGCCTGGACGGCCACGCGGAGAAAGCCCTTCACCTCGCCCTTCTCGCTGACGATGGCCACACGGTGCACCAGGGGCACGGGGTACAGCAGGTTGCTCAGGTACACGAAGGCCCTGGGGGAGGCAGAGGCCACGGTCAGGGCCAGGCCGCTGTGCGCTGTGACAGGCGGCAGCGGCTGCACGGCCCGGGCTCACGACACAACACTGCAAAGCAGAGCGAAGCGGGCAGCCAGGGCGGCAAGCAGCAGGGCGGGCAGGCAGGCGGGGCACTGCGCTGGGCGGGGGGGGGAGGGGTCCTCGGCCGCAGAGGAGACGGGAGGAGGCGCAGGGACGGGGGGCACGGGCGCCGGCGGGAGCAGAGGCTGTGGTGAGGGGGTGGGCCGGGGCGAAGCCCGCGGCCTGAGCACAGAACAGCCGAGGAGGGAGGTTTCAGCCTGCTTCAAGGAGGAGGACCTGGGACCCGCCTCCCTGACCTACGACCCTCACACTGGTGCTGATGTCCCCCCCGCCCGTCTCCCCACCCGTTTCCCAGTGGCCCCTGACGCTTGCTCACGGACCCCACGACGGAATACGCCTCACGGTTCCCTCTGAGCCCCTCCAGGAACACGGCGGGTGGGAGCTCCATGATGTCAGTAAAGCCAGGGCACGCCCCCTCACCGGGGCCCAGGGGTCCGGCTGAGCCCTGAGGGACACCCCAGAAACCGTGGCACTGCCTGGCACGGCCCCACCAGCTCCCAGGGTGCCCAGAGCCCCCCCTCTCCTGTGCAGCTCAGCTGTGCACCCAGCTAGTGCCAGCACAGGCGGGACAGAGGCCACGTCACCCCAGCGGTGCCCCTCTCCCTGAGCCGGCCAACGAGTGGGAGTCACACGGGCAGCCAGGAGGACAGGGGGTCCCTGGAAGAGCCTTGCTGCCCCGCCGGGTGGGCGGGCTGCTGTGAGCACAGCTCCTCACCATTCGGGGCACCCTCCTTTCGGGGGTCACCCTTGCCCCCCACCCTGCTCTGCCCTCCCCTCCAGCCCAGAGGAGCAGACCTCGGCAGCCCTGAGCTCGCTGGGCTGGGGGTCCGGGGTGGTGGTCCCGGGGGAGGGGCACGGCTTGGGCAGGATTTGGACAGAAGAGGGTGGGAGGCGCTGGGGAGGAAGTGCAGAAGGAGGGGTGAGGGAGGCCCAGGGCCTCGGCCAGGGATGGGGGAAGGTGGGAACAGAGGTGAGAGCAGCAGGGAGGACAGTGGAGGGGAGGTGGGAGTCTGCTGGCCAGGTGGGCGCTGGCCCCTGGTGCATGGCCAGTGGGGGGCGGGGGGCGGGGCTGGGAGGACAGGAGGAGAGGCGTGTCATCCCAGGCACCCTGCCCCTCGCCCAGGCTGAGCCACTGATGTCGCCCCACACTGAGAGCTGCAGGGGCCCCACTCTGGACCCCCTGTGGTGAGAGGCACGGGGAGGAGCTCTTCCCCAGGGGCCCTGATTCCAGGCCCTGGTGTCCTCTCTCAGGTGGGCTCCGTGTCTTCCCGCCACCCTCCCGCCGCAGGAGGTCGGAAATCTGAGCACCGTCCTGGCTTTTATCTCAGATCCATCAGTTCTACCTCAAAACTCTCTGAAATCCGCCACCCAGCCCATCACCCCTGGCCTCCCACCCGCTTCCTTCACGGCCTCCACAGCCGCCAGAGGGGACTCGAGGCGCGACCAGACCCCCCCCCGCCGTGGCCCCCAAACTCTTTGTATCCAAGAGGCACCTGAGCCCCTGCGGCAGCCCCACCCGCCCCGCTCAGCCCCGCTCTGGCCCCTGGCGCCCATCTCCCTGCTCCTGCCACTGCCCCCAGCAGCTCCCATCTCCGCGTCCAGGCCGCCTTCTGCGCGGCTCTCCCTGTCTGTCTGAATTCACTCGTGGCCCATTTCTGTTGACTGCTTTTCGCTTTCTGGGCACCCACAGGCCAAGGCAGGCCCCTGTCAGGGGAGGGTGTGCTGCCTCCTGGGCCGCCCTCCTGGGGCTAGAAGAAGCCCCTCTTCCCCAGCACAGTGCCCCTTCCTTCCACGAGCTCTTCGAGGGCACGGTGTAGACAGATGGTGGGGGCACCTCTGCCCATCGCGGGGTTGGTGGGGGCCTGGGGCTCCATTGCCCCGACCACCCACTAAGGCGAGCCCCGGCCCTGGTCCCAAGAGGACATTGAGGCCACAGCAGCAGAGGGCACCAGCGGGCAGGGGACGGCCGGGGTGGGCTGCTGGCCTCATCCAGCACCCACCTCGGGACGGGACGGTGGTGGCCTTCCCTCGCCGGGCACCCGGGCTCCTGACCAAGGGCCTTTGATTGACATTGGGAGTGGGAGGGGAGCTACCATGAAACGAGCAAAGTCAAGAGGTCCAGAAGGGGAAACGGAGGGGGCCCAGGACTCAGGCTGTGGGAGGAGGTGCAGACCCTGCTCTGCCCCTGCGCCCGGAGGCCTGTCCCCTGGGTTGGGGCACTGCCCAGCCACCCCACCCTGCCTGAGAGAGCTTAGGGAACTGGGTAGGACAGCCCCAAGCTGCAGGGCCAAGTCAGCACCCACCCTCCAGCAGGTGGAGGGCCTCTTCCCCAGGGCAGGACCCCTTCCCCGGGGCACTGCCCGCTGCAGAAAGCCGGGTGTCGGGAGGCTCCCAGGAGCCCCAGGCACAGCCAGAGGGAGGGGCCGCGGCCTGCCCACTCCACCCGCAGCCTGCAGGGAACCCACAGGAGGACCCTCAGGGAAGGCGGGGACACCTCTGGCTGTGGGCCAGGCACAGGGGTGCTTAATCTTCACAGCTCCCCCGAGGGAGAGTTGAAGGGCATCCAGGGCCACCTGGTCGGGATGGGAAGCCAGGCGCAGGGCCGCCTCAAAGCCCCCGGCCCGCCCAGGGCTGCCTTCCTGCAAGGGCCAGGGGGCAATTCCACAGGGACTCCAAGCTCCCAGGAGGCCACTTACAGAACCCTGGAGGCGACCCAGGACCGCCCCTGAGGGGCAGTAACGGAGGGGCAGGAGGCTACCACTCCCCCTTTTTGAGTCCGCAAAGGCCAGGCCAAAGGGAGTCTGGGGCACTGCACAGAGAAGTAAACTGAGGCAGGCGCCAGACGCAGCCCAGGTCATAAGCAAAGGCCATGGCAGGCGGGCCCCCTCCTGGCTCCCCCGCAGGGCCTCACCGCTCCACAAACCTACCGTGGTCTCCCAGGGGGCGCTTTCTGCCACGTGGCCCACCCGTGAGCACAGACGCCAGGGTCCCACACATCAGAGGGGGCTACGCCCCTCGTATCCTGAGGCTCAAACAATCCCATTGGCAGCCCACGAGACTGAAAACTCCAGTGAAGAAACCATATGTGCCTGTCCCTCCGAGCTCACGGGGGCGGCACTGGAGCCCCCAGCACCCCGGGCGGCAGGTGCGCCCGCGTCTCCTCCGTTCACATCCCAACACGGAGACCAGGGCCCCCTCACCAATGGCACATCTTAGTTGGATTGGCTGCGTCTTTCTTTCTTGGGGGCACAAATACGGTGCTGGAGAGCTAAGACGCCGCGCTAGAGCTGGTGAAATACGCCATTCCCGCCCCATTTCACAGGTGAAGAGACGGAGGCTCAAGGACATTAAGGAAGTTGCTGGCAGCAGAGCCCCAGCTGGCATGAGACCCCACAGGCTAGCTCCTGTGCAGCTCCCAACCATGCGGACACCACACACCCCCCGCAACCGGCTTAATTAATGCAGCTCATTAACTAAGTAAATCTAGCCTTTCTTGATCTTTCAGGATTTCCTCATGTCAGATGGGAAAGAAAGCCCAGATACTTCTGACATTGAAAAACGGCAGGGCCGGGGGCCTCGAGGGACCCCTTGGCTGGAGGTTAGGGATTTACAATGAAAAAGACGCCTGGAATCCACGGCCACACTCACTCCCTCTGAACTTCATCACCCGGCTGTGGGACGGCCTGCTCTCACGCTCACTGGGTGGGTTCGCATGCAAATCCAGCTGCGGCTCTGGGGCCGGTGCTCCCAGAGGCAGAGAAAGAAGCCACACTGGATACTCTCTCCTTCCTGCTGCCCCGGTCCCCGTCTGACTGGTGACAGTGACGGGTACACTCATCCACAAGGGACCTCTGGGGGGCCCAGCAGCCACGGCCCCTGCTGGCAGCACCAGTCTCGAGGGCAGGGGGCGGGGGCTGAAAGACCCCAGGCCCACCCTGCCTGGCAGCCCCAGAACTTGAGGGGATGGGGCCACGGTGCAGAGGCTGGGCCTCCCCCTCACTGCCAACCAGGTGCCAGAAACAACCTGACGTCAGCACCCACCACCCTGGGCCAGAACAACCCAGCCCTGTCCAGAGGACCCTGTCGGCCACGGCGCACCTACCCGCACACGGGGTGGCTCGGAGCCTCGCGGGGGACGATTCGGGCTGAGCGGCTCGGCACGCAGAGCGCACCCAGCTGGGAGCTGAGGGCCCAGCCTCGCCAGCCCAGACGGCACAGAGCGGACACGGCGGGTCAGTGCTTTCCCACCCAGTCTTGAACACATCCCTTGGGTGGTCGCCAGTCCCCCTTCCCCGGGACCCTCCATCCCAGACAGTCACCCCCTCGCCTTCCTCTCTCTGCAGCCCACCCGCCTTCTGAAAGCCACAGTCTGAGCAGGGAGGATCATGGGGGAAAACGGAGCCCCCAGGCCCACTTCCTCCACCTGGGTTGGCCCATCTCACCTCCCAGTTCACTGGTACCCAGACCGCCAGAGGGAGACCCCCCCGGGGGGCTGACCCTGGACTTGGGTGAGGAGCCCCGGGTCAGGACGGGGGAGGCCCCTGCCGGGGGCCCTGTTCACAGAGGTGAGGGCACCTTGAAGCAGGCTGAGACCCGCCGGAGAGAGAGGAGGTGGCAGAGCCGGGGCTGAGTGTGGGGCAGCGCTAACCACGAGATTGGTGAGGTGCAGACGCATGCTGGGGCCCGGGAAGCCTGTCCGAAGGGAGACAAGAGTGGGCGCCCCCATTTCGCTTAAGCCTTGGAGAGAGAGCCAGCGGCTACCAGAGGGAGAAAAGGAAACCAAGGACGGGGTCCTTCTCAGGGCCTGGGCCTGCACAGCTGCTGCGCGGGAAAAGCCAATTCTTGCCAAACCAAAAAGATCAGGACGTTTCCAGATGAACCCCTCGCAGACGGCCACCGTGGGGAGCTGGCCTCTCACTCGTGGCTTTGGTTTGGCTTGGTGGTTTTGTCACATCCCAGATCCACAGAGGGGGGAATGTCGGAAGGATCCAGCTCTTTCTGGCTGAGACTGCGAGAGCCCACCCCCGTTTCTCCCGGTGTCCTCGCCCCCGTGTGCCCCGACCCCACGCCTGCCTGGCACCCGGCCACCCTGGCCCTAGCGGCGGGGCTTCCTGAGAGGCCTGCGTGCAGCTGGCCCTGGGGCCGCACCTCCCCCTCGGGCTCAGCAGAGCAGGAACCCAGCCGGGGCGTCTCGGAGAGAGCCACGCGGTTTTGTCCAGTGGGCCAGCATCTCACACTCAGGGAAGAGTAATCAGAAGAAATCCATGACGCGCCAGCTGAGAACCTGCTTCCTTCCAGGAGGAACCAGTGGGGCCTTCACTGCACCGCCCGCACCCAAGGGCTCCCAGTGCAAACCCCGCTATCTGGGGACCAGCCTCGGCCTTCAGCTTTCAGTACTGGTGCTGCAAGGTCAAGACTTCCAAACACTTCCATCAGTCTAGCCCAAGGAAGCAACCTGAAACTCCTAAAGAGTGTGCCGTTGAAGCTATCTTACACCTTTGCGTATACGTAAATTCAGTTTTTGTGAGCTGAATTTCCTACTACTACAGCTAGGTTTCTAGGCCCTTCCTTCACCTTCCTGCTTGCATTCCATTCCATGGTCATAGACATAAGGATGGACTGGGTACGCCCAACCTGCCTGCAGGGCGGGGGGCCCCCGCTCCCCCCCTGAACTTGGCCTCTCTCTTCTGTCCAAGAAACTGAATCATGGGTTCCTCTGCAAAGGGCACTTTCCCATGAGGGCACGCGGCCACCAGCACCGTCTCCGGCACTGGGGGTCAGGAGGGACAGGACGCCCTCACATTTAGACAGAGATTGGCTCAGAGAGAGGCCGGGCTGCCCGGGACCCAGGGCCTCAGAAGGAGGCCCTTCCACTGCCCGGGCACCTGCCCTTCCTTCCCTGCCCCCCAGCACGGCCGGCTCCAGCTTCTGCCCCTCTCCCCACAGAGAGGGTAGGGGCACTGGGAGCAGACCAGGACCCTCCATCTCTTTTGCAAAACAGTGGAGGGAGGGAAAGCCACGCTGGCCGGTGCGGAGCGGTGGGGGGCGCCGCAAAGATGCACGGCTCCACCTTTCCGAATGCCTCCGCGGGCCCTGAACGGGCAGGGGCGTTGCTCTTCCCGAGTCCCGGAGGCCTCTCTGCGGAAACAGGCCCACCAGTGAGGAGCCCGTGCCCCGGGGCACCCTGCCCTCCTCCATCACTGGGGCCCCTCCAGGAAGGCCAGGAACCCCCGCGCCCCCTCACGCCCTGTCCTGGGGAGGCCCCGCTCGCCGGGGGCCGCGCCCTGACGGCGGTCAAATCGTGCCCGCAGCAGTGCTCTTGTGCGAAAGAGCTGGTTCCTTCCCAGCATGCTGTCCTCGACCTCACCAACCTTCCTACTACACTGAACAGGGGGGGCCGGTCGTAAAACGGGTCCCGGCCGTCGCACGGCACGCGCTCCGGAAAGACGTCGTCCTCCAGGTCCTCCTCCTCCCCCACGCTCTGCTCCTCCGCAGGCTCGGCAGCGTCGGAGTCGGGGCTCGAGGAGGCGGGGGAGGGGGTGAGAGCAGCCATGCGCTCGCTCATGCATGTGTTGAGAAGAGGGTAGCTGTTGCAGCCAGAGATGACTGAACTGGGGTTAGTACGACAAGACAGAGAGAAGTTAACGCCAGCTCCTCGGGGGCGGACAGGGCGGGGCAGGGGCTTCCGAGGAGAACCCAAACCAAACACACAGACCGTCGAGGATGCTGCCTCGACAGGCAAGAGAGCCAAAGTGCCCGGTCCCCAGGCGTGGGAAGACACCGCACGGGGGTCAGTGTAAAGCTCCGGAAGGTTCCGGAGGGCACCGGCAGGTATGGTCCCGACCAGGTGTGGCTGAGGCCGGTGAGGGCCTCGGGAGCCTGGCCGCACTGAGGCCTCAGGAACCTTGCCCCGTGGGGGGCAGGGGCCGGGTGCGGCCCCCGGACCAGAAGACTGGGGACATTAGGCGTGGACTCTGAGCTCTGGGAGGACACGGCTCCGCCTCCCGCTCACACCCCACCTGAAAGCCTGACCAAGCCTCACATTCACACACACGGACAGGTGTCACCTGACGGCCATGGTCCCGGAGCGGGGGTGGGTGGCGATGCTGAGACCCCGCTCCCTGGCCAGGGCCCACCGATGTGTGGAGAGAACTGGCCAGGGGGCTCAGACCAGGAAGGACCAGGGCCGGGGAGTCGGGATGGAGAAAGGCATCTGGCCGGCCCACTCCTCGTGTCAGGGCCAGGGCCCAACCCTGCGCTGCCCCCCACCTTCTCTCAATCTCTCAGCCTGGGGGGAGGAGGCGCCTACCTGCCCACGAGCCGGAACCAGGGGAAGCGGTCGTAGAAGGGGTCTCCACCGGTCACCACGTTGTCACAGTCCTCGATGACGCTGGAGGGCACCTCGGCCGCCCGGTCGTACATCTCTCGCATCAGGTCCAGCCGCTGCCTGCAGGGCAGAGGTCAGCGTGGGCCCCGGTGGAGCATCCTGGGGTCTCAGGCCCAGCACGGCTCAGGCCACAGCACCCTGCTCAGGGTCACCCACGGCTCAAGCTGGTTTGACAGGAGGACCCTCTGGGGTCCTCGGAGTCAGCCGACCGTGGCCAAGGGGCTTGCAGTTCGCTCACGCTCCTGCCTTGCCTGCTCAGGGTGGTTTAACACGTTCCTCTCGGCCCCCGTGATGGCCGCGGCACGTCAGCCGGGTGGGGTCGGGGACCAGCCCCGCTCAGGACGGGGAGTCGGGGCACGGAGCCCCGGAAGTTCGTGGGGCAACGGGCAAGTTGTGAGAAGACACAGGAAACAAGGCGTTTTAGAGGCTATCCCCCGGAAAACCGGCAGGTGGTGGGAGAGACGCAGACGTCTCCCTCGGGGTCTCAGGTGCAACAGGAGGGACGTGGGCTGGTGGGGGACGTCCGCCCTCCAAGAGCAGACGGCAGCCCAGGAGGACGGGGCAGAGGCAGGCACGTGTCTGTGAATGCGCGTGGGTCAGTGCGTGTGCCGGGGGCGGGGACCTCATAAGAAGGGAAAGCGTCTGCGTGTGAGGGTGTGTGAGCGGAATGGAGCGCGTATAAACGTGTCTGCGTGCGTGAGCGCGTCGTGACCACGTTTTCCGTTCTCTGCATCTCATGACATTTCCACATCTCTGGGGGCCACATCACTGCCCCCCGACAGTGAACAGCCTGTGGGTGAGCCCACCTCCACACAAGCCACCACCCGCCCCTTAGCCGACTTGCACGCCAGCCGGCTCCCCAGCCCTAAATCACCTGGGCACAGCCCGGGCCCGAAGCCCGCAGGCGTTATGCTGACCAGCCAGTCCTCACTGTTCACCCTGCCCTGCTTTGCCCATGAAAACCTCGCAGAGGCCGTGGCAAGGCCCTCCTCTCCCTCCTTGGCCCCCGGACGGCCCTGTGCCCACGCGCCTCTCGTTTCTAGGGGCACTTGAGCAACAGTAAAATTGTCTTCAGTGGCAAAGAGCCGGCCTGTCACCTTCACCCAGAAGAGCCAGGCGCACGTCACGGTGAGCGTGCGGGACCTGAGGTAGAGCCGTAGGGCAGACACCTCCCAGGACACCTGGCCCACCTCCCTGGGGCCCCCACCCGGCCCTCCTCCACACCCCCCTAGGTGGAGGAGCCCCCAGCTTCCTGCAGCGCCTCACCCACCCCTTCCTCCAAACTGTGCCACTGCTCTGGTCGAGGAGAACATGGATTCTATAACGAGGCTGGATCCTACTTACATTTTTTCTTCTGATTTTAAAAGAAATCGAAACAGGAGAGACCGCTGCCTGGACACATGCGCCCCTTGCATCCCACGCCCGCCTCTGTCTCAGCGACCTCGGCCCAGGCCCGGGAGCCTTGCATCCCACATCCGCCTGCCTCAGCGGCCTCGGCCCAGGCCCGCGGAGCCTTGCATCCCGCGTCCACCTGTCTCAGTGGCCTTGGCCCAGGCCCGCGGGGCCTTGCATCCCGTGTCCACCTGTCTCAGCGGCCTCGGCCCAGGCCCGGGGAGCCTTGCATCCCGCGTCCACCTGTCTCAGCGGCCTCAGCCCAGGCCCGGGGAGCCTTGCATCCCACGCCCGCCTCTGTCTGTTTCAGTGGCCTCAGCCCAGGCCCAGGGAGCAGCCCCGCCCCACTGCCCACCGCATGGCCCACCCGCTGCACCTGAGCTTCTCCAGCGTCCAGTAGTGGGTGGCCCCGTTCTTCTGGTCCTGGACCTCCACGGCCACGATGGTTCGGGGGAAGGGGCGAGTCTCTCGGTCTTTGGCGGCCTCTGGGGGCAGCAGGTCAGGCGGCAGTGGGGAGTACAGTGTGTCCGTAAGGAGGACAAACTGGAACTGGACCTGTGACCGGTGAGGAGGACGCCCGTCAGCCCCGGGGAGGGTGGAGCCCAGCCCTGGAAGGGCCTCCTTCCCGCTGCCTGTCCCTCAACCGTCCTCGGAACCTTCCCGCCGACTCCACCTGGAGAGGAGGCTCCACCTGCCCACCGGCCTGCCTACGCGTCCCGCTCTGTCAGTCTGGGGCCCCCCCCGGGAGGCGGCGCAGCCTGGCACCGAGGCCCGGCAGGAAGCAGGACGGGTGATGCCCGCCCTCTGAGGCACAGACAGCAGGGGCAGGCGCAGCGGCAGGGGCCCACCTTCTTCTTGAGCTCGACGCTGATGGCGTTGGCCTCCTTGAGGAAGATGGCGTTGCCCCACAGCAGGTCCCGCAGGGACGTGAACTGGTACCACTTCCACTTCCGGAAGGCCCAGAGCGCCAGTTCACACTCCCTCTCCGTCCACTGGACTGCGGGGAGAGGCGCACGGGGTCATCACGGGGCTGCGCGGGTCCCCAGCTGCACACTAACCCTGCCGCAGGGGACGACCCTCGTGCCCCAAAGAGGCCGCCGGCTCCCCCAGCGTGAGCGCCAGGGTCCTGAGAGTCGGGCTGGAGCTCAGCAAGGACCTGGGGGGCAGCAGTGGGACGGGGGCAGGAGGGCAGACCGGGGCTTGTCCCACACACCCTCTCGGGTGGACGGGTCCAGCCGGGGGAGACCCGGTCACATCAGCACAAAGGTCCCGACCAGCTGACCGGAGGCCGAGCTGGACGTGAACACCCTGCCCTTGGGCCGCCCTCGGGCCCCCAGCGGCGAGAGGTCAGCCAGTGGGCCGCTCAAGCAGATGCTCCCAGAGCGGGTCCCTTGTCCAGGGAGGGGCACCAGCCTCCCTCGGGCAGGACCGGGGTGAGTGGACGCAGGGCACCCGCCTGGGAGCACCCACCCGCCCCGTCGTCCTCACGCTCCAGGCCGCCCCCACCAGAACCAGCGGGTGGGTGCTGCTGCAGGCCGGGGACCCCAGGGCAAAGGTGCCAAGCAGCTGACCTGTGGGGAGCAGCCCGGGGCCGCCTCTTTCCCGATTCCCCTCCGCAGCCCACCTCCGCGCGGGACAGGGCCCCTCACCTTCATCCTCCGGCCCCTCCTCCTCCTCATTCACCTCCGGGTAGTACCGGGAGTCCATCTGCTTCTGCAAGGCCTCCAGCTTGCTCTCGTAGTCCTGGCGCAGAAGCGAGGCTGGTGGCTCCACGTGGAGGCCGGCCCGTCGCCCCCGGCCCTCCCACCCGGGCCCGGGCCCAGGGCGCCCGGACCAGCCCCAGGCCAGCGGGC